>NC_136973.1:5680000-5807500 GCF_032717465.1 Coenobita brevimanus | reverse complement strand
GGAGGAAACGGAGGAGGGGGGAAAGAAAAATGGTTGGGAGAAAGGGGAGGGGAGAAGAGAGGAAAGAAGAGGGAGGAGAGGAAGATGGAGGTAATAAGAGGGAGAGAAGGGAAGAGGAGAAAATAAAACATAAGGTGATTTTTTTTGTGTGTTTGGGGGACGGCTAAATCGGGATTATCAAAGTCTATCCTGCATCTGTCCATTTTCTATTTCCACTGGCACACCCGCGCCCACACCAACAGACAGTGCCTCCTCATCCAGCACTTTGGTACCTACTTACTCTTGACCATCCACTCATTCTACTCACCACCACCTCACTCTAATACGTTCTGTGTCAGTCTTTCACACCGTTGTCTTTCAGCTTCCGTTCTCTCTCTCTCTCTCTCTCTCTCTCTCTCTCTCTCTCTCTCTCTATTTATCTATCTATATGTCTGTCTGTCTCTCTCTGCTTACCTACCTACATCTCTCTCTCTCTCTCTCTCTCTCTCTCTCTCCCCCTACCTACCTACCTGTCAATCTATCGAAATATCAATATCTGTCTGTCTAATTCTCACACACTCTCTCTCTCTCTCTCTCTCTCTCTTACACACACACACACACACACACACACACACACACACACACACACACACACACACACACACACACACACACACAACCACACACACACACACACCATTTTTTCCCTATCCCCATGCAGATCACGATGGATTTAACACGAAGCAAACCAGAGAAATACATAATACTCTTTCATGCATTTTTTTGTTACAGATTACAATAGATTCTGTTTTTTTTTTCTTGTAATCCTATCCTACAAGATTTATTGGATTTTTTTTGGTATATATGGAGGGCCTTCTCATTTTTCTCTTGGGTATGGTGGGTAAGTTTGGGAGCTGCTACTACTACTACTGCTACTACTGCTACTACTACTACTACTACTACTACTACTACTGCTACTACTGCTACTGCTACTACTACTGCTACTGCTTCTACTACTACTACTACTACTACTGCTGCTACTACAACCACGATTATTATTATTATTATTATTATTATTATTATTTTAGCTGCCACACCACACTACCGCGTCTCTCTCTCTCTCTCTCTCTCTCTCTCTCTCTCTCTCTCTCTCTCTCTCTCTCTCACACACACACACACACACACACACACGAGAGAGAGAGAGAGAGAGAGAGAGAGAGAGAGAAATGAGGCGGAGGTAAAGAGGGAGGTAGGGAGAGATGGAGGAGGTGAGGGAAGTGGAGAGAATGGAGGTGGAGGGAGGGGAGGCAATGGGGTGGAGGGAAAGAGATGGAGGAGGCGACGGTAATGTGGAGAGAGAGAGAGGGAGAGAGAGAGAGAGAGAGAGAGAGAGTGAAGGCTGTTGGAAAGGGAATTAAGGAGTAATAGATTGATAGAAATATTGATAGATACAGACAGACAGACACAAGCAGACAAACAGACAGGGACAGACAGATAGACAGGTAGATAGACTGATGGAATACACACACACACACACACACACACACACACACACACACACAGAAATAGAGAGAGAGAGAGAGAGAAGTGGGAAGGGGTGAAAATGGAGCAATGGCGTGTGTGTGGATGGATGGAATGGAGAGAGAGAGAGAGAGAGAGAGAGAGAGAGAGAGAGAGAGAGAGAGATGCACTTATATATACATCCCCAGATTACTTAACACTTTCCATCGATCAATTTATTTTTGCATACATTCTTACCACTTACGAACATCATAAATTCAAGATGAGGAAAATTACTCAGACTAAATAGGTTAATGAAAACTGTAACGACACCATCCCCATTTCGAAAACTGATTTTTTTTTTTTTTTTTTTTTTTTTTTTTTCCTGGCAGAAAAATAATGCGATAAGCTGTACATGGTCTCTGTAACACTTCTTCGTGACTAGCATCGTATTCTGGTGTTAATCTGTTGTTACACCTCAGTCGTCAAGATGGAGAGATGGCAATTTTAGGCCAAGTTTGAGTGAAATGAGTATATCGTGATGGAATTGAGAGAGAGAGAGAGAGAGAGAGGACAGCTTGGGAAAGAGGGAGAGATGACAAAATAATATACAGATTGATAGACAGGGAGAGACAGAGAGACAGACAGACAGAGGGAGAGAGAAAATAAGATTGGAATGGAAGAAGGGAGAGAGAGAGAGAGAGAGAGAGAGAAAGGGAGGAGGAAAAAGTAGGAAAAGAGAGTGAGAAAACCACGAAAGGAGGAAAGCAGGTGGATTAGGAGAGAAAAGAAGGTGGGAGGGAGGGGAGGGAGAGAAAGAAAGGAGGGAGGGGAGGGAGAGAGGGAGGCATTGTTATGGTGGAGGTAAGGAGGTGTAATGTGGGAGGGATTAGGGATTAAGGTGTAGTGATTCTCTCTCTCTCTCTCTCTCTCTCTCAGAAACGTAGGGTCCTGAGGCTTGACCAACCATGGCTGGTAGCATTAAATGATCGAAAGAAAAAAAAATGATGATGATGATGATGATGATGATAGTAATGATGATGATGATAATTGCAGATGAATATGAGGAAGATGGTCATGTTGATAATAATGATGATATAAAATGTTGATGTTAATGGTAAAAATGGTGATATTGATGATGATGGCGATGATGGTGGTGGTGGTGATTGTCCCGTGTGTGTGTGTGTGTGTGTGTGTGTGTGTGTGTGGTATAAGAAGGGGTATATCATTAATCTCGTGACAAGTGTGCTGGTCAGGCCCTGTAATGAAGCCTCCCTCGGCCCTCTCCTAGCCCACCCACAGCACAGCCCTCTCCCTGCCCTCTCCCAGCCCTCTCCCAACCCTCTCCTAACCCTCCCTACCTTCTAGCCCTCCCTACCTTCTAGCCGTCTCCCAGCCCTCTTCCTGCCCTCTCCCAACCCTCTTCCTGCCCTCTCCCAACCCTCTCCCAGCCCTCTCCTAACCCTCCCTACCTTCTAGCCCTCTCCCTGCCCTCTCCTAGCCCTCCCTACCTTCTAGCCCTCTCCCAGCCCTCTCCTATCCCGCTCCCAGCCCTCTTCATACCTTCTTCCAACTCATCCAGCTCTCCCCCAGCCCTCTCATCCCTCTCCTAGCCCACCTACAGCACATCCCTCTCCTAGCCCTTTCCTAGCCCTCTCCAGCCCTTCTCATGTGGGTTCGTGGCCATGGTCTATCCTTCTCAGTGTTTTTGTTTCTCTGCCAAGAATTTGAGTTATTGCTTTCAACCTAAAACAGCAAGAACAGCATCCATATTATAACAAAAATAACACAGCAGCAATAACATCACTCCTGCAGCAGCAAATTGACATCAACATCAATCACATCAATAACAGTAACAACGTCCCTAACACCTTCATCAATAACAGTACTAGCAAGTTCATCAAGAAAATAACACAATAACATAACAAGACAGCAAATAACATCACCTTAAAGAAGTTAGCGTCACCACCACCACCACCATCATCATCATCATCATCATCATCATCATCATCATCATCATCATCATTATCACCACCACCACCACCATCATCATCATTATCATCATCATTATCACCACCACCATCATCATCATTATCATCATCATTATCACCACCAC
The DNA here is from genome assembly GCF_032717465.1 of Coenobita brevimanus. NCBI lineage: Eukaryota > Metazoa > Arthropoda > Malacostraca > Decapoda > Coenobitidae > Coenobita > Coenobita brevimanus. The sequence continues at coordinate 5,803,905 of NC_136973.1, read as the reverse complement.
CACCATCATCATCATCATCATCATCATCATCATCATCATCATCATCATCATCATCATCACCACCACCACCACCACCACCACCACCACCACCACCACCACCACCACCACCACCACCACCACCACAAGAGCAAAATCATCATCATCATCATCATCATCATCACGAAGGTCAGCTACAACAATGCCACGGGGAAGCTCGGTCAGTCCTTGATTGGGTTAAGCCCAGTAGCGCCATCAAATTACCCGGCTTAAGCCCTCCTTCACCCCCCTCCTCTCCCCTCCCCCTCCCACCCGTTCCCCCTCCTCTTCCCCCTTACACTACCCCTACCATAGAGGTAGTCCTACCTCTATGACCCCTACCAACCCATCCCTCATTTCGTCTCCTCTCCCCATCCCCTCGTACCCGTTTCCCCTCCTTTCTTCCCCTTACCTCTCCCCCTACCTACCCATCCCACTCTTTCCCCCTCCGACTCTTCTCCAACCCATACCCCTCCTATCTCTTCCCTCTCCTCTTCCTCCCACCCCTTCCCCCTCCGCTTCCTCCAACCCTTTCCCCCTATCCCACCCCTTCCCCCTCCTCTCCCTCCCACCCCTTCCCACTTCTCTCCTACCTCTTCCCCATTCTCTCTCATCCCTTTCCCTCTCTTTTCCCCCTACCTTTTCCCCCTCCTCTCCCCCTCCTCTCCCCTTACCCCTATTCTCATTTAGCTTGAGGAAGGGGAATAGGATAGGGGAAAGGGGAAGGGGAAGAGGAAAGAGAAGAAGAGGGAAGGAAGAGGAATTCAGTAGGAGAGAAGAGAAAGGGAGAGGAAGAGTGGGAAAGGAGAGGAGGAGGAAAGTAAGGGAGGGAGAGGAAAGGGAGAGTTTTTATTTATTTATTTATTGTGTGTGTGTGTGTGTGTGTGTGTGTGTGTTTTACGTGTTTCCCAACTATCACCTTCCCTAATAATCAACACACACACACACACACACACACACACACACACACACACACACACACACACACAGCCCTCCTCATCTGTATTATTCCGTTCCGCCTGACGCTTTGACTCCCTCTCCTCTTTTGTCATCACCTCCTCGCCATTTCCAACTTTTTTTTCTTGTTTTTTTTCCTTCTTTCTCTGTCTTTCTTTTTTGTTTTGTTTTTCCTTCATCTTCCTTTCCTTTTTTTTCTTTTCCCTTTTCTTTATTTTTCTTCGATTATTTTTCCTTCGTCTTTTTTCTTCTTCGTTTTTGTCGTTGTTGCGTTTTGTTTATTTTCTGACAACACACCTGGCAACACTACACCTGACACCACTACACCTGACACCACTACACCTGACACCACTACACCTGACACCACTACATCTGACACCACTACACCTGACATCACTACACCTGACACCACTACACATGACACCACTACACCTGGCACCACTACACCTGGCACCACTACACCTGACACCACTACATCTGACACCACAACACCTGGCACCACAACACCTGACACCACAACACACCTGACGTCACAACACACCTGACACCACAACACACCTGATATCACAACACACCTGACACCACAACACACACACACACACACACACACACACACACACACACACACACACACACACACTAATTTTAATCACATATTGTTGTGTAATGTGTAAGTGATAAAATATAACTGTAAAATGTAATTAGTATTAATTACATTTGACATCCATGGCAATTTGTGGAAGTGATGGTAGTTTGTTTATTATTATTATTATTATGTTTATGTTTATGTTTATTATGTTTACTATTATTATTTGTATTATTACTGTAGTTTATTATTATTATTATTATTATTATTATTATTATTATTAGTAGTAGTAGTAGTAGTAGTAATATAGTAGTTTTTCTTCGTTGTTGTTGTTGTTGTTGTTGTTGTTGTTCTTCTTCTTCTTCTTCTTCTTCTTCTTCTTCTTCTTCTTCTTCTTCTTCTTCTTCTTCTTATTATTATTATTATTATTATTATTATTATTATTATTATTATTAGAGTGAAATTTTATTCATGGTATACGTAGTGCTTTTGTGGTCATGATATAGACTTACTTTATATGCATCACTGTGGTTGACTCCCTAACACCTTATCGTAAGCGAATTATTTTGTTTACCACACCGTACTGTCCTCTTCTGTATTATATAAATCCTTCCAGTTTCGCCATATTCTGCATAAATATCATACAGCAGGATAATAACCACCCATATCCAAAAATAAATCGCTACGGAAGATAACCAACCATCTCCAAAAATAAATCACAAAGGAAATGGTGTTACGAAGCTTCCTTAACCGACGAGAATACAGATCTTGGTATATCTTAGAAAAACAAAAAATAAAGTTACCTAGTATTTCGTGTTTAATGAGTTGGTTAGGTGAAGCAAAGGCAGAAAAACATGTGATATTGGTTTAGAGCCTCGTGATGAAATTGATTGATTGAATTATTTTGACAGGTGTAATTAAAGAAATGTTTGAAAATAAAAAATATATAATCTTCCTGTCGCCTCCCTCATTCCTTCTCTTGTACTTCCTCTTCCTTTATTCTCCATCTTCCTTCCTCCCTCTCCTTTCATCCTCCTGCCCTCTCCCCTCATTCTCCTCCTCCCCTCTCCCTTCCTCCTCATCTCCTCTCCCCTTCCTGTTCCACTCCTTTCCCTTCTTGCTCCTCTGCTCTCCCCCCCTGCTTCTCTGCTCTCCCCCCCTGCTCCTCTCCTCTCTCCTTCCTGCTCCTCTCCTCTCTCCTTCCTGCTCCTCTCCTCTCTCCTTCCTGCTCCTCTCCTCTCCTCTCCCCTTCCTGCTCCTCTCCTCTCCTCCCCTGCTCCTCTCCTCCCCTGCTCCTCTCCTCCCTTTCCTCCTCCTCCTCTTCCCCCATCATTCTGCCTCCCCTCCTCCTGCCGTGCCATCAGTCTGCCGCCCCTCCATCTCACAGCCTTCCGTGCCATAACCCTCCTTGCCCCTCCCTCACCAAGCCCTTCCGCCCCATCCACCACCCTCTCTCTCTCTCTCTCTCTCTCTCTCTCTCTCTCTCTCTCTCTCTATCTATCTATCTGTCTGTCTGTCTGTCTGTCTGTCTTTGTCTGTCTGTCTGTTATCTATATATCTGTCAATTTCTCTCTCTCTCTCTCTCTCTCTCTCTCTCTCTCTCTCTCAGCAAAGAGGGGAGGCGAGGAGAACACTGCTAGGGTGAGGGAGGGAATGGATAGGGGAGTGGAGGGGGAGAGAGAATGGAGGGGTGAAGGGAGGGAGGGAGGGGGAAACAGAGGAAGGGAGGATGGAGGAAAGTATAGAGGGAAGGAGAGGGAAATGGACGAGTGGAGAGAGAGTGGAGGAAATGGAAGAAGGGAAGGAAGGAGGAATAAATGGAGGGATGGAGATAGGAATAAAGGGAGGGAAGAAAAGGAAGGAGAGACTGCAGAGGGAGGAAGTAAGGAGAAAGTACCAGGAATGTATTGAGGTAATTTTAGGCCAAGTTAAAGTAAAATGAGTATAGTTACGCCAAGGAACTAATCTGTATATTAAAAAGAAGTGATAAAGGAAGACTCTCCCCCACCCACCACGCCCTCCGATATACCTTACCTGTCAGAAAATAAACCATGATAATTGTTAGAAAGAAGATGTCAGATTTATTACTAAGCTTCGTCATATATGGGGAAGCTTAGTGTTTTAGGAAGTATTATTATTATTTTTCTTTGCACTTTTTTTCTAGATCTTGATGATGATATGCGGTAAGGTATCCTAGGGTAACCCAAGAACTTGTGCCAATTACAAATGACCCTGACCTATTTTTGAAGGTCAGATACTCATTTTTGGTGCAGAAATTGCATATTTGAAATTGAAACATCTCAGAAACTATTTGAGATACAGCTGTTTGGTTGAAAATCCTATGATAAAATAGTTTGCTGAGAATTTTGGCTGAATATTTTGCCATTTAGCCTAGTGGAAAGTACCGAATTCAGATCTGCCCAGTGTTTTCTTTGTAACACGTTTTTAGAGACAGCCACAAGAACAGTAAAGCTATAACTCTACAGAAATATAGCTGTGGTGCCCCTCTTTGTCTGGAAGGAATATGGTTGCAGTTAAGCATACAGTTAGCCAGTTATTGAGACAAATGTAAAATGTACCCAGGCTTACAAACACACTCAGTACCATAAATAGATAGGGCGAAGCTTCCTTATTGTGACTACACAGCAAGTAAATAGGTAACTAGGGAGGGGAAGGGAAGGGAGGGGAGGAGGAGGGGAAGGGAAGAGGAGGGGGGTGAGGGAGATCTGAGGGGAGGTGGGGAGATAAGAACGTGAACAAAAGAAAATGCAAAAGGGAGAAAAGTGAGGGGAATGACAAGGAAAGTAGTGAGGGGTGAGGGGAGGGGCAGGGAGGAGAGGGGAATGAGAGGAGATAAAAAGGAAATGAGGAATGAATGAGTGAGGTGAAAAAAAATGAATAAGGGGAAAAAGAAATGATGAAAAGGGAGGTGGTGACTGAGGGGAAATGAGAGTGAGGGGAATAGGGATGAAAAGGAGTGAGAAAATAGGAAATGAGGGGAAAAGAGAGTGAGAGAGAGAGGAGGAAAGGGGAAAAGGGTTTATGAAAAGGAAAGGGAATGGAAAGAAAGTGAGGGGGAAAAAGAGAGAGGGAATAAAGAGGGAAGAAGAGAGAGTGAGCGGGAAAAGAGAGAGTAAGGGGGAGGGGAGAGAGAGTGAAGGGGGAAAAGAAAGAGAGTGAAGGGAAGAGAGCGAAAGGAAAAGAAAGAGGGTAAGGGGAAAAGAGAGAGAGTGGGGAGGGGGGAAGAAAGAGTGTGAGGGGGGAATGAAAGAGAGCTATGGGGAGAATAGAGTGAGAGGAAAAAGAGAGTGAAGAGAGAAAAGAGAGTGAGTTGAAAAGAAAGAGAGTGAGGGGAAAAAAGAAAGGGTATATGGAAAGGAAGGTGGTGGGGGGTGAGGGGAAAATCCATGAAGTGAGGGGAGAGGAGGTGTTTTATGGCTGGGTCAGTGTCGTGAGAGGGGAGGAGAAGAGGGGAGAACACTGGCTTTATGGAGGGGGAGACATAAGAGGGGAGAGGGGGAGGGAAGGAGGGAGATAGTGAGGGGAGAGAAGGAGGGAGATTGAGAGGGAGGAAAGAGGGGAAGAAGGAGAGAGACATAGGGAAATAGTGAGGGGAGGAAATGGGAGAGGGGAAAGACAAGAGAAGGGGAGGGGGAGGGGGAGACGGTGGGAAGTAGGGGGGACAAGGGGGGAAAAAGAGGAATTGGGAGGAAAGGGGAGGGGGAGAAGGAAGGAAACAGTAAGGGGAGAAATGGGAAGGAAAGAGGAGAGGGGGAGGAAGGAAGAGAGAAGGGGAGAGGAGGAAAAGAGAGAAGGGGAGGAAGAGGAAAGGGGAGGATGGCATTGAAGGAAGAAGGGAGGGGAAGGAAAGAAGACGGGCTAACGTAGAGGGGAAGCAGGTGGGGAGAAGGAAGGAGGAGAGAAGGAGGGAAGAGAGAGGTGATGGAGGAGGAAGTAGAGGGGAAAGGGAGGGAAGGAAGAGAAATGAACGAAGAGAGAGAGAGAGAGAGAGAGCCTGAGTGAAGCTGATAGTGTGAGGGAGGAGGTATATGGAGAGAGAGTAATGGAAGAAAAGACAGGAGAGGAGCAATACAAGAGATATATTGTGTATTGAAATTGCATGAGGTAAATTAAAAACACCCGCCATTATATTAGAGAGAGAGAGAGAGAGAGAGAGTTAACCCCTTCACTACGAGAGGGCGTTTAGTAGTGATAATAGTAGTAGTGGTGGTGATGGTGGTGGATGTAGTATTATTATTATTGGTGGTAGTAGTAGTAGTAGTGGCAGCTCCACCACCCGGTCATATCAGTGCCACCACGTGAAGGCGACCCTCTCCACCACTTGAACAGTACAGTAAAATAGAAAAAAATCCAGTCACACACACACACACACACACACACACACACACACACACACACACACACACACACACACACACGTCATCAGTATAAATTAAAGGAAAAACGCTTCGTGGAAAGAAAATTATTGTCATTTTTTACGAGATAATAAGAGAAAGAGAGAGAATGTAAGGACTGAGAGAAAGATGGAAAAAAGAAGAAAGAACGCAGGAGACAGAGGAGAAGGGAGAGAAAAGATTACAGCTACATTAAGGAGACAAAGAAAGAGGGAGAGAGAAACTTGGAGGAAGAGGAGAAGAGGAGGAAGACGAGGAGGGGAAGGGAGGGTGGTGATGATGGTGATGATGAGGAGGAAGAGGAGGAGGAAAGGGCAAGGAAGAAGCAGAGTACATGGAGGAGGAGGAGGGGGGGGATCAAAGTCATCATACACAGCCAAAGTTTTTAACCGAAGAACATCCAATTTTGCATGTTGATAGATGTTCACCCCGACCATGTTTTTGGAAGGTTAGAACCACCAAGGATGTCCCCTCATGAGGTAGGGGGCTGCTCCCGGAGGTCCCTGCAAAGCCATTATGCACGACTATAATTTTAACCTGAGGACACGAAATTTTTCAAAGTGGTAGGCGTTTACTCAGGCCACGTTTTGGATATGATGGGACTGGCCATGACCACCCCCAGGGACGGGGGGTGGTCATCAGGGGGGACAGTGCATTTGTTCTTTTTTTTTTAGAGCTTGGAATTGTACACAACGGTAAGATTTGAATGGGACCACGTTTTGGGCAGGGTATGCCACGAAGGCCAACCCCCACGGGGGAAGCGACCCTTGGGGGTCCTGGCCAAAGCCTTTATGTACGGTCGTGGTTCTTTACCTACGAACACGAAATTTTACATAGTGGTAAACGCCACGTTTTGGGCTGGGTGGGATCACCGATAGCCACCCCCCAAGGGGGGACTGCCCTCGGGGTGGACAACGCCACAGTTCTTATAAAGGCACACGTAATGTTGCACACGAATGGACCTTCACCCAGGCCAGAATTTATAGAGGATGAGATCCTGGGGTTCGCCTCACCCCCACTCCTTTAAATAATTATTTCTTTCTCTATACAACATTGCAGGGGTGGGTGCGGCTATTAGAGGTGTCCTTTGTCCTATAATTCAACCATGAACATATATAACTTGGTTTCAGAGCCAGAGACATATCCAGTTGACTTTATATGCTATTACTGTATTCCGTCTACCACATTTCCGGGCATTTTTTTTTTTTTTTCGTATGTTGACAACTCTGTTAAAGAAGAAATACTTTGCTTCATTAGGCTGGAAGTGTTTGCAGATTATTTTATAACCATTACTTCTAGTGCAACTTGACCTTCCTATTGTAAAGTTGCGTAGTCTATCATATTTCGTGACCCTTAAAGATTTTGTAAACTTAAATCACATCTCCTCGTAGTCTGCACTTTCATATTTAATCACGTTCCTTGTATAATTTGTTCCTTAATCTGGGTATCATTTTTATAACTTCGCTGCACCCTTCCTAGTTTCTCCTTACCCCTCTTGTGATAAGGTGACTAAAACTGAACACTATCCAGATGTGGCCATACTAAGGAATTATACTAGGTGAGGGGTGAGGGGAGGGGCAGTGAGGGGTGAGGGAAGGGTAGTGAGGTGAGGGGAAAAAGTGATGGGTGAGGGGAGGGCCAGTGAGGGGTGAGGGGAGGGAGAGTTAGGTGAGGGGAAATGAATAGAACAGTGAGGTGAGAGGAGTGGCACTGAGGGAGGGGCGAAGTAAGGCACTGAGGGGAGGGGAAGTGAGGGGAGAGGTCGGGGGAAATGAATAGAACAGTGAGAGGAGTGACACAGAGGGAGGGGCTAACTGAGACACAGAGAAGAGGGGGAGTGAGGGGTGAGGGGAAGGGGGAGAGGGTGAGGGAAGAGGGGGGGACGATGCGAGGGGAGACATGCGCCCCCCACCTCACGCCTGAATGGTCAATTACATGGCTGGGAGGAACCTGCAGGACACGGCGCGCTCTGATTGGTCCCCGCCATTGATCGGTGGGTGGGGGGCGGGGGTGCCACTGTGTCGGCACTCCTCACCCCTCACACTCACCCCTCACTCACTGACTCCCTCATGCACCCCTCGCCGCTTACATTCACCCCTCGCCCCTCACACTCACCCCTCACACTTCCTCACTCACCCCTCACTTACTCACTCCTCACTCACTGACTCCTCGCTCACACACCCCTCGCCCCTCACAGTCACCCCTCACTCACTGGCTCCTCCCTCACACACCCCTCGCCCCTCACACTCACCTCTCACTACCTCCCTCACCCCCCACACTAACCCTCACTACTTCACCCACTCATTACACTCACCCTCACTACTTCACTCACCCCTCACACTCACCCCTCACTACTTCACTCACCCCTCACACTCACCCCTCACTACCTTACTCAACCCCTCACCCTCGCCCTCTTTCCCCATCATCCTCCCCCTCACTCCTCATCCCCACCCATACACACTTAGTCACCCTATCATCCTCACTGGCACATTTACACTGACACACTAGCATACTCCCTCACGCTTCACATGCTTCACACTAGCGGAATCAAGCGTATTCTCATTTCACATTCACTCACACTTTTTCTCACACTAACTCACTCATTGTCACCCTAGCACTGTATCACGCCCTCAGACACCCTGACACCCTATCATACTTGCTTCACACTAACCTTGAAACCCTCTCACCCTAGCGGACTATTTCTCACACTGGCTCACACTTCACGCTCACACTTATTGCCATCTTCACACTAGCGCTCTTTTATCGTACACATAAGTAAAGACAGGAGAGAGAGAGAGAGAGAGAGAGAGAGAGAGAGAGAGAGAGAGAGACTGTATAGTGATAGACAGCAAAGGAAACTGAATATTGAGAGAGAGAGAGAGAGAGAGAGAGAGAGAGAGAGAGAAATGTGGGAATGAAAGAAGAAAGAGAGGGAGGGTGAGAACGGATATATGGAGAGAGAAGAGAGGGGAAATGGAGAGGAAGGGAGGGAGAGAGAAAGAGTGAAGGATGAGAAATGGGGAGAGGGAGAGGGTGGAGAACGAGGGGAGAAAAGACAGAGGGGAGAGGAGAAAGGAGAGAGTGAGGGAGGGAGGGAGAGAAAGGAGAGAGGGAGGGAGGGAGAGAAAGAAGGAAGTGAAGTGAGAGAGAGGAAGGGAGAGAATTAAGAGGAAGTAACAGAAGGAAAAAAATTAGAAGTGAGAGAGAGAGAGAGAGAGAGAGAGAGAGAGAGAGAGAGAGAGAGAGAGAGGAATAATGCGAAGACAAAGATATATAAAATAAAATTGTGTGAATGGGAAGATATAAAGGAAAGAGAAAAATGGAGAGAGAGAGAGAGAGAGAGACCCCTATGATGAGCAATGTCCTTCCTTTCTCTCACCCTCCCTTCCTTCCTCCCTCCTTTCATACATTTTCCTCTTCCTCCCCTCACTCTCTCCCTCCTTCCCTCCCTCCCTCTCTCCCTCCTTTCCTCCCTCTCTCTCTCTCTCTCTCTCTCTCTCTCCTCATTCCACATTCACCCTCGTCTTCCCTCCGTCCTCCTTCCCCGTCCTCCCTTCCATCTTCATTCTCCCCATTCTTCCTTCTCTTCTTACATCCAGTTCCTCCTCTCTCCCTCATTTGTTTATCTCTTCCCTCCCTTTTCTTCCCTACTCCTCCTCCTTCTATCTTCATCCTCCTTCTCTCTCCCCTTTCTCCTTCCCTCTTCCTCTTCTCACCCTCTTTTCTGCCCTTCCCATCTTCGCTCTCTCCCCTCTTTCTCTCACCAATTATCTCTTCCTCTACCTTCATTTCCTTTCCATCTCCTCTCTTCCCTCCTCACAATCCTCACTCTTCCCTCTTTCACTCACTTTTTCCTCCTCCCCTCTTTCTTCCCCTCTTGCGTCTCTCCCCTCCTTCCCCTCTTTCTTCTCTCCCCTCCTTCTTCCCCTCCCCTTCTCTCCCTTCCTCCCCCTCTTCCTTTTCACCCTCCTTCTTCGCTTTCCTTCTTTCCCCTCCATCTTACCTTCTTCCTTCTTTACCTTCCTTCATTCTCTTCTCTTCCCTCCTTCTTCCCCTCTTCCTTATGTCCCTTCCTTCCCCTCTTCTATATCTCCCTTCCTTCCCCTTCTCTTCCCTTCTTCCTTCTCTTCCCTCCGTCCCTTCTTCCTTCTCTTCCCTCCGTCCCTTCTTCCTTCTCTCCCCTCCGTCCCTTCTTCCTTCTCTCCCCTCCGTCCCTTCTTCCTTCTCTCCCCTCCGTCCCTTCTTCCTTCTCTCTCCTCCTTCCTCTTCCTTCTCTCCCCTCCTTCCCTTCTTCCTTCTCTCCCCTCCTTCCCCTTCCTTCTCTCCCCTCCGTCCCTTCTTCCTTCTCTCCCCTCCTTCCCCTTCCTTCTCTCCCCTCCTTCCCTTCTTCCTTCTCTCCCCTCCTTCCCCTTCCTTCTCTCCCCTCCTTCCCCTTCCCTCTCCCCCCTCATTCCTTCTCCCCTCACGTCCCCTCTACACATTCCCAAGATACGCCTTCGTGTGGTATCATCGACTTAGCCGGGCGGAGCAGCTGCCTGGGTATACACAAAATCCCCTTAATAGTGCCGGGGAGAGGCGCCTGCATGTGGTGGCATTGATGTAACCAGGCGGATCCACGGCCTGGGTATACGTATGTCTCAGTTTCCATCCTCTTCCGCGAAAGGAGGATGGTGGGCTGCAGGGAGCTTCATATTGCAGTCCACTTTGTTCACGTTCTGATAAGTGGAGGTTTCAGTTACTACTACTGCTACTACTACTACTACTGCTACTACTACTACTACTGCTACTACTATTACTACTACTGCTACTATTACTACCACCACCACTACCACTACTACTACTACTACTACTACATTATTAATTCTCAGGCTACCATAATAATTCACTCTAAGATATTTAATTCATCTGGCGTTGGCTGCACCAGAATGCTAGAGCTACTCCGACCTTTAAGGGGGTTATTTGGAGCAGTTTTAAAATCGAAATAGGTGAGGCTGGAGGGAGGCCACATTTTGAACCCTTTCCATAATTCCTCTAAACTGGAAAAAAAAAAAAAAAAAAAAAAAAAACGGTGAAAGTATGGATAGAGTGCCGAAGCGTATTTTTTTTTCAATGTGTGTTCGACTCTGGGCATAGGCTTCACAGCCTGCTTTCAAGGCCCAGTAGTCCTTCTACGTACCGTACACCTCTACATGTCACCACTTCGGCGCTAACACCCACCGTCCATACTGAATACATGCTAGGGCTGTCTCATACAGGACTGGTGTATTGGTATTAGCGGGGGTATTTTTACGACATGTCGGCGGGTCTTCTGGTAGATCAGTAAAGTCTGATTTCTATGAAATTCAGATCCTTAAACTGTTCCCTGCCCCAGCGAGGATTTGATCCCGGGTCCGTTAGGACCGCAGGCCACATCTCAACCGATTGAGCCACCGCCTCCCCGGAGGTTTATTTTTATCTAAAGGAACCGGGTCACTCCTACTGTACAAATTGAGTGATATTTTATGAGCCTTATGAAGCACGAGTGAGTCTCCTCGGTTACTATAGCCAGTCTCGCAACATACAGACCCGACATCGAAATGTGGAGTGCAAACCCCCAAGATTTATGAAGATTTGTGAAGTATAATTGCTGACTGCATTTTATGGGATGGCATGCAGGCTAAACTTATATACTAACCACAGGCGTCCCTTAAATAAACCGTAATTAAGAGTTTTGCACTCCGGTTTGCGATTTTAGGTTTTAGGCAGGAACGAGTCTCCCTAAAGCCCGGAAACATTTACCCCTGATATGTGACCGCCGGTAGGAAACGAGGCCCCGGGGTCCCTCCAACGTTCAGTCTCGAATATTGAAGCAGTTCGAACCCGGTGCATCGTTTCATCTCGTCAGTCACATATTTTGAGGAAGTGTGGCCGCTCCCGTACAATACTCTTCCCTTTACCGCACTATACCATCAAGAAGGTCACTATTCTCTTCCCTTTACCGCACCATAGCAACAAAAAGGTCACCATACTCTTCACTTTACCGCATCGTACCAGCAAAAAGGTCACTATACTCTTTACCGCATTATAGCAGCCTAAAGGTCACTATACTCTTCACTTTACCGCACCATACCGTCAAAAAGGTCACTATACTCTTCCCTTTACCTCTCTATACCATCAAAAAGGTCACTATACTCTTCCCTTTACCTCACTATACCATCAAAAAAGGCACTATACTCTTTAACGCACTATACCGTCAAAAAGGTCATTATACTCTTCCCTTTACCGCATTATACCATCAAAAAGGTCACTATACTCTTCACATTACCGCACCATACCATCAAAAAGGTCACCATACTCTTCCCTTTACCACACCATAGCAGCAAAAAGGTCACTATACTCTTTACCGCACTATAGCAGCCAAAAGGTCACTATACTCTTCACTTTACCGCACTATACCATCAAAAAGGTCACTATACTCTTTACCACACTATAGCAGCCAAAAGGTCACTGTACTCTTCACTTTACCGCACTATACCATCAAAAAGGTCACTATACTCTTTACCACACTATAGCAGGCAAAAGGTCACTATACTCTTCACTTTACCGCACTGTACCATCAAAAAGGTTACTATTCTCTTCACTTTACCGCACCATAGCAGCAAAAAGGTCACTATACTCTTTACCGCACTGTAGCACCAAAAGGTCACCATACTCTTCACTTTACCGCACCATACCAGCAAAAAGGTCACTATACTCTTCACGTTAACTTGGCCTAAAATTGCTCTCTCTCCATGTACAGTAGAATATTAAGTTGGAACAAGAGGTTAGCACTTCAAAAGGGTGCTAGTCACGAAGAAGTGCTGTGGAGAGGATGTAGAGCCGTAGCATTGCCTTTTTCCGCTTCTCATCGTCTCGGAACAAGCAGAAAAAGGACGAAAACCTGGGCCAAGTTAAGGTGAATAAACTGCACATATCTTTTAACCCTTTCACTGCGATGATGATTTTTTTTTTTTAAATGCAGGATGGTCTGTAAATAAATAATGCTAGACCGAAGACACATAGAGGTCTGTTTTGTTTCGGGAACGGCTCAGTCTGCAGGTGTGGGCGTGGGTGTGGTCGTAGGAAATAAATTAGGTAGACGCTGATAACGCAGACGGAGTGGGAGACGAGCTTGTATGTGAGTGAGATGGAGGGATGGAGTGGAGAGGTATATGAGAGAGGGGTGTGTGAGTTGGGGGGAGGGGAGCGTAATGCCAGGGCTACAAGGAGGCGATTTGTTTGTGGCCGCCCCTTACGGGATTAAGGCGTCTTGCTATAGATAGACAGATAGACAGGCAGATAGAGAAATAGATTACTGTAGAACTCCCTTAACCCCTTCAGTATGAGAGATTTCCCTACCTTGATAATGACGATTATTATTATTATTATTATTATTATTACTATTATTATTATTATTATTAACGAGATCTCTGCCTCCATCTCATCCCATACACAAAATTACAAAATTCATCCACTCTGACCTCTAAATGAAGCCTGTAAGTTCCTGTATCACCAATTACTTCATTTCCTTCCTACCAGTGTTACCTTCCCTTATGTCCTCCACCACTCATGTCCACTCATCACCATTCATGTCCATTCACCACCACCCATGTCCTTTCATCACCACTCACGTCCACTCATCACCACTCATGTCCACTCATTACCACTCATGCCCACTCCTTCCTACCGATTCATTTCACCTTTCCTCTTTCCTTTTCTACATCACCCTTCTCTCTCTTCATATTTTTCCAATTCATTCTGTTATATTTATCTCCAGTTTCCCCCGTCACCACTTACCTCAACTCACTCCTCCCACTCCAGGTCATCTCCGCAAATATCCTCATCTGTATTATCCTTCCAACTCCCATTCATGTCTCTTTTCAACCATTTTTCTTTATTCCACTTCTGGTCCCTCCATACTAACTCATTTCCACTCCATCCTGCCAGTCCAAGTACCCTTCCCTCATGTTCTACCCCAAATAATCATGTTGTCTTGTTCTCACCTCATTTTTCACTCAGTATTTCTTTTTAGTCCAAGCGTCTATTTAGATATAATCATTCATCTCCACTTCCACTTCCTTCTACCTGTGCAAGTCACTATCCTTCATGTCCTCCTCCACTTCATCCATCTATCTACTCACCTCATTCTCCATCAAATTTCATTTCCACTCCCGTCTACCAATCCAAGTCACTTCCCTCATGTCCTCTTCCACATTACCCTTCCATCTTCTCGCCTCATTCTCCATCAAATTTCATCTCCACTCCCTTCTACCAATCCAAGTCACTCTCCCTCTTGTCCCCATTCACATTACCCTTCCATCTTCTTGCCTCATTATCCGCCAAACTACTACTTGTCTATCACATGTTAGATTAGTTATAGCCACATTCTAACACAGCATATAATTGACACAGACTTAGGGGTGTACGTGAGGAGCTTTATTTAGTAAAGGGTGAACTGGCTTTATTTTGTGACCTCAGAAAGCAACCCTACAGAATACACTGGATGGATTATTAGGGTTTATGTCCACTAATTGCCCTGCTTTACCTAATTATAAGCAATTAAGGTCAGCGCTCATTTCACGCCCCTCCAAATGTAAATCCTTCATACACAAGGTTGTCCAAATATTACACACACTGGTGCTTGTGTTTTGTGGGGGAGACTCATAGCTTTAGCAGTGCCTATATCATTTTCTGTTCCCATAACTCTTTCCATATTTTGTCGTCTGCTTTTTACGTTCACTGATTACAAGGTTGGTTGGTTCAGGTGGAGAGGACGCCTTCACGTGGTGGCACTGATATAACTGGTCGGATCAACTGCCTGGGTATACAAACGTCCCTCGGCCACTTCCTTGTCCCCCGAAACGAGGATGGTAGACTGAGAAAGAAGGGGAACTTAAACCTGCAGTCCACAGGGTTCTCGTTTCATATTCCCCTCCTCCTCCTCCTGCTCCTCCTCCTCCTCCTGCTCCTCCTCCTCCTCCTCGTCCTGCTACTACTACTACTACTACTACTTCGAAAAAACAATCAATAATTACACGTCCCACACCAGGAGACTGAGCCATCCCCTTACCCAAGACACAAGGTTGCAGTAAATGGACCGCCCTTTAAAGGCTGCTCCATTTAAATCACCGGGCATTTAAATTCAGTCTTGCCGGATACTGAATCTCGCTAGTTTCCTGTACGTCTGAATACCGGAGGATGTGGGGGGTGGGGAGAGCCTTGTGTCCTATTTTCCTGTACGACTGATTCTGTTTTTAAGTTTCTGTGAGTAAGAAATAGGTTAATCGTGTCAGAATTAATCCTTTGTTCAGCAAGACTCTCTCTCTCTCTCTCAGTAATACGATCAGACTACATAACCGTAATGTGTGCGTGATCTGACTATACATTCTCTCTCTCTCTCTCTCTCTCTCTCTCTCTCTCTCTCTCTCTCTCTCTCTCTCTCTCTCCTT
Source organism: Coenobita brevimanus (assembly GCF_032717465.1). Taxonomy (NCBI): domain Eukaryota; kingdom Metazoa; phylum Arthropoda; class Malacostraca; order Decapoda; family Coenobitidae; genus Coenobita; species Coenobita brevimanus. The sequence continues at coordinate 5,788,465 of NC_136973.1, read as the reverse complement.
CACTTGACCTTTCTCCCCTTCCTCATCTCCACCCTTCTCCCTTCTTGACCTCTCTCTTTATTTCTCCTTGTTCTCTTCCCTCCTCCTCTTCTCTCTTTCTTTAATTGCTCTCTCACTTTTCTTTCCTTGTCTGGTCTTCGTAACTTAACTGTTTCTCTCTCTCTCTCTCTCTCTTTCTCTCTCTGCCTGCCTGCTTTCCTGTCTGTTGCTGTCTCTGTCTGCATGTCTGTCTATCTATTGCTCTGTCTATCTGTCTGTGTCTGTCTGCCTGCCTCTCTCTCTCTCTCTCTCTCTCTCTCTCTCTCTCTCTCTCTCTCAACTCACACTCCCTTCTCAGTCTCCCCTCGCTCCTTCCTTCTTCCCTAACCAACTTCCTTCCCCTCTTCCTTCCTTTTTACCGCATCGTCTTCTTTGTACTGCGTCTCCCCTCATGTCTTCCTACGTCTTGTGTTTCCCCTTCCCTTCTCCCCTCGTCTGTCCCCTTATTTATTATAGATTCTCTTTGTTACCCCTCTTCCCCTCCCCTCCCTCTGTCCTCAATCCCTTCTCTGATATTTATACTCTTGCTCTCCCCTCTATCTCTGTTTCTCAGTCACTTTAGGGAGATGTCATGAATTTGTGTTTAAAGGTATTGTATATCCTTTATTGCTGTCCCTTTATTGTTCTCTCCTTTATTCCTTTATTGATGTGTCTTATTCCTTTTGTTGATGTGTTCTTTATACCTTTATTGATGTGTCTTTTATTCCTTTTGTTGATGTGTTCTTTATTCCTTTATTGACGTGGCCTTAATTGCTTTGTTGATGTGTTCTTTATTGCTTTATTGATGTGTTCTTTATTGCTTTATTGATGTGTCCTTTATTGCTTCCACCGTTATTCCATTACTGCATTCTCCTTTATTGCTATTTATTTCTTTATTCCCACCATCAGACGTTTCTTGCAGTTTCCTTCATTGCTGTGTTCTTTGTTTCTTTATTACTGTCTTCTTTATTCCTTTATTACTGTCTCCTTTATACTTTTATTGCTGTCTCCATTATTCCTTTATTGCTGTCTCCTTTAATCCTGTATTGCTGTCTTCATTAATCCTTTACTGCCGTCTCATTTATTGCTGTCCCATGTATTCATTTATTGCTGTCATCTTTATTACTTTATTGCTGTCTGTATTCCTTTATTGCTGACCCCTTTTTTCCGTTATTGCTGTCTTCTTTATTTCTTTATTGCTGTCTGCGCTGTTCTTTTATTACTGTCTTCTTTTCTCTTTATTGCAGCCTCTTTTATACCTTTATTGCCGTCACCTATATTCCTTTATTATAATTGACGTCTTTATTTGGAGTATTCTTATTACCTCTGGGTGATTTTATTCCTGTCAGTTTTAGATGTTATGAATTCCGTTTAAAAGTATCATTTATCCTTTATTGCTGTTTGTTTATTACTTTATTGTAGCTGTTCTCTTTATTTGCTTTATTCATGGTCTTCTAGATTGATTTATTCCTTATTTATTTTAGGGAGATGTTATGAATTCCCTTAAAAGCACTGTTTATCCTTTATTCTTTATTTCTTTACTTCTCACGGCGTCTGTTTGGCTGTTTATTACTCCCATTTTTATTATTCAGTTATTTTTAGTGGTAGATGGTGGCGACCATCATCCACTCACGATGTAGTGCTCCCTACTTCTTCCTTAGCCTTTATTCTTTTTCTGTGCCAGCTCTCCTCTCTTCCTATTTCTCCCATTTTTCCTGTCACTTCTTATTGCTTTCCTTGCCCTTACAGGTGGCTTTACATTGAGCGACAAGCCAAATGGTTTCCTGTAAGACGGGAAACCGTTTGCAACGTTGGGTGGTAACCATATAACCAAACCATACGTGCTCCTTACGTGTCAGCAAGTGGGTTGGTGGAGGGTTAGTGCCCCTCCCCATAAAACATATAACTCAGAGTCAAATGGCCACCCCTTACGGGATTATGGCGTCTGGCAATAGATAGATAGATTTGTAGGGAGATTTTATATTTGTTTAAAGCCACTATTTATCATCTATTATTGTGTCCTTTATTGATAAGTCCTTTATTGTTATGATGCTTTTACTGTTTATTCTTTCTCCTAACATTTATTTATTACTATTACCTTACGGTCATGTTACTAGTTCCATTTAAAGGCATATGTATTTCTTTATTAATTCACCTTTATTACTGTTTTTATTCTGTTTATTCCTCTTGCTCCAGATTTATATTTATTTAAGGAGATGTCACTGCTGTTAAAGGGCTTGATTTATTCTTTATTGATCACCTTTATTACTTTATTTTGGTGTCTTTATTTGGTTTTTATTTTTGCCTTTTATTTGTGTTCCTCAGTCGGTTTACGGAGATATTCATTCCGTTTAAAGACGCACCTTCTCCTTTATTGTTTCCTCCTTTATTCCTTTACTGTCTTTATTATCTTTATTCTTGCTCTTACTAGATGGTTTTAGTAGGTATTTAAAGTTCTCTTATTTCTGTGTAAAGGGACCGTTTCTCCTTTATTGACCCCTAAAATAGTACCTTCTTTATTCCTTTATTTCAGTGGTGTCTTTTTTTTATCCTTATTTTTGCGATTTTATTAGTAAGGTATTTAAGGTTCTGTTATTTCCGTTTAAAGGGACCGTTTCTCCTTTACTGACTCCTAAAATATTGCCTCCTTTATTTCTTTATTACAATAGCGTCTTTACCTACCTTTATTTGTGTGTGTGTGTGTGTGTTTCTGTCTGTCTGTCTGTCTGTCTGTCTGTCTGTCTGTCTGTCTCTCTCTCTCTCTCTCTCTCTCTCTCTCTCTCTCTCTAAAATTACGTGTTATATTGAGTGAGTTAAAGGATTACAGAGCGAAAGAAAAGAGATAGGGGGAGGGAGGGAGGGACGGGGGAGGTAAATTGGAGAGAAAAGAGAGGGGGGAGAGAAAGAGAGGGGAGAGAGGGGGAGGGGTTCATTAAGAGGGATTTTGAAGGGGTTGTAGGAATAGTGAAAGAATACCATAATTTCAACCCATCATTAGTAGTAGTAGTAGTAAGTAGTAGTAGTAGTAGTAATAGTGTAGTAGTAGTGGTAGTGTTAAAAAAAAACTACCACCACCACCACCACCAGTCCCACCACATCTCTACCATTACTACAACTCCTACTACCACTACTACCACCACCGTCACTTCCATAACCCCCACGACTGCCACCACCACCACCACACCCATTACACTTCCACTGTGAGTCTAAGTTATGAGGTAGGAATGAGTCTCCTTGGTTACTAGTCAAATCGACACCCCCCCCCCCCCCAAGCTGACTAAGGCGTACTGAGTTGAAAGAGGTTAGGGATCTTTGCAAGGAGAGAAAAAAGAAAGAAAGAAAAAAATGCAGGTATCAAATCCACATCCACTGTCACTACTATCTCCACCACACTACCGCTACCACATCCACCACAACGAGGGTACTGATAATTTCTACCACAGTCACTACCACATCCCCCACCACTACCACATCTTCACATTGCCTTATCATCATCATCACCACCGCACGCCACACACAGCATTTTGTCGCGTTATGCTCTTTTCACTCAATCTTGGCCCGGATTTTCGTCCTTTTGCAGATTATTTCACACAGCTCAGAGGCAAAATAAGACAATAGCTTTACATTCTTGACATGGCACTTCTTCGTGACTAGCACCACATTCATCTCCTGACCGCTTATTACAACTCAGCATTCAAGATGGAAAGATGGCAATTTTAGGCCAAGTTAGGGTAAAAACACTATAGTAAATCTAGCCTTGCATTTTATTATTATTTTTATTATTATTATTATTACTGCACTGTTATTTCACCCCATCGCTCCAACCCACCCCACACCCTACACCCTACCTCACCCCACACCACCCCACCTAACCCTACCTCACCCCACACCACCCCACCTAACCCTACCTCACCCCACACCACCCCACCTAACCCTACACACCCCCTTCTCACCCCTCACCCCACCGAACCCTACATCCCCCTTCTCACCCATCACCCCACCTAACCCTACATACCCCCTTCTCACCCCTCACCCCACCTAACCCTACACACCCCCTTCTCACCCCTCACCCCACCTGACCCTACACACCCCCTTCTCGCCCCTCACTCCACTTCCTACACACCCCCTTCTCACCCCTCACTCCACCTAACCCTACACACCCCCTTCTCACCCCTCACTCCACCTAACCCTACACACCCCCTTCTCGCCCCTCACCCCACCTCACCATACACACCCCCTTCTCGCCCCTCACCCCACTTCCTACACACCCCTTTCTGACCCCTCACCCCACTTCCTACACACCCCTTTCTCACTCCTCACCCCACCTCACCCTACACACCCTCTTCTCATCCCTCACCCCACCTAACCCTACACACCCCCTTCTCACTCCTCACCCCACCGAACCCTACACCCCCTTCTCACCCCTCACCCCACCTAACCCTACACTCCCCCTTCTCATCCCTCACCCCACCAAACCCTACACCCCCCCTTCTCACCCCTCACCCCATCTCACCCTACACACCCCCTTCTCACCCCTCACCCCACCTAACCCTACACACCCCCTTCTCACCTCTCACCCCACCTCACCCTATACATCCCCTTCTCACCCTTCACCCCACCTAACCCTACACAACCCTTTCTCACCCTTCACCCCATCTAACCCAACACACCCCTCACCCCACCTAACCCTACACACCCCCTTCTCACCCCTCACCCCACCTCACCCTACACCTCCCTCTCACCCCTCACCCCACCTCACGCCTCACCCCCCCCTCCTGAGAGCGTCGTCGTGTGAGCCAATATGTGGGACGTGTTTCAATCAATGTTTAAAGGCTTAAATTTGTACGGCAGTGGTGTGAACAAGTGAGAGAGAGAGAGAGAGAGAGAGAGAGAGAGAGAAATAGTTTGAGACATAGGCAGATAAATGAAAATAGATTAGAAGCAGGGAGAGAGAGAGAGAGAGAGAGAGAGAGAGAGAGAGATTGACCACGAACGGAAAAGGTAATACAGGAGATATAGAGAGGAAGGGGAAGGAATGCAGAAGAATTAGATAGATAGATAGATAGATATTATGGACACAGATATAGATTGATAGATAAATAGAGATATTGGAAAAGAAGAGTGGGAGAAAGCCAGAGAGAGAGAGAGAGAGAGACCGCTTAATCTCTTCCTAATGAGGCAATGGGTTCCTGATTCTTCTTCCTCTTCCTCCTCCTCCTCTTCCTCTTTGTTCTCGCCCTCCTCCTCCTCCTCCTCCTCCTCCTCCTCCTCCTCCTCTTCCTCCTCCTCCTCCTCTCTTCCCCTTCCTCTCTTCTCTTTAATATCCTCCTAATGAGACAACGGCATATCGACTTTTCTTCCCCTTCCTCTTCCTCCTCTCTTCCTCTTCCTTTTCCTCTTCTCTCCCCCTCCTTCTTCCTCTTCCTCCTCTCTTCCTCTTCCTCTTCTCTCCCCCTCCTTCTTCCTCTCCCTCCTCTCTTCCTCCTCTCTGCCTTTTCCTTCCCTTCCTCTACTTCTTCCTCTCTCCTTTTTTTCTTCCTCTTCCTCTCCCTCTTGTTCCACTTCCTATCCCTCTTTCTCTCCCTCTTGTTCTCCCTCTTCTTCCTCTTCCTCTTCGTCTTTTCTCTTCCTCTTTCTCACCCTCTCCTTCTTCTCTTCCTCCTTTCTTTCTCTTGATCTTGCTCTTCCTCTCCCTCTTTCTCTTCCTCTTCCTCTTCGTTCTTCTCTTCTCTCTCTCTTCCTTGGTATTCTCTTCCTTTTAGCATCAAAATTTTCTAGCAAGGAAGTGGACTCACCGTTCCTCTCTCTCTCTCTCTCTCTCTCTCATATCCTTCTCCTCCTCCTCCTCCTCCTCTTCTTTCTCTTTTCCTCTTTTTCTGTCTTCCTCCTAAATCTCCTTTTAATGGGCTAATTGCTTTACGGTTCTCCTTTCTCTTTCTCTTTTCTTTATTTTTCTCATCATCATCATCATCATCGTCATCATCATCATCATCATCATCATCATCGTCATCATCATCATCATCATCATCATCCGAAAGTGTTCGATACTTGGCCACTACTACTACTGCTACTACTACTACTACGACTACTACTACTACCCTCCTCTCCCCCATCACTGATAACATAAATCCCGTTTAATTTTATAGTGATCTTAGGGGGGGAAAAATCGCCGTGTGGATTACTGGGGGATTTATGAAGTTATTTACAAGGGGATTTAATACTGATTGGAAAAATGGTAAGTTTTATTTAGTCTCCCCATTAATCCCTTTCAGTGACCATTTTCTTTTTTTTCTTTTTTTTTTTTATTTCAATTCAGGCCATTTTTTAAATTTTACTGTTATTTATTATTATTATTATTATTATTATTATTATTATTATTATTTAGTATTAACTCTTTCAACTCTTAATTGTCTGTCTGTGTGTATGTCTATCTATATCTATCTTTAGCTATCTGTCTATCTGCCTGTCTTTCTATATCTGTATCTATCTGGCTTTCTATCTGTGTCTTTGTGCATCTGCCTGTCTATCTCTGTCTTTATCTATCTGTCTGTTTATCTGTCTATCTGTCTTTCTATCTGTCTATGTGTCTTTATCTATCTATCTCTAAGCTCAGTTCTCCTTCCCTAGCTCCCATCTTTCTCCTTTCTTTTTCTCATTTATATTCTATTCCCTTTGTCATCCCCTTCCCTTTTCCCCAACTTCACATACTCTCTTTCACCCATCCTACTGTCCATCTCTCTCTCTCTCTCTCTCTCTCTCTCTCTCTCTCTCTCTCTCTCCTCATCAATGCTTTTCCCTTCTTTCTGCCTTCACTCCTTTCATCCTTTTTCTGTCTACTTCTGTTATCAATCGGTCTGTCTGTCTATCTATCTGTTTGTTTGTCTCTGTCTATCTGTCCATCCATCCATCTATTTATCTAACTATCTGTCTGTATCTGTCTGTCTATATCTGTCTATCTATCTATCTATCTATTTCTTACATTTATTCACATCACCAACCCTCTCCACTCCAATCCTTTTCATCGTCGCTTCCTCCCTCTCTCATCCTCCTAAACCCCTTTTCATCTATCAGTCTGTCTTTCTATCTATCTATCTGTCTCTCTGTCAGACTATCTATCTATCTGTCTATCTATCTGTCTACATTTTCTCACCCTCCTCCTCCTCCCCAACCCTTTTCATCATCACTTCCTTCCTCTCTCTTCCTCCTAAACCCCTCTCCATCGACCCTCTTTTGATTTAAGCTCATTTACACCCCTCCCAATCCCGGGTTCGACCCCCGGTACCGCCTTTCATGGGTCTCTTCCGCTAGATTTGAGACCGGTAGCAAAAAAAAAAAAAAAAAAAAAAAAATGAAGCGACGAAGACATCCTCAGTTGTAATATTTTTGGTGATGGAGGAAGTGAAGATCTATGTTAACTTGGAGAGAGAGAGAGAGAGAGAGAGAGAGAGAGAGATTAAAAAATGCTGAGTTCCCATTTTTTCTTTCATTATTGACATGGACTTTTTTTTTTTTTCCCCTTTCTTTACTTTAAAAAAACTCGATGTTCTATAGTTCGATCACCTTAAACTGGCACAGAGCATACTTTTTTCAGCTTATTTCCCTATTGCTCATACATTTCGATATTCAAGACAATTTAAGGTGAAAATAAATACTGTATAAATGATTTGCGGTCTAGGGGATGGTTATGGAGGTGGATTAGTTGTAGTAGTAGCAGTAGTAGTAGTAGTAGTACATGACGCTGGTATATATTTGTATTAGGCCTATTATTATTATCTCATTTTATTTAACTCCTTTAAACTATTGACTTTTTGTTTTTCATATTTTTCTTTCCACAAGACGACTTCATTCTCCTTAGAGTGTTCGAACCGTATGGGATATAGTACAATATTTAGGTTATCCTTTCACGTAACCTACAGACTTCTTCCACAGATACTGGAAGTAGGGGATATGAAGGTGATCTTTTAAAATGGGATTCTTTATCTCCATTAATTATAAATCCCAGCACCATGAGGAGCTTTGTCGCAGAAGAACAAGCAGGAATAAGTGCAGTAACAACCATAGGCACTAGCAAATATAAAGTGAAAATTTATCATAGAAACAAGAGCCTCTCTGATTTTGCTGTAGTTCGCGCTTAAACAAAACAAAAAGTACACCAGAGAAAACGGTTGTGAGCGCTGGAAAATTAGGGATAACTTAAGTAATTGCCGCTATTCGCGCACAGTCGACCTCCTTATAAAATGAGGTATATAAAATAGCACCGAGAAGCCACAAGTACGTGTCCATGTGTGTGTTTTTCCACTCGCCTCATTTCCCCGCCCCCAGCCGGCCTTCCCACGCCCCAGCGCCGACCACTCCAAGGGATTTTCATCAGGCGTGCATTTAGGCTCCTTATCATGGGTGTGGATCTGGCGGGGGCGCGGCGCACCAATCACAGCTCCCCGGCCACTCCAGCTGATGCGTTAATTGGCCGCGACAAGTGGATCCTGTGGCCGGCCTAACCCAACCCTGATGCTGATACCTACCCCCTCCCTGCCAAAAAATAAAAATGAAAAAAGGAATGAGAGGTATAAAAGAAAATTCAAAAAGCAAGGAAAAATACGAAAGAAACCTCACCTCTCCATCCTGTCGTTGATCCCCCCCCCAAAAAAAAAAAAAATAAATGAAAAAAATACTAGTAATAATGATGAATAAAATCTGATGATAAAGGAAAGGGGAAAGATGGAGGATATAATTAAAAGGAATGATAAAGTGCTGAATTATCCCAAACTCACGTTGACGATGATCCGCATAATAATAATAATAATAATAATAATAATAAAGGAAGGAAAATTAGATTAAGAAAAAAGAAAGATGAGTACGAAAAATTTCCTTCCCTTCATACCCCCATATATGTATAAAATTATTGAGGTAAAAATAAAGATCGAAGAAAAAATTAAGAACTAGGAAAGAAAAAAGAAAAAGTTACCAAAAAGAAAAGAGGAAAAGTAAAGACGAGATAAAAGGGAGGAGTAAAAAGATGCCATAAAGGAAAAGGGAGATTTGAACTTAAGAAAATAATGTTAAAAGATGAAAAACAAGAGAATGCTGAGAGAGAGAGAGAGGGGGGGAGGGGGAAGCTGACGGCCGCCTTCCTCACAAGAACAAGTTTTGAGAAAGCCTACCATACTGAATTAGTTAACTTTTTAAATGGCTGTTATTTTCACCCTTTCACCCTTTATATGATAATAATAATAATAATGAAAATAGTAGTAGTGGCGGTGGTGGTAGTAGTAGTAGTAATGGTGGTGGTGGTGTTGGTGGTAGTAGTAGTAGTAGTAGTAGTACACTTAGTAGTAGTAAACGCCGTAGTAGTAGTGGTAGTAATAGTAGCAGTAGTCATTAACACAGTTTCAGTAAGTTTTAGGTAAGTACTCTCGTCGGGTCAGGTGACTCCCTAACACCTCTTCCTTAGCGATTTATTTTAGTTATTTTGATGATTACCCCTTACTGTCCTCCTCCGTCTTACATAAATCCTTCCAATGTCGCCGTACTCTGCATAAGTAACGTATAAAAGGATATTACCCATCCGTATCTGAAAATAAATCGCTAAGGGAGAGGTGTTAGGGAGTCTTCGTGGTTACTAATCTTTGGTGTTTATTTGACGGAACTGAGTAACCTTCACAACCTGTATGCAGATTTGAGGTTGGATGAAATTCTGTGTGTGTGTGTGTGTGTGTGTGTGTGTGTGTGTGTGTGTGAGAGAGAGAGAGAGAGAGAGAGAGAGAGAGAGAGAGAGAGTAATTCATGAAGGTTGGGTTGAAACAGGGATGAGTCAAGTCTCCATGGTTGTTCAATCTATACATGGATGGGGTAATAAAAGAGAGGTAGGGCAGTGGATGTTGGAATGACCCTAGTGAGAGAGAGTAGTGCTTGGAAATTCCTTGTACTCTTGTTTGCAGATGATACTGTGTTGTTAAGTGAAGAAGAAAGGGAGCCGCAAGGCTTGGTGGAACAGTTTTGAAGAGTGTGCAAGACGCAGAATCTAAATGTGAAAGTAGGGAAGAGTAAGGTGATGGTCTTTGAGAGAGGTGAAGTCAGTGAAGGTACAGTGAGGTTGGATGGTGAGGAGATGGAAAATGTGAGTACGTTTAAGTACTTGGGTAGTGTGATGAGTAAGGATGGAAGTTTGGGGGATGAAGTGCTTGAAAGGGTACAACAAGGAAGAAAGGTTGCTGGTTCCTTGAAAGCAGCGATAAACAGGGAAGTGAGCATGAGAGTGAAAAAGTTACTGCATGACAGTATTGTGATACCAACCCTAACATATGGAAGTGAAACTTGGACATTGTTGGAAGAACACTAGTCAAGAGTGAGAGCAGTGGAAATGAGTTATTTAATAGGAGCCTGTGGAGTCATATGGAGAGACAGGCTGACAGGTGAGGATATAAAGGAGCGTTGTGGTGTGGATGTGGATGTGATTGGAAGCGTTATGAGGAACATGCTGAGGTGGTTTGGCCATGTGGAGAGGATGGAGGGTGAGCCACTGACGAGGAGAGTATAATTATGTAAGTGAGGTGGAGGGAGGGAGAGGCCAAGGATGAGATGGAGGGATGGAGTGGAGAGGTATATGAGAGAAGGGGGTGTGAGTTGGGAGCAGGGCAGTGAAATGGCGGGGGTCTGGGCGACTTGGAGGCGATTTGTTTGTGGCCACCCGGTACGGGATTACGGCGTCTGGCAATAGATAGATAGATAAATAGAAGAAAAAGGGTATAAGTTGGACTGAGAGAGAGAGGGGGGGAAGAAGGAACAATTTAAAGAAAATTGATAGGAGTAGGTAGGTAGAGAGAGAGAGAGAGAGGGAGAGTGAGTGAGAGAGAGAGAGATGAGGGGAAAAAGTACGTAAAAGAGAAGGAAGGGAGAAATATGAATGAGAGGAGGAAAATCAAGAAGTGATACAAAGAGAAGTAAATGAGAAAGAGGTGTGAGGGGTAGAAAAAGAAGTGAGGGGAAAGTGAGGGGTAAGGGATGAAAGAGTGTAAATTGCAGTGTGAGAGCGAGGCGAGGAACCGAGAGAGAGAGAGAGAGAGAGAGAGAGAGAGAGAGAGAGAGAGAAGAAAAAGAAGAAGAATGAGCGGAAAAAGAACTGAGAGTAAGATGATGTATGAAGGAAGATGAGAGAGAGAGAAGAAGGAGCGGAAAAAAGAACTGAGTAGGAAGATGTATTAACGAAGGAGAGAGAGAGAGAGAGGGGGGGGGGAGTATTAAAGCCTGGGCAGGAAGGAGGGCACCATTTTCACGTTACTTACGCCTACTGCTTCCTTACACGACCAGCCACCGTAAACCCTCCATCCTTACTCCATCCTAGTACATTCTTATCCCATCCTTACTCCATCCTACTACATTCTTATTCCATCCGTAGTCCATCCTGCTATATTCTGTTACATTCTTATTCCATCCTTACTCCATCCTTATTCCGTTCTTACTCCATCCTACTTCATCCTTATTCCATTCTTACTCCATCCTACTTCATCCTTATTCCATCCTTACTCCATGCTACTATGTCCTTGCTCCATCCTTAGTCCATCCTTACTTCATCCTACTACATTCTTATTCCATCCTTACTTCATCCTACTACATCCTTACTCTAACCTGCGCTGTCCTTACTCCATCCTACTACATTCTTATTTCATCCCTACTCCATCCTTATTCCATCCTACTCCATCCTTACTCCATCCTACTCCATCCTTACTCCATCCTACTCCATCCTTACTTTTTCCCACTCCATGCTCTCCCTAGACAATCCCCAAATTTCCTCTCTATTCCCTTCATTTCCTTCCATTTTTCCTCCTTTCCTTTACTTTCTCCCTACTCCCTCTCTCCACTCCTTACATCCAGTCTTCAATACTCCCTCTCCACTCCCTCATCTCTTCTTCCTTTTCATTTCTTCGTCACTAATCCCTTCATTCCTTTGCACTTCCTTCAAACTCCTCCTACTTACTCCTATTTCTCACTATCCCATCCACTCCTTTATTACTCCGCAAATTTATCTTCGTACTCCCTTCACTCCCTGCCTGTTCTGTTGAACGAGATTTAAAAAGTAGAAGAAAAAGGAGAGAGAGAGAGAGAGAGAGAGAGAGAGAGACGAAGCCAGAAACAAAAAGTGGCATCGGAAAGACACGAAATATATATATAAATAAATATAAATACACACACACACACACACACACACACACACACACACACACACACACACACACACACACACACACACACACTGCTTGCAAATATGAGAATAGCATTCACATACATAAATGAAGACATGCTAAGAAGGATAATAACATCATTCATTAGACCAACCCTGGAATATGCATTAGTAGTCTGGAGTCCTCATCTCAAAAAAGCATGTAGACAAGATTGAAAAAATTCAAAGGGCCGCTACAAGATGGATACCAAGCTCAAGGGACCTAAGCTACGAAGAAAGACTAAATAAACTGAATCTACCAACACTACAGGAGAGAAGGAAAAGAGGTGACATGATAATGCTGTATAAGTGCATATCAGGGAAGGAGAAAATAGACATAAATGATTACTTAACATATGGAGAAGCATCAGCAAGAGGACACTGCAAAAAACTGCATAAGAAGAGAGGTGATAAAGACGTAAGGAAATTCAGTTTCCCAAACAGAACAATTGATTAGTGGAATGCACTACCGAATGAAATAGTGTGTGCCAAAACAATTCACGAATTTAAGGAAATGTACGATAAATATGGTTTAAGACACGGGACAGTACGAGCTTGACTCATTCCTGTAAAGATACAATTAGGTAAGAACACACACACACACACACACACACACACACACACACACACACACACACACACACACACACACACACACACACACACACACACACACACACACACACACACACACACACACACGAGGTGGAGGATACGAGATGAATGTAAGATCACAATAAGATGCACCTCTCCATATCCCCAAACTCTCAAGAAGAACCAATTACCTACTTAGCCACAAAAGGAACAAAGGAAGGGGGAAGTGCGCACGGGTGGAACTTTGACGAGAGCCATTGAGAGATGGCCTGTGTGTACTGGTATTCTCATGAGCTGTACTTGGTTTATTTTCATCCGACGGAACTGTCATGGCCTACAGCTTGATTGCTGTCCTGGCTGCATGGCACTCGATGAACCGTAGTTAGGAGATGGGAATTAGTCGCCTTGGTCACTAAACAAACCATTCCTCCAATTTGACTACACTTGTTTATCCGCACTCATCCATCCAAAATGGTCAAAACTCTCACAATCAAAAGAGTTTATAGAGAAGAGACTAAACGGCTTATATATGAAGATCTGTGGTAATTGCTGTTAAGGAAACTTTGTTTCTAGCAGCAGCAGCAGAAGATGAAGAAAGGAATAATAATATTAATGTTAACAGTATTAGTATTAGTAGTAGCAGCAGCAGCACTGCAGCAGCAGGGCTAGGTTACTCAGTCCCAGCATTTAAGGTAAGGGTGACGAGCCTCATTCATCCCAGAGTGGCATTATATGAGCAATAAACCTCAACCACTCCATAAATCGAAACCCGTACAGAATACATTCGGTTGGGGCGCCATTACTCACCAGACCCGCGTTTCTCATAGCGGTTTCTTCATTCCCCGCTTGTTTGGATCTTAACATCCTCGTGGCCCCCATTCAATTTTCTCTCAAGCCCCTCACAAATAATGTTGAAAATATTGTTTTGATGCTATCAATTTATGTCAGTCAGAATGCATGTTTTGTTACATATCAGTGGGATGGATGTACTGTTTGCTTTCAGTCAGTCGAGTAATTCGAGGTTGAGTAACTGATAAGACACACCTCATATCTGGGTCCACATGTAACTGGTTTCGGCATTTACTTTTGTGTGTGGAAGGGTGGCGAAACCAGATTCACATAATTATGTTGTGGAAATGAGAAGAGGACTCCAAGTGCGATTTCACGGACACACTCTGATTTGCTATAGTAATTACATTAGCCCGCCATGACCCCCCTAAAATCCCCCCGTGGCCCCCTTGGGAGCCATGGCCCCCAGTTTGAGAACCAGTGTCTAGACCCACAAGGTGTCATTTTGTTGTATGGTTAATTGGCTACCATCCAGCGTGGCAAGTGGTCTTCTGGGTTACAGGAAGCCATTTCGCCTGTACTTAGCGTAGAGTCATCTAGTGAGAGAGAGAGAGAGAGAGAGAGAGAGAGCAATACATCGAGTGAGTGGACGATGACCCCCCCACCTGCTACAAGTATAATAAGCGTTGAAAACAAATTACCTTTTAATTCCTTCAAGCTCGGGACACTTTAGGTATGGGAGCATCTGTAGAAGCGGGCCAGTCAGTCAGTCACACACTAAGGATTTTCGCACACACGGTTCTTTAGCGAAGTTCCGGCTTATCACTCCTTAAAGTATTTCACAGGCAGAACAGCAAACAAAATTCTATTATTTCCAGTCCCTTTAATCTTTTGTTCTTGTACTTTGTTTCTGGTTTTAGTTTGCCATCTATTGGGACCTCCCTTTGAAACCTTAATACTTTTAATTGATGTAAGTCATAGGGGGTTGGGACGAGGAGGGTAGAGCAGATACAGGGCACAAATGGTGAAGATAGAGGCGTAGGTCTGGTTTTCTTCCTAAGCCTCCCATTCCTCTTAATCTTTCTAAACTTCTCCATTATTCTCAGTTTCTTCACTCTAACCGTACTCCATCTCTCTCTCTCTCTCATGATCCCCTCCACCCACATCTGCCTCTGCTCAGCTACCGTTATCTGGATACCCCTTTCCAGTATTATCCCTGCCATGCAAGACTTATGTGCAGTATGTAATTATCCGCAAGGAAGATGTGATAGAGCGCCCATAAGCAGTTGAGGGCGAACGAAGTACAGTCTTGGTGTATATTATTTTGTGTAATGAATAGCGCCTACTCAATAATTCACTTTCTTTTTGGTCAAGAACATTGCATCAACAGAGCAACGGTGAAATATATGTAAACAGGAATACAGGAAGTGATGCAGCAGATACATCCCAAGGCGAAGATTGTACGTCGTGGATGTAAACAAACCTCTGTCCTTCACCCCTGCCTGTTGTGCTGAGTCTACATTTTTTTTAGTGGTATCAGACCTCGGATATTACTTGATATAATTTGTTATGAGGAACTTTTCAGTATAGTCAAGTGATGCTGAATGTACTGTACGTAGATGAGGGAATTATACACATGAAAAGTTGAGTCTTGACCAAAGGATTCCCAATGGCAAATCACGCTAATGCCATGAATAAAGTGAAAATACTTGTAGTCGGTGATTCTGGTGAGTGAAGAATAGTATACAATAACGGTTTGGGTCCAGGTAAATATTGTACGGTATTCACACGGCAATAATGGATATCTTTTATTTTTTTATTTTTTATTGCAGCTATCATATTTTGGGTACTGTGTAGTCTTAATGTGGTGTCACCGAGATAACAGGGCAGTCATATACATCCCTTAACACACTTCCTATTCTCTGAAAGGGAGAGGTGGAAAGCTAGAGGAGGACAGCGTGAGCCTACAGTCCACATGATTCCTGTATCATATGAACGTGGATCAGAGTAGCCAGAAGTATTATTACTAGGGTGGCCACAGAATGATGACTTCCCCTTAAACATTTCATGGTTTGGTTGTAGTGCTAGTTTTCATTTTTGTAATTTTATGTAATGTACCTATGTATAATAATTTGTTAGAGTATTGGCTTAATGTATGTGTAAGATAATCTACTTTCAGTAACATTAAAGAGGTAAACGTTCTGGTTGAAGCATTGGTAATACCTTACCAATTTGATTATTCTTCCCAGTTTTCTAAAATTTTAAAATAATTTTTGTGGTGGTATATGATTATTTCCCATTGATATTATTTTCTTATGGATTTTATCAATATTCATTCAAGTTCCAGACGTGTTTGTTTCTCAGGCGTAATGGCAGACTTACTAAAACCTACTGAAATTTACTTAAATTTATTACTACTAACCTAACCCTACAGATTCAGTATCAAGCCTTGCCTGACCACTCTAACCAAATGCAACCTAATGTAAAGCAGCTAATAAAAACCTAGCAAAACAGTGTAATCTAACTTAACCTAACAGTCTAACCTTACTTAATATTAACCTAACTTACGGTAACAACCAAACTCGGCAGCATGGTAAAGCAAATGAGTTTCGGTAAATTTGAGTTGCTTTTAGTAAGTGTCTGCCTTTACGCCTAAGAAACAACACTTGTCGGGAAACCAGCAAATGGGTAAATGCAACAGGAAAACCTAATCATGGAGCAGTAATTTACCACCCAAAATATAATCGGATAAAAAGGAAAAACTGGAAGAATCAGAAGTGAATTGGTAAGGTGTTTCTGCTGCTTAAACTAAACTGTACATTTATCTATTAATATTTTCCTATTTGGAACAATTCCTCAACAATGTTAATTTTGTGAATAATGGGCAGGACTTTGACAAGCGGGGAAAATATGGAGTTAAAAAAGATGAAACTGTGAAGAAAATAGGGATCTGGATCGAGCTTTGGGTACAATAATCCCTTAAAGTGTTAGAAAAAAAACTAAGCCAAATTATGTGTTAGTAAATAGGTTGTACATATATTTCCAGAAGCCTCCAGTCCAAACTCAGAGATTACTGCTGTTTTCAACTTAAGCTGAAGATGTTTAGCCATGGTGCAGTAAATTTTCAGTAGTTTTCTGTACATCCAGCCAGTAATGCATCTAACATTGGTTTGAAGATATCAGTATTTATCTTTTTCTTTTAACTTATCTTTGTATTGTACTTGATATTTTACTTCTTAAGAATGTTTTTACAATAACTTAACGTGTATAAATGAATTAGGCTGGGTTAAAAAACACAGACTTATCCATGTTTTTTTTTTTTTTCAGGTGTTGGAAAGTCTTCCCTAGTTCACCTCATATGCCATGGGGAAGCCCTGAGCAATGCATCATGGACCATTGGTTGCAACGTAGAAGTCAAAGTCCATGAGTTTAGAGAAGGAACACCAAGCCAAAAGCCATACTTCATTGAGATGTGGGATGTAGGGGGCAGCAACTCTCATAAAAATGCCAGACATGTATTCTACAACTCAGTACATGGTATGATGATACTATGTTTTTGCTGCTTAACCATTAAATGTGTACCATTTTTGGTGTATAGTATGTACATTGTTTTTGTGTGTTTTTGTAACAGGAAGGCAAAGTACCGAGTAGCAGCTAAATTATCTGTGTAAAATAGTCTGTTTCCAAGTTAAAGTGGACTATGTATGTAGAACATTTAATCATCACAAAGTCATCATCAATTT
Organism: Coenobita brevimanus; assembly: GCF_032717465.1. Classification (NCBI taxonomy): domain Eukaryota; kingdom Metazoa; phylum Arthropoda; class Malacostraca; order Decapoda; family Coenobitidae; genus Coenobita; species Coenobita brevimanus. The sequence continues at coordinate 5,771,104 of NC_136973.1, read as the reverse complement.
AATGACATGGCCATACGAAAGTAATTCCACTTCAGGGATATCTTTTGTCAAGTGAATGATTATTTGGCTCATTTCCTAGAGCATGCCATTTAATAGTTCTCATACTTTCATACTTCCTCTTCCTTTGTTTCTATATGAGGATTTAATTTGGAGGCATTTGATAATATCTGGACATTTTCCTGATGTTTCGTTTTGAAGTTCAGATCTGTAGAATCACCAGGCTGGGCAGTTGTGTTTGCCGTAAGCTGGCTAGAACTCATCTGGTGCTGCTCTGTGGGAACTCATCCGTAGCCAAGACATATCTAACCATAGGATTGAGCTTCTGGTGACACTTATGTACCAGTGTCTGCCTTGACTGGGGAGTTTGCTGTGTACTGTGCTGTATATAGGTTCATATACATAAGTATATTAGTGTAAAACAGTGCAGAAGAAGGTTAATGAGAAGGGTATATACTGTAGCTGTGATAGGTAATACTGGTAATGATTTTGTATGTACTGTATAATTTTGGACCACACAATTAACTCCAACCTCATCCCATCTCACAGGAGAGAGTTGAGTCTAGGTTGGAAATGATGAGAATGGTTATCATAAGTAAACATGCGTAAAAGGCATAATGCTCACTTTTAGTTAGACATAGCTACAGTTAAAACCCATTGTACAGTTGATCAAGTTAAACTACAGTATGATGAGTTCAGTGTAATGGCTGTTATTGATGAGTCTGTCACATTATGATGATATTTTTGTGTTTCCCTGTCATTTTAACCCCTTCAGTTTGAGGAACGTTTTATTTCATTTTGGCAAGCGCTGAACAATTTTATTCGGTTTGAGAGATGTCTGTGGGCTAAAATGGATCAGAACCAACTTCAATAATTGCTTCAGCTAAAGAGTATCTCTTCTGTTTTGTTCTTGCTGTGGGTAAAATCTTTTAAATCTAGGAATGACATCCTTTACTGTAAGGGCTTCATGTGTTTGGGCATCTTAACTTCAGTGGTATTGCTGGCAAATAGAATCTTGAGTCTGCTATCCTGTATAATTCCCAAGTCAAGTGCAAAAATGGCCAGTGTAAAATAGATGTTTGTGTATCTCCAAGAAAGTAGATGGTGGTTTGACATTAACCACAGGGACCTTAACTTTTCACTCTGTCATTAGAGGAGAAATATTATTCTTTCATCAAAGTGTATGTCAACCCCCTATACTGTATTGATCGCATGAATAGCTAAGGTTGTGTGGATCTACTGGTATGTTGTACCAATCTGTATTTTTTTTTTTTTTTTTAATTATTATTTTTTTTAAACATGAAAGACCAGTCTTCTTCAACATGGCTCATTTTGCACTCACCTGGAGAATTCACGTAGGTATAAGCAGAATAAACATTTATGCACAGCTTTATTTGCAGGTATTGTGTTGGTACATGATCTGACAAACAGAAAGTCTCAGCTGAATCTTCGACGGTGGTTGACAGAGGTACTGTTGAAAGAAGGCAGCAGCGCTAAGGCTCGGACACCCCTTGTTGATGACTTTGATGCTGAGCAGTTTGGAGGGTTTTCTCAGGTATATGGTTTGAAAAAGGTAGCTATTCCACACAGTTCTTTTTTTAAGCACTTGCTCCCGGGAAGCTGGGATTGTGTGTTCTTCGTGGGGTAAGCTAGACTTTGTTGGTGTTTGAATTTGTAGTCTGCATGCTGCTACTTTATTCGGTAGTATGTAGCTTCTTTTTGTAAATAGAGTACTTTATAGGGGATCTTGAACTTATATTCATCTGACTTACCTAATATTAATTTTATGAAAAGTGTTTTGAATACAAAAATGTATACAATTTTATGATACATAGGAGTTTCCTTGGTCATCTTTACTCATTTTTACATATTGCCATATAGTAACTTTGATCATATCTATACATACAATATTATATCTAGGATTGTTTTTGCATTGTTTTATAAATTTATTTATGTGTTCAGTATTTAAGTTACATTCTGCCATCTCAAACAGAACCCTGAAGTAAGTTGGGGATCTCCTTTGAAAACTCAGTCCTCAAAGTATGATGCCATCTTTATGTTTTTCTTGTTATCAGCAAGCAGATTTATTCAGCTTAAGCAGACCTTTCTTTGTGTATGGGCTACAATCATAGTTTACCTTTTGGGCATGCTGACATTTTTTTTTTGTATTCTCTACTTGTGAATGCTAGATGATTGTGTACCACTCAGATAAATATCCTTGAGGAGAAAGGGTTATCGTTAGCATGTGGTGTGCTTTTAATTTTTTTTCATTACACAAGGGAGAGGATGGAGAGTGAGAGACTGTCTAGGAGAGTGTATATGAGGTGGAAGGGGGGGCGAGGGAGGGGGAGACCAAGGATGAGATGATGGGATGGAGTAGAATGGTATATGTGAGGGGAAGATGTAAGCTGGGGGGAGGTCAGCAAAATTGTAGGGAACAGGGCAACATGAGGCAGTATGTTTGTGGCCACCCCTTACAGGATTAAGGTATCTGGCTATAGATAGATAGATTGAGCATTGGAGTTGCTGTACACTCGCTCCAAAAAGTATTGGTGCAGAATATGTGTTAACTATTATGACACAGGGACCAGAGGAAACTGGAAATTGCTGTTCTGTTCTCCAACATGCAGGCATCCCAAACGATAGATGACTGGTATATCAGCTACCTCTTGTGTCCTTCATAATGAGTAGGGAATGACCGTAAATGTTACAATTTATACGGGTATTAACGGGCTGTCACTGCCACATGGTCAAATCATTCCGGATGGCAACGGACCCACAGTGCACCGATACTTTCTGGGGCGAGTGTACACTGCAGTGGGATTAGATTTGTGTTGGCAGACAGTTAGTGTATCTTATCTGCGTCAGGGGAAAATCATCAAGCCCTTCACAGTGATGACTAATTATTTAAATTACTGTATTTTGCCTGATGCAGATCTTTTCATTCAGCTGAGGACAGATCTCTTCTACAGATGGTAAAGATGTATTTGGAGGATATATCTAACTCCCCCATTTGTAAAGTCTGTCCTAACATCTAAAATTGCCTGGAGGTAGAAAATATATAGTAAAGTGAAATGTTCTCATCCTGTTGTGTGACCAGTAATGTCCATATCTGTTCCCTTCATTATGATAACTTCATTTTTTTTTTCCCTTGCTTCCATCACATAATTTGAATCAACATAGGGAACACCTCTCATAGTCTAGGAGTTAACATTGTTCTCCATTGACCTTTTCAGTATCTTGACATCTTTATATTTTATTCACTTTGAAGAAGGCTTCTTGTACTGAAAGAGTTTCGGATCCATTATTTTCTGCAGTGCTTTGTCAGAGTTTTGTGCCACAATAATCTAGTCAGTAGAATTAATGAGATAATTAAACTGACTGGATGTAAAGGCTGGCTTCTACTTTATTGGGCAAAGAACAGTTTCTAAGTCCATAGATGCCATAAGAAAAGAAGACCAGAAATTTCAGTTAAACTAAACTCTTTATGGTGCAAACCATGATAGGTTTTCATCTGACTTTTACCTGATATCTTTTTCCCAATTTTTATATTTCAAGGCAAACATGTCTCCAGTCTTGCTTGGAAAACTTATTTACATTGCTGAATGTCTTTTCAAAATGCATTAACAACTTAGTTTGAAGATTTCATAGTATTTTAGTGCTGTGTATTCTAGGTAGAGGATGTGTGGATCACATATTTGCAGTAAGACAGATAGAGGAGAAGGGTTGTGAGAAGGACTATAAGGTGTTTATGGCATTCATGGATCTGGAAAAAACATACGACAAAGTAGACAGAGAAGAACTGCGTAGGTGGTAAGGTGCTAGGTGCTGTGAAGAGTTTTTATGATGGTAGTGAGCATGTGTAAGGGTAAATGGGCATCTAATTGAATGGTTCACGATTGGTGTGGGCATGCGACAAGGTTGTGTGATGTCCCTGTGGTTGTTTAATATATATATTTATGGATGGGGTGATGAGAGAAGTAAAAACACGAGAAATGGAGAGAGGGATGGCGTTGGTAATGAATGGCAATTGATGGAATATCTCAAATTTGTTGTATGCGCATGATGCAGTGCTACTTGCAAATACCGGACAGGAACTTGGTAGTGCAATTTTGCTGATGTCTGTGAGCATCGTGCCTTGAGAGTAAATGTAGAAAAGAGTAAAGTGATGGTTATTGAGAGAGAGGGTGGCTCCCAGTGTGATGTTACAGTGAATGGAGAGAGACTGGAATTGGTGAGAGAGTTCGGACACCCGGGTACAGTGACAGAAGAGAGAGGAAAATGTGCAAAAGAAGTTGAAAGTAGAGTGACACAAGGAAGGAAAGCTGGTGCTATGAAGGCCTTGATAAGAAACAGAGGCTTGAGTGTTGCAGCTGCACGAGGCTTACATGAAGGAGTGTTAGTGCCAACTTTAACATATGGATGTGAGACTATGATGTAGCATGAAAATGAAAAGTCAAGAGTGAGTGCAGAGGAGATGGGACTGCTGAGGAATGTATGTGGAGTACAGAGAGTGGGTAGGATATGAAATAATGTGATTCACGAAAGATGTGGAGTGAGGAGGTCTGTGGACACCAGAACTGGAGAGAATACTGAGATGGTATGGTCATGTGGAGAGAGTGGATAACAATAGGGTGGTGAAAAAGGTATATCTGAGCGAACTTGAAGGAGGGAGGAGGCGAGGTAGGCCAAGGAGAAGGTGGAGGGATATGATCGATGAGTGTGTGAGGAAGAGAGGTATGGAAGTTGTTGAGGCTAGGGGACTGACGAGATCAAGCTGGCTGGATGAATGTTGTGAGAAGTAGTGGTCGATCAGGGATATGGCATCCCTTTTTAACGTGACAGCGTCCAGATTGACTCTATTGGATACGTCAGTGTGAAGCTACAGAATGTGGTGAATGTTTTTGGCATATCAGATAGAACCAGGATTCTGGGGGCTTGAATGATGAATGAATGGAAGCGTGGTCCATTGGATTGGGCAAACTTATGCTGTCTGGATTTTGCTACTCCTCACCCTGCCCTAGGGTGGGAAAGTAGGTCCGGATGATGATGATGATTATGATGTTTTAGGTAGAGTCAGGAGTATAGAAGGCTTGTTAATCTTGTCAAAGTGTATTGAGAAGTTTTATGCTAAGAACTGTCTGTTGATTGATCCTGATCTAATCCTGGATTTCTTAATGGAATAGTATACAGTATTTATGGGGGCATGAAATGAAGCTATTGTGAACTATGGGTGGCAGAGCATTGGGTGTCTCATGTACAGTATATGTACAGTATTAAAATCATTCTTGCTACTTAGTTAGCTTTGTGCATGCACATATGTAGCTTTTTCATTGATTGATTAAAAAGAACTCACATAGTGTATATCTAAGGAGGTAGAATAAGAGCGATATAAATGTGAGGAGGTGAGTGGGAGGTAAAAGAACACAGTATGGATTAACAATGGAGGTGATGCAATTACAGCTTCAAACCCCTCAGAAAAATAGGGCCACAGGTGCCTTACAGTAGTAGGTTATACTTAAGAAAAGTAAATAGATGGGGTGAAAGACCATACCACAAGAAATTTCTGAATGTTAATGTGTATCTCCCCTCAAAAATGTTTCAAAATATTTGTGCTGAGAAGTGAAATGAATTTAGGGTTCTGTATTGGGCAAAAGATGTATTCAACACTCCCTCTTTATCATAATTCATCATCATATCCAATCCTACATTGCTTCATGAGGAGCATAGGAGCCCGGGGCTAGGCAGTTGGTCTCGACATTTAAGATGAGAGTGACCAGCCTCACTCATCCCTGAGTGGCATTACATAAGCAATTAGGCCCAACCATCCCTTGGATATAAACCTTCACCGGCTCAAGCCGACTGGAGCACAATAATTACCCACTAAACCACCAGGTGCCAAAATTTGGTTATATGGTTACCGCCCAGCGTAGTAAATGGTTTCCTGGTGTACAGGAAACCATTTGGCTTGTCACTTAGTGTAGAGTCACTCACAGGCAGAAGGAAAAGGAAAGAATGAAGGAAAGAAAGACAGAAGAGGGAGTGTAAAGTCACCCGTAGGCAGAAGGACCAGGAAAAAATGAAGGAAAGACAGAAGAGAATGGAAGGAAAGAAGGAAGGAAGAGAAGAAAGGGCAGACACCTGAGAGGAGCACTACATCGAATGAGTGGATGGTGAGCGCCCCCACCTACCACAGAACAAATCTGTATTTTTTCAAGTGAATTGAACTTGTGGAAGATATACTGACAGTGATGTCCGTAAATATACCATGTGTACAGACTACAGGCCTGTTCAAGCCAATACAGTATATAGTATTAGCAGATTCAGTCATGTAGGCACCTAAAATACATTCTCTTACATATACAACTAATGTGTGTAATATGTATGAATAGAATATGTTACACTAATCTCAACAGCACGTGAATGGTGCTTACATTGCTAGTGTGGCAGACAGTAATCAGTTTATTTTTTCTTTGAAATTCAACCCCCAAAATGTACATTGGCTCATGTAATAAGCAAAATACAGCAGTGGTATTACAGGTGCACCAGAACCAGATTGTCGTTCCTGCATTTAATTACTTAGGTGGTTTAATGGGTAATTAAGGTGCTCCAATTGGATTGAGCCTGTGTAGGTTTATATCCAAGGGGTGGTTGGGGTTTATTGCTCACGTAATGCCACTTAGGGATGAGTGAGGCTTGTCACTCTCATCTTAAAAATCAGGACCAACTTGCCTAGCCCTGGGTTCCTACGTTCCTTATGGGACGACATAGGGTTGGATGATGGATGGATGGATGGAAATATAAAAATGACATGCCCACACTGCTAACACCGATTTTGGGACTAAGTACATTATAACGGGAATGTTTAGAATGTGATGTAGGCAGTCTCTTTATCCCACCTGGGTGTTTAAGCTGACAGTTGTGTGTAGTAGTTGGGGAATGTTTGGGTGCTTTTGTCAGTTATGATCTGCTGTTGTGGTGGGATGCAAACAGTCTGTGGCAAAAAGGCCCCACATTTGATTTTTGGTCTGTTCACAAGACCAGCCATGTCACATGTGAAACTGTAATAGAGACCTTAATTGTAAACACAACAGTTGTTTGTCATTATATAGAGGAATGTTTGGGTGTTTTTCTTGTCAGTCATGCGTTTATGTGTTTGGAATTGTCCCTTGCCCCCCAAAATACTTCCCATGCGTTTTCACCGGATAATTTTTCCTCTGTCCTCCTCACCCCTTCCAACTTGGCAAGAAGCCCCACAAGATTTTTTGTTGTTTTCCTTTACATAAAGTTGTAATTGTCACACAAGCAAAGCACAAATTTGCCAGGGGTATGAGGATTGGAGTCTTGCAATATGACAAAAAATGAAATGTGAGAACTACCTTTTGACTACAATATAATATAAGAAATTATATGGCTTTAAATTGTAAGGGGAGAGATGACAGGTAGGTATTTAGAGGGTCATCTGCTGTCTGAAAAAACAAAATCTCTATCACAGACAGGAGCAGGGAACAGCTTAATAATTTGAATTTATCCAAAGTGGAATTTACTGATATTTCACTAGACCTATCAGCGTGTCATAAAACTACACCCACTAGTAGCCTACCATTACACCAGTGCAGGGTGAGACAGTCCATATGTAAATTCAGTATGGTGGCAAATATTAGACTAAAGTGGTGGCGCCTGGTGGTTTTGTGGGTAATTACAGTACTCCAGTCGGATTGAGCTGGTGAAGGTTTATATCCAAGGGGTAGTCGGGGTTATTGCTCACGTAATGCCACTCAGGGATGAGTGAGGTTGGTCCCTCTCATCTTAAATGTCAGGACCAACTTGCCTAGCCCTGGGCTCCTATGCTCCTCATGAGGCGAATTAGGATTGGATGATCGATGAATGGTGATATGTGAAAGTTAGTTGCAAGTAGGATTACATGATCGTCAGGAATGGAGTACCATGTCTGAGCCGATACAGGAAAAGAACAAGTATATATACAGTATATGAATAAGCTCTATAGATTGTTACTGAGTTATTTCACAGTGCACTTCACAACATTATATACCAGCCATACTTAGACAACAAAAGCTATAGCACTCATTCAGAAGTCAATCATACCCAGTTGTTCAGATGAACTTTTTGACCAGTGTACATCATGAAACCTCCCATCTAATTGATTGAAAAAGAAGAAAAACTTGTCACATTATAAGGAACTTGTTTTCTTGATAATATGTTAACAAGTATATTATACAATTGATTTATAGATTTGTGCATAAGGAGTCAGCAGCATTTATTTACTTGTAAGATGCGTGTCTATGGTTCCCCCTAAAACACAGTAAAATTTATCCACCCCATTTATTCTTGTGATAATTAGAGTTAGACTGATAGTTTTGAGAAAAATCAATTGTTTCTTCAATATACAGTACTTACCTCATTAGTTCAGACAAGCACGGAGTGGACGTGGCAAGGTAAAAATAGTGTATAGATACAAGTGTTGCCAGTTTGACTGTGTAGAACCTAGATTTAAATAGAACAATACAGTATTAAAAATTAATTTCCACTTCCAAGTCAGGTGCAGTAAGATACTGATAAAGGCTGCTATTCTCATGAAATGTGTTGAAATAAAGCAACACATTCTGCCCATTCACGATGCAAGAATTATGCTTAGCATTGAGGGTCATGAAGTATTGGTATATGGCATATCATTTTTTTTTTTTTTTTCCTAAATCAGAGAATCTTATTTAGCCTTGGAAAGATATCCCAGGCTGTAAAGATTAATGAACACACCACGCTCAGAAACTGTTTGACTGTTGCTTAAGGAGATTACTGTATCTTTATATCCTTTTTACTCTAACTTTGGCTTAAAATGGCCATCGCCCAATCTTGAAGACTGAGTTTTAACATTAGATTAACACTGGAATATGGCACTAGTCATGAAAAAATGCTGTGGAAAGGATGTAGAGCTGGCACGTTGTGTATTTCTGCCACTGGGCAACATTAAATAAGCTGCTACAGGACAAATACTGTATCTGATTCACTCTCATCTTAAATGTCGGGACCAACTGCCTAGCCCCGGGCTCCTACGCTCCTCATAGGGCAGTGTAGGATTGGATGATGGATGGATGGATGGATGGATTAAAGGAGATGATATGATACCTCATCAGAGATCTTAATCAGCACAGTGATAACTTTGATAGTGATTATCAGCCTCTTTTGTCCCTTCCTTCTCCTCATTCTTTTAATCCATTGTTCTTTCTCTTCCTTTTGAAACAAATGCTTTTTGAAGGCAGTTCCATGAATGTCCTTTCAATATTGAATACATTACTTTTTACTGGAAGTCCTTATTCATGCAATACCCTAACTTGTAAAAAAATTGTTTAGTTTTATAGTTAAACCAAGAAATTATTTGTTCCCAAAACACAAAAGAATTCACCATGTGCAGAGTACGTTTAATAGGTTTGTAGATTATGTGTGGATGGGATTGTTATTAATGTTTGGTAAACCTTACAGCTACCGGTGTTCGTGGTTGGGACAAAGCAGGACCAGATCTCAGAGTACCGGACCTCTGGCCGTGTGCGCAGCTGTTCTCTGGCAGATGAATGTGGTGCAGATGAGATCTATGTTGTAAGTTATGCTGCAGACAAGATTTTCTTATTTAATATTAGGATTAGTGAGGACATTCTGGTATTTAGGTAATGTGAAGAGTAAAGGCAAAAGCTTAGAGGGTGAAGTGTAGGTTATGAAAGGATACCCTGCGGAAGAAAGGCTGCAACTTCACTGAAAGTGGTGATAAGGAATAGGGAAATGAGTATGGAGGTAAAAAATTTGTAGCATGATAGTATTGTAATCCCCACTCTAACATATGGGAGTGAAGTTTGGACCTAGTTGGAAGGACAGAAGTCAAGAATGAGAGCAGTGGAAATGAGTTACTATACTTGAGAGAGCATGTGAAATTGCATGGAGAGACAGACTGACAAATGCGGAAATGAAGGAGCATTGTGGTGTTGATGTGGATGTGAATGAAAGCATTAAGAAAAATACTCTTGGTATGGTTTAGCCATGTGGAGAGGCTGGGGAATGAGAGACTGACTAGAACAGTGTGTAAGTAGTAGGGCTGGGCAAGAGTCGATAAAATTGGAATTGATGATTCCGATTCTCAGTGCCAGTGAAATCACTGGAATCGATTCCTCAAGTAAACAAATAATGTCCTGAAGAAGGCAGTGCAAGTAAAATTCCCCCCCCCCCATGTCTCATGGGACTGCTAATGATAATGCTGTATTTAGACAGCAGTACTGTACTTCTAGTGAAGTGTACTCAGTTGACTTCCAACCACAGCGCACAGGGGGTTATTTGCTTTCAACATTTCGTCCACTGGATATAAATGAAGTCAAATGTTACATCAGAGAACATAACAAAACATTTTGTCCACTCGATTCGTATAACTTGTCACAACTGCCTGATGTGCACGAGCACGCAATAGACTTCATCTGCAATGTAATAAATAGATGCCTCTTAGAAAGTAATATTGTGCAGTCTGAGAAATGTGCTTTGCTTAGGCCAATAATCAAGAAACCTGGCCTTGATGTCAAGAGCATGACAAATTATCATCCTGTCTCTAACCTGTCTTTCTTATCCAAGATTAGTGAGCAGGCCATACTTGATCAACTCTTGCCACTACTGGAACATAACAGAGTTGTTCCTGATGTTCAATCAGCATACAGAAAATACCACTCAACTGAAACTGCATTAAAAGGATTCATAATGACTTTGTGGCAAACACCTGTAGTGGGATGTCCTCACTCCTAGTTCTGTTGGATCTATCTGCAGATTTTGATACAGTAGATTATAAACTATTGTTGGGTGATCTGTATTTTTATGGCATTTGTGATAGTGCTCTTTTGCTCCTTCAGTCGTATCTGTCGGACTGATCTCAAAGAGTGGTTGTTGATTACGCTAGCTCTGATTCTGCTTCCCTTCTGTTCAGAGTCCCTCAAGGATCAGTTTTAGGTCAATTGTATTTACAATCTACATGAGTAGTTTATCTTCTTTACTTGATGCTTATGAAGTGTCCTACCATTTTTATGCTGATGACACCCAGCTCTATGTTAAGATGTCATATATGGACAATACCAAGACTAAGATTGAATCTCTAAGTCTGATATTAAGATTTGGATGGCTAGGAGGAAACTTGAGCCGAGTGATGGTAAAACTGAGATCATCATCATCAGAGGAAACAGAAAGGTGACAACACTGGTAATGACCTGGCTTTGAACATTGGTGTGTCACAGCTTCATCCAGTCAGTTCTGTTCGAAATCTGGATGTTTATTTTAATTCAGAGTTAATTTACCAAGAACTTATTTATCAAGTTGTCAGAGGGTGTAACTTGCATATTAGAAATCTGTTCTCTGTGAGAAAATTCCTGAATGGACATTGCCTCTTAACATTGGTCCATGCAGTGGTCTTGTCACATGTCGATTATTGTAATTCACTGTGGATTCATCTTCCAAATACTATACTAACAGAAATTCAGTCTGCGTTGAGCAGGACAGCACGGCTCATCTTTGGTCTCCCCCTGAGAACCTCGACTACCTCGTTCCTAATTGAGATGCATTGGTTACCAGTAAAGGCTAGAATTGAATTTAAACACTGTCTTAATACATTCTATCTATCTATCTATCTCTATTGCCAGACACCTTAATCCCGTAAGGGGTGGCCACAAACTAATCCTCTCCATGTCACCCTGTCCCCTGCCATTTCATTGCCCTGCTCCCAGCTCACACCCCCTTCTCTCATATACCTCTTCACTCCATGTCTCCATCTCATCCTTGGCCTCCCCCTTCCTCTCCCTCCCTCCACCTGACTCACATACACTCTCCTCATCAGTCTCTCACTATCCATCCTCTCCACGTGGCCAAACCACCTCAGTGTGTTTCTCCTAATGCATCCTAACATATCCACATCCACACCACAATGCTCCTTTACTTCCTCATTTGTCAGTCTGTCTCTCCATGTGACTCCACATGCTCCTGTCAAATAACTCTTTTTCCACTGCTGTCACTCATGACTTCTGTCCCTCCAACTTGGTCCAAGTTTCACTTCCATACATTAGAGTTGGTATCACAGTACTGTCATGTAGTAACAGTTTCACTTCCATGCTCACTTTCTTGTTTCTTATCACTGCTTTCAAGGAACCAGCAGCCTTTCTTCTTTGTTGTACCCTTTCAAGAACATCACCCTCCAAACTTCCATCCTTACTCATCACACAACCCAAGTACTTAAATGCACTCACATTTTTCATTTCCTCCTCATCCAGCCTCACTGTACAGTCACTGACTTCACTTCTCTCGAAGACCATAACTTTACTTGTCTCTACATTCGCCTTTAGATTCCGTTTCTTACACACACTCCCAAACTCATCCACCAAGCCTTGCAGCTCCCCTTTGTCTTCACTCAATAACACAGTATCATCTACAAACAACAGTACAGGTAGTTTCCAAACACTGCCCTATCTCACTAGGGCCACTCCAACATCCACTGCCCTACTTTGTATCTCTTTTATAACCCCATCCATTTACAGATTGAACAGCTATGGAGATATGATACATCCTTTTTTCAATCCAACCTTCAAATAGAAAAATTCACTCAGCTCACTATCCACATGCACTGCAGCCTTAGCACTCTCATACATACTCTTCACGGCCTTCAACAGCTTCCCATCTACTCCATATATTCTCAATACTTTCCACAATCCTTGTCTGTCCACACTGTCATATGCTTTCTCCTAATCCATGAAGGCCTCATACAACTTCTTTCCCTTCTCTAGAAACTTTTCCACTAAGGATCTAAGAATGAATATCTGATCTACACAACCTCTTCCCTTCCAAAAGCCTCCCTGTTCTTCTCAAGCTAATTCCTCTGTAATTTCCCTAACTCTGTCAATCAGTGTCCTACCATATACTTTTCTTATTACACTAAAAAGACAAATGCCCCTATGATTACCACACACTTCTATTTCCCTTTTTACTTTGTACAGGGGAAAAATTATACTTGACTTACAATCTTCCGGGACTCTACCTTCCTGCACATCTTCCACGTCCATTCTACTACTATCTCTCTCCCATGCTTCAGCATTTCACCACACAATCCATCAATTCTTGGGGCTTTCCCCATTTTAACTTTCTACATTGCTTCTAGAACTTCCATCCTTCTGATTTTTTCCTCTCTTCTCACATCCCTCCTTCTCCCAGCCACTTATACTTGCATTACTTTCATTCTCTGTGTTCAACAATTCCTTAAAGTGTTCTCTCCATCTGCCCACTTTTTCTCCTTTCTCCACCAGTAATCTACAGTTTTTATCTTTCACTCCCCATACTAACTTCTTTGGCATTCTGTCTAACTTTCTTTACCTCTTTCCAGAACATTTTCTTACATTCCCTTCACTTTACACCCAAGTTCCTTCCAAATTCCTCATCCACTCTCTTCTTTTTCTCTCTTACAAATCTTTCACCTCTCTCTTCCTCTCTACATATAACTCTCTCTTCCATTTCTCAACTTGTTCCATGCCCGTGTTTCTCATCCACTCACTGTATGCATTCTTCTTTTGTGTCACAGCCTCTCTCACCTTTTCAGTCCATCATGCTGTTCCCTGCATCCCCATTCGTCTTCTCTTCATCCCACACACCACCGCACAAGCTGCACAGATTTCTTTTGTGAATATCTTGCACACACCTTCCACATCTCCCATAATATCTTGCACACACCTTCCACATCTCCCATCTGCTCCAATCTATATTAACCCAGTCACTCCTCCACTTCCCTCTTATATTCTGCCTTTTTTTTCCATCCTCTTGTAACTTTTCTACCTTCCTTGTACGAAGCACTTCCTCCTGTCCTTTTCTTTTTCTGTTTCTCCATTTCCTTTGGACATTGATTCTGACCACCACCAAGTGGTGGTCTGAAAGTCCACTCCCCCAACCTCTGTATACTCTTGCATCCATTACTCACTATCTCATCCTTTCATCCACACGCACACACAATCAGTCATTGCCTTCCGCTCATTCAGTTCACCACCCACCCTTCTCATCAGTTGCCACGTATACCTATGGATCATTTTGTGCCTGAAGAAGGTATTTGCTATCACCAGCCCCCTCCCAGCACAAATGTCCACAAAAGCACTGCCATTCTCATCCATGAAGTATCTTGCTGAATTGTTAATACTCCCATTGGCATGCCAGTGTGATGTTATGTAGTGAAGATGATTCCTTGCATCTTGACAAACCTGGAGCCTTTCACCAGTCATCTTTTTCTGATCGTTATTATGTGTATAGAGCCCCTAGATTATGTAATATATTGCCATTGTCCATGAGGCAATTCTCTTCTGTTGAATCCTTTAAGATAGAGTTGAAAGCCTCTCTGTTTTCGAAATGCTACGACCTGGAGAGAGGTACTAGGACAGATGATTATAGTGTTTAATTATTGCCACTTTCTTAGTTTTTACTGAAAAAGTTTGTATTGTTTATGAGAGATGTCAGAATTTTTGTAATTGTTAAAAAAAATTTATGTTTGTGTCGAGCACTAGTGAATTCCCTATGGAAAAACTGGCACATTGAGAAACAAAAGACCAGATTATTATCCATCCATCATCCAATCCTGCATTGCCCCATGAGGAATGTTGGAGCCCTGGACTAGGCAAGATGGTCCTACAGTTAAGATGAGAGTGACCAGCCTCACTCATCCCTGAGTGGCATTACCTGGGCAGTAACCCCCAACCGCCCCATGGATGTAAACCTACATAGGCTTAGTCCGTTTGGAGCACCTTAATTACCCACCAAACTCCCGGGTGCCATAATTTGGTTATATGGTTACCACCCAGCAAAGCAAATAGCTTCCTGGTCATACAGGAAACCATTTGGCTTGTCATTCAGTGTAGTCACCCATAGGCAGAAGGAAGAGGAGAGAATGAAAGAAAGGAAGACAGAAGGGGAAGGAAGAGAGGAAAGGGCAGGCACCCAAAGCAGCACTACATCAAGAGAGTGGTTGGTGGGTGCCCCCACTTAGATTATGATTATTGTTATTATTATTATTATTATTATTATTATTTTTGTCAAGTGGGGTTGGTGGAGGATTAGTGCCCCTCCCTGTAAAACAATTAACTCTAAAGCCCTTGGCCACCCCGTCTGGGATACATGGCGTTTGGCAGTGGATGGATGGGATGGATTATTATTATTATTATTGTTATTATTATAATTATTATTTTTATTATTATTATTATATAATCATTATTATTACTATTATTATTATATGTCTATCTATCTATTGCCGGACGCCTCAATCCTGTTCGGGGTGGCCACAAACAAATCGCCTCCACGTCGCCCTGTCCCCTGCCATTTCACTGCCCCGCTCCCAACCCACACCCCTCTCTCTCATATACCTCTCCACCCCATCCCTCCATCTCATCCTCGGCCTCCCCCTCCCTCTTCCCCCCTCCAATGCACTCACATACACTCTCTTCATCAGTCTTTCACCCTCCATCCTCTCCACTTGGCCAAACCACCTCAGTGTATTCCTCCTAACGCTTCCTATCACATCCACATCCACACCACAACGCTCCTTTATATCCTCATTTGTCAGCCTCTCTCTCCATGTGACTCCACAGGCTTCTCTTAAATAACTCATTTCCACTTCTCTCAGTCTTGACTTGTGTCCTTCCAGCAACGTCCAAGCTTCACATACGTTAGAGTTGGTATCACAATACTGTCATGTAACTTTTTCACTTCCATGCTCACTTCCCTGCTTCTTATCACTGCTTTCAAAGAACCAGCAACCTTTCTTCCCTGCTGTACCCTTTCAAGCACTTCACCCTCCAAATCTCCATCCTTACTCATCACACTACCCAATTAATATTATTGCATGCTTGAAATCATTTAGAAAAATAAGTCTCAGATGTGCAATAAAAATTAAAGTTAGAGGGTTATCTTGAACTTTAACTCTGTGTACTTCAACATCAGGTCAAATGTGATGATTGATTAGCAGGTTACCAAATTTATTGTCACATTTCACATGTTTATTGTCAACACCTGTGCTAGGTTGTGTTTTCACCATGTCAATTTAATGATGATTTCTGCAGACTTAGGACACAGACTTTACTAAGGGAGTATAACACCTTAACTTGCACATGCATTGTTCTCACAACAGACATTCTTTTATGGTAGGTACTTTGATAACATGAGGAAAAGTATTTTCTGGCTTCACTTTTGCTCCAAAGAGAAGGTTTAGTCCTGGACAGGACCTCTTGCACACTGTTGCAGAATACAGATGCAGATGATGTAGTTAATGGTGCAAATTCACTGACTTGTTTTTTTAATAGAGTTATTAACAACTCCCTGGCAGAATTCCCATGACCAGCGATCCTTGGCACCAGGCTCCAGTAATGCAGTCAAGCTGTCACGTTTCTTTGACAAGGTCATCGAGCGACAGCAAACCACAACCACTGCCAGGACAGAGTCCGGCTACTCCTACCTTGAACGTGAAAACTCGATGTACAGGAGGCCAAAGAGCAGCTCAGCCTTTATAAGTATGAGCTAGTGAACTATATCATGATGATGTCCATATTGAAATGGAGGTTAATAGCAAGAACACGGTGTTCCAGTGAAGAATTAAAGAGGTTAATATTTCCTTTGATGGTGTTTAGAATGTAGTGTTTGCATTGTTTTCCAGTAATAAAGCATATTTTGCAATGGTAAATGACCTTTTTTTTTTTTTATGAGGTTACAGTGCTTATCAGTTTTTGGTGCATTAATTTTTTTTTCTTGGTTTTGAGATTTTTAAATATTTTTCCAGAGAAATATTATTGGAGATACATTAGTAGAACTGTTTGTGCTTTTACAGGTACGGTATATGTGTTGCAGTATTTCTTAAAATAAGTAATTTATCACGTATCATTATACCAGAACTCTGTAACAGTTTTTGGAAAGTGAGGTATTTTATATACTGAAAAATAAACAAAGAAACCTATCATACCTCTGAAAACCTTTCATACTCTACCTGAGTGTGGGTTCTGTATGAAAGGAAGGAAAGTAATAAAAAGGCACATAGGCCCCAAAGTGTGGTCTCTCAGATAATGAACATACAGTATAATGAGGGGTATATGAATATGAATGACGTCAGCTTGATGGGCCTCAGCTGAGTCTGTGTTCTGCATCTGATTTTTTTGTAGTCAGTGGCATTAATGACCATTAATACAAGCGCAATTGAGCTATTGTTTTGTATATACAAATAGGCACAGTATACCACGATGGTGAGTGATAGATAGATGGAGGTGTAAGAGAGAAAAGAAATGGAATGTGTTCAAGCCTAAAAAAAAAAAAAAAAAAAAAAAAAAAAAAAAAAGGGATGGTAGTAAAGAGCTATACCTTCCCGCTAAGTGTATAATCAGAAGGGAAGTACATAGAGCAAAAAATGGCACAGGGCAATCCTGTAAACCTCCTGAATAGTAAGGGTGGTATGATGAGATGTTCAGCATAGCTTGACAAATGGTTGGTAGTTAGTAATCATTGTGTAAAAAATGGTTTATGTAATGTGATAGGTGAGGGCACCTACCATCCTGTTACTTGGTGTAATGCTATTTTCAGGGGACTCTGCACAGTGTGACAAGCCAAATGTTTTATTGTAACCTCAGGAAATCATATACAGTACTGAACTACACTTGGTGATAATTGTGTAACCAAATGATGTCTGATGGTTTTGTAGGTTCAGGTACTCAAACTGAATGGGACTAGCAAGAGTTTACATCCAATGGGTTGTTTGGATTTTTGTTCACATACTGCCACTCATGAGGAATTGAGGCTCTTCCTCACCTCAAATATCAGAAGAGGGTGACCTAGCCATGGGCTCCTACACTCCTGGTGGGGTAGAAAAGGATTGAATGATAGATTGGTGGATAGGTTTGTGAATTAAATGTTTAAAGACCATCAGTCATGTTAGCTTGTGTATGTTCTTTGATTCATGGACAGCTCTCCATGTGTTGTAATCTTGAGCCATTTCCTCGAATGGGGATCTCCTTGCAGAACCTTAACCAATGTTTTTCTCAGTCTGACTCTGGGTAATATATATTTGCACTTTCAACGCTTTACAGCCAGTCTTCCTTCTCCTTCCTATCAGCATATCCCAGCCATTTCAGCATTATAGTTTGTATCACCTCACTGACATTTATGCCAGATATCTCGCAACAAGGCTTTATGTCTGATGCCACACCAGAGACCCTGTGGGAGAAGGAGTGGTGCTATCTTTCGTTGGCAGCAATATTTCTTTTTCCCTCTCCCAGCCCTCTATCCACTTAACCTGACGAAGGTCGGCAACATCTGAACTCGTACCTCTCCCCCACGGCATGCAGTGGAGGCAACGCCCTGTAGCTGCTGGGAGAGGGCGGGATTCAGGGTTGTCTTCTGGGCTTCAGGTTCTTCTTTAACTCTCCTACTAAAAACCTTTCCCCCGCTTGCTGTGGTGGACGGTACCAGGCAGATTGGTTTCTGTCTGGGACCTAAACCTCCCGGAGGTCCTGTTGCGCGGCCAGAGCGTGGATTCAGGCCCGACTCTGGATGGGGGCAACTGCTGAGCCGCTGGGGGATCCCGTGAGCATGCGGGAGCACCCTCAGTTAGGGGGTCGCAGGCACTTAGCTTCAAAGTCGAGCCTTCTATAATCGACTGGCATTGGTAGGGCCAACCAGCACTGGCACAGGTCAGCCTGGGAGTAGGGACAGGGTGTTAGGCAGGCAGGGCTGTAGGACGGGAAGCGTAGCTTCCTACTCCTACAATTAGGGTATAGGTTGCTGGTTATGTGCATATATTATTTTTTAATGTAGGGATAGACTAATGAAGGTAATAGCTACGTGGTTAGTTTATATCATTTGTTGGGTGTGGATAAATTTGTCTTCCCACGCTACTTTTCAGGAAGTACTAAAGATTTACTTAAGTATATAGCCCTTTAACTTCCGTGCACATCAACCGGGATATGCTTTAATTCATTATTCATAAGTATTTTTTCAATAATTGGATCTATTTTATTTTAGTACATAAGAAGAGAGGATAACTGCAGTAGGCTGGTTGGCCCATGTTCCGCAGCTCCTAGAAGAGTAACTGAACTAAGAAGGCGGCTCTCCCCCGCCCTCCAAACCCTCTAGCTGAAGCCGGCAGGAATATGTCAGAAGGAACACCGCACGGTAAAGAATAACTGGCGTGGGCATTTAATAGGAAAGTGTGAAAGGAGAAAAAGAGGCTATTATGGTAAAACCTGAAAAGGAAGAAAAGATTTATTTTTTTATTTTTATTTTTTTTAAATAAATAAATACCCACCACTTTTTTTGCTTATCTAGGCAACGCTTGAAACTCAGTGAAAGGGGCAGCAGCAACATCAGTAGGTAGCTGCTTATTCCCTACATGTGCTATATTGCCAAAACAATTTCTTCCTGTTTCTTTACTAAAACGGACTGTCTACTTTGAAACAATTTCTTCTAGTTCTATCCTGTATGCTCACTTAAAGTACCTTGCTAATATCTCCCTTATTTATTCCCTTCATCCACCCTAACACCTCAATTAAGTCCCCCCTTACTCGTCACATTTCTAGTGAGTGAAGGTAGAGTCTTTTTAGTCTGTCTTCCTCACATTTCTTGTGAGTGAAGGTAGAGTCTTTTTAGTCTGTCTTCATATGTAAGGTTCCGACCATTATATATCATTTTTGTCGCTGTTAGCTGTACATTTTCCAAGGAATTTATATCCATTCACTGTCACACTGCCATATTGAAGAACTTCCCTGTATCAGATATCTTTTATTCCCGGAACAGCATCTCTTTGGAATTCGCATCCCCAGAGTTGTTTTCCTCACATTTCAGCCTACAACTGTGGAAGTCCAACTGTTACAGATTTTTTTTATGAATGGAGGAGACCTGTAATCTGTGTGTGTGTGTGTGTGTGTGTGTAATTCACCGGGTCGGTCAGGATCACTTGATGGTCGTGATCGTCAGCTTTTACCCTCCCTGAAGGGAGCTGAGAGCTCATATAGTCCGATCTAAGGGCAAGGCTGTGACCTTCACACACGCACACACCCGTCCCTTTGCTCAAGGGGGACAGTAACCACCCACTTCGTCAGTGAAACTTTTCGCAACCTGGGCGAGGCGCAAACTCCCGTCCACCAGTTGGCAAGCGAGAACGTTACCACTGCACCAGCGAGCGGTGTGTGTGTGTGTGTGTGTGTGTGCCCTCTTAAAAATATATATATATATATGTAGTATAGACACCAAAATTGCATGGCATAGGCTAAATGTGGCCTTACTAATGCTAGGTAAAGGTAGATGCCCAATTCCTTACGCTTCGCGAAATAAATCTTATGACCCTATTTGCTTCATTTCTCGCACTGACACATTAAGGTCTTTACTGCCCGTAATTCCTAGATATGCCACGTTCTCTGTTGTCCTGGCCACTTGAGGAGAACGTGAGGAAAGATGACGTCAGAACCAGTGTGGATTTACGGTAATGCTGGTCCTGTCTCCTGCTATCTTGCTGCCTCTCCCAACTTTACCTTTTTTCATATACCTCACTATAGTCGCGGCGCACGACTCTGAGGTCAGTATCGTACCCTGGCAACCTACCATTCAAAAGTGCGTCCGATATCGTATCATATTATACACGAGTCATTATTATGCACGAATATATTATATACGAACCTATACACGAATCACATGCGTCTCCTACACGAAACCAGACGCACTTTTGAATGGTACAGTCAGGGAAAGTTCAGCATTACCCACCTCCCGAAGCACTGGTGTGAGACGGGTGAATG
Organism: Coenobita brevimanus; assembly: GCF_032717465.1. Taxonomy (NCBI): domain Eukaryota; kingdom Metazoa; phylum Arthropoda; class Malacostraca; order Decapoda; family Coenobitidae; genus Coenobita; species Coenobita brevimanus. Next base: position 5,750,285 of record NC_136973.1, on the reverse strand, counting down.
TGAAGCGGCAGCCAGACCTCATGTGTCTGGTAACTGAGTGTGAAGGAGGGGGAGGCGGGGGATTTGGGACAGAGAAGGGTTTAGTAATAGATGGGGAATCACGTGTAGGTGTGCATTTGTGCAATGTATGACTTGGACGGCTTGTTTGAGTTAATTTAGTAAGGGTAGATGACAATATGATGCTAGCATTTTATGGTAAAAATTACCTAACTGCCTGGAGAGCTAGTGTTGTAATGGAAGTTTGCTGGGTTCGGACAGAGGTTTGCATGCTTTCATTCTCGACCTTAACATGAGACTTTTCCCCAGGAGATATTCGTAATGACAACATATAATCGTATATTTATATTTTGAAGACAAAACCATTATATTATCTTTGTGTAAATTCATATAAGTTTGTTATTCATCCTTAGTCGTCCCACTGTAGCCTAAACATCGGCCTGCAAGCATAACCAGTGATATTCTTCTAATTATTTATCTTTGTTCGAGTGAAGAGTAGTGTGTATCAATAATAAAAAAAAATATATGAGCGATTAACAGGTTTCTCGTTTTCCTATATACAGAATGACATGGGAAGTACTGATTATAAGTCTTTAACTAACATTCCTGTCGAACATTACAAAACGAAGTCAAAGAAGCATACCATTGACAGTAAACGTGTATTAATACTGTGACATGACCAAATTTCCAAACCCTCCAGCCCCCGGCCACCCTCCCTCCCACTTACAGTTACCAAACATCTGGAGTCTGGCTGCTGCTCCGACCAGTGGGTAATGCGGAACTTTCCCAGACTGTACGTAGTCGGGTAAAAACCTCAGTCGTGCGCCGCTACTATAGTAATCATCATCATCCGGACCTCCTTTCCCACCGTAGGGCAGGGTGAGGAGTAACAATGTTCAGACAGTCCAACTTTGCCGAATCTAATTGGACACTATTCCATTCACTCATCATTCAAGCCTTTAGAATCCTGGCTCTATTGGATACGCCAGAAACATTCACCACGTTCTGTAACCTCACAGGTGGTGGATGGGGGTGCCGATCATCCACCCACTCAGTGTAGAGATGCCATATGATCTCTACACCGAGTGACAAGCCAGATGGTTTCTCGTTTCCTGTACCCAGGAAACGATTTACCACGCTGGGCAGTGATAACCATGTAACCGGGGTTTTTGGCAGGGTTAAGTGTCCTTCAAATTCCCTTATCCAAAATCAATCATGGCAGTTGCTTCTCACTGATGGTACTTATATTTAATAGTGAATAGTAATAGTAACTCAAATTTCTGCCATTGTTCGCTAACTTTTGTATAGAATGAGTTAACTTCATTAATAGTAACTCAAATTTATGCCATCGTTTTTCCACACATCAAACAAAACATCATTAACAGTGAATAGGAATAGAAACTAGCAAATTTCAGTAGAATTTTATTTTTCTACACATCAAATATGACCTTTCAGTTTTCCAAATTACAGGTTAATCGATACCATGCAAGTCTATCCACTGTGCGGTGTACGTTCGTCTTACTGGTGGCAGTGTGAAGAAACGGCGGATGGTGGAGTGGTGGCGGCGAGACGTGAATCAAGAGTTTATTCCTTTTGATGTTCAACGGAGATCTTCACGCCATGGCATCAGTGTAACCGGTCAGTATTTGTACCCATGTATATACTGTGACTACTGTGTACGTAATCTGCCTCTAGTCCACCGGGTTCACTAGGCCAAACCAAGTCTAACCTGTAACAAGTGAAAGGCAGTCTTAACTTACAGCATATACACAATACTTACACCTACAGTAAACTGCATATCAAAATCGAATTAAGATTTGTTACATGCACAAATTATATTGAACAGTTTAGTTTAGCAAGCTCAATCATTTATTTGTTTACTTTTTTAACCAAGGCTGAAGATAAAAAGGCCACGAGGCCGGAAATTGTTCCCTCCAAGAAAAAACCATGGGCAGACAAGTGTGAAATTAAGTATACTCTTAGTAATTTTCATTAATTAGAACTATCAAGGTATGCTGTCTATATCTACAGCCAGACGCCATTATCCCGTAAGGGGTGTTGTTGGTTTAGAGTTACTGGTTTTACGGGGAGGGGCACAAACTGCCTGCCAATCCACATATTAAAACGTAGGGAGTACTTGTAGGTTGGTTATATGGTTACCACCAAGCATAATAAATGTCTATGACTTACAAGAAACATTTAGGCTTGTCACAATTTAAAGACACCAGAAAAGGAAAGAAGAGTAATAAAAGTGTGATAGGAAAGATGGGAGAAATGGGAAGAGTAGAGGATAGCACAGAAAAGAGTGGTGAAGGTGAACGAAGATGGCAGCAGCACTACATAAAGTGAGACCATCATGGTGTAGTGCTGGCAACATCTTCCTTAATCTTTATCATTCATTTTCTGTACCTGTCCTCCATTCTTCCCGTTTCTACCAACTTTCATATCACTAATTACCCTTTTAATTTTCAGGTGGCTTTAAGTAACTCGTCGATTTAGGTCAGGTTGTAGTGGTAAAAATTATAGTTCACGAATGTTAAAATTTACAAAATAAACTTAAAAAAAATATTATACCAAAGAATTCAGTAGATTTAGAGGTTACCTTCTGATGTCTTCGCAGTTTGGATGGTGGAATTAAACTAACCCTTCGTTGGCTCTTGCACCAAACGTCACCTCTGCCAGGAGTCGTGTTGGTTTGTCTCGGTGGTTCAGTGTCTTCCTTCCCCCAACCCCCCCCCCCACCTTCCTCCTCCCTTCCCCCCACTCTCTCTCTCTTTCTCTCTTTGCCTATTATTTTATTCTTGCTATTTTATTTTTGGGGAAATTGAGGAGATATAGATTGTTTTTTTTTTTTTTTTTTTTTTAAGGGGGGGATCGTGTTGCGCCCCTATATTTTCGTCAGAGCAATAATTACTAACATTTATTGTGTTATTTATTTACCAGAATATATTTAGTAAACATCTTCCATAAATTTTCAGGACTGGTAATTCCACTTGAGTTATCTATCTAGCTGTCTATACATACATACATAATACATACATACGCACATACACACACACACACATACATACGTACATACATACATATATTTGTGGTGTAATGACGTTTTTATTCGGCTTAGGAGACTTAGGGTGGTACTCTTCCAAACACCTCTTCGTTAGCGATTTATTCCATAGTGCAGCCTTGTGGTGTACTGACGTTTTTATTCGGTATAGGAGACTTAGGGTGGTACTCTTCCAAACACCTCTTCGTTAGCGATTTAATCCATAGTGTAGGTAGCAAGACTAAACCCAGGCGATATATTGGGAAGGGAACTTCGTATGTAACAGCTGTGCCTTGGCGAATTATTCTATACATTACACCCCTTCCTTCTTTGCAATTTTATCACATTCTACTTCTCTCTCTCTCTCTCTCTCTCTCTCTCTCTCTCTCTCTCATTTTATTATTATTATTAGCCTATTCTCTCTCTCTCTCTCTCTCTCTCTCTCTCTCTCTCTCTCTCTCTCATGATTTTTATATTCTCATAATTTTTATTATTTTTTGGATTATTATTATTATTATTATTATTATTATTATTATTATAAGTGTTAGTATTATTAATCTTTCTTTTTCTTCTTCTTCTTCTTCTTATTATTATTATTATAATTATTAATTTTGTTATTATTATTATTATTATCATCATCATCATTTTCTTTATTATTATTATTATTATTATTATTCTTTCTGTATTATTATTATTATTATTATTATTATTATTCTTTCTGTATTATTATTATTATTATTATTCTTTCTGTATTATTATTATTATTATTATTATTATTATTATAACCATTATTAACAAAAACTGCCCATATTAAAACCACACAAATGTACTGAACGAGCGTAAACAACAGGCTAACCCTCCCCCCGCCCCGTGAAACAAGTGCTTCACACTCTGGAATGCGAGACACCGATTACCGTCCCGCCATCCTACCGAGACACCGGCTATCGTGGCGCCATCTCACCGTAAGTTTCCTGGTGTATTCAAACTGGCCGCAGGGTAGATCATCCCAAGTTGTCTTTGGTGTCGGACATCGGTGTTATAGTCGTGGTGTTCTCTGACCGGTGGTTTTTTGGTGCTTTCAACCTGGCCGCAGGGTATATCATCCCAAGCTGTCATTGGCGACGGACATAGGAGTGAGTACTGCCTGATTTATTTGATTTATTCTATTTTGGGACTTAAATTGTTTTTGATGTCCTGTTTAATTTTCAGTTGATACCTTTTGTTTTCGGTTACGCAAGTGAGTGTATCAATTTATCAGTCTGTCTTTACGTATAGCCAGACTCTATAATCCCATAAGGGTTGGCAGTTTGTCCAAGTTACTTGTTCTACGGGGAGGGACACTAACCCTCCGCCAACCCACGTGCTGTCGTGTAGGGAACATGTGTGGATTGGTTATATGGTTACCACCCAGCATTCTAAATAGTTTCCTGGCTTACACGAAACCATTAGGCTTGTCACTCGACTCGAAGCCACCTGAGAAGGAAAGAAGTGTAATAAAAAGTAACTGGAAAGATGGGATTGGGTTTTATGAGGGAGTTTTATTTTACGATTATTACTTAATTTTTAGGTCCTTGGTTTAATGAAATGGCAGGGGATGTCTACATGGAGGCGATTTGTCTGTGGTTATCCTTTGCGGGATTAACTGGTTTGCCAACAGAGATATATAGATAGATGGTTTCAGTAAGCCTCTCCCTTCCTTTTGGTTAAATAAGCTAATCTAGTGAAATTACTTGTTGAGTTGCTGCTGAATGATAGTGTTTAACTGTTTGGTGACTCGCTAAGTTTGTCTTTGTCTGTAGCCAGATGCCATTATCCCATATGGGGTGGCCGTTTGACTTTGAGTTGTTTTACAGGGAGGGGCTCTAATCCTCCACCAACCCACTTGTTGACGCATTGTTGACACATTTTGATTGGTTATATGGATACCACCCAACGTTGTAAATAGTTTCCTGGCTTACAGGAAATCAAGCGTGCCATTCAATGTAAAGCCACCCGAGAAGGAAAGAAGGATAATAAAAAGTGCAGGAAAGACGGGAGAAATGGGAAATGAAGAGGATAGACGTAGAAAAAGAATGATAGAGGTGAAGGAAAACGTAGCCAGCACTACATGGAGTGAGTGAATGATGGTCGCCACCACCTGCCACAAGTGATTATTGACTTATTTAGCTCTTTATTTTTTTTTTTTTTTTCCTCTGATGCGAGTGGGTATTGATGGAATTCATTTATCTGAGTTTATTTAATGTATTTATTTATTTATTTGCTTGAGTTTTCGTATTTCGTTCTTTGATTTGCTTTTTTTTTCTCTCTCTCTGCTACGAGTAGTGGTGGAATTGTCAATTACTTTCTTCTTTTATAACTTAAGAACTAAAGCCCAGAAGCCCATTTGAGTTTATTTAACGGCTTGATTGGCTACTTCATATCTAGTTCTTTGATTTGCATATATATATATATATATATATATATATATATATATATATATATATATATATATATATATAAAACAGAGAGAGAGAGAGAGAGAAAGTGGCTGAATTATTTTCATTTATTTACTGGTTTATTTAACGGTTTGCTTGATTCTTGTCTTCGTATTTAGCGCCTTGATTTCCTAAACTTTTCTTCTGGTGAAATTGCGTTAGTTTCATTTTACGATTGACTTAACATTTAGGTCTTTGATTCGGCGAAATGGCAGGGGACAAGGTGACAGAGGCGATTTGTTTGGGGCTACCCCTTACGGGATAAGGGGGTCTAGCAATAGAGAAATAACTATATAGATTGATAGATTTAGTAAGCCCCTCCCTTTCTGTTAAATAAACTAATTGAGTGAAATTACATGACGTTAAATGAGTTGGTGCTGAATGATAGTGTTTAACTGTTTGGTGACTTCACACAGTTTGTCTGTAGCCAGATGCCATTATCCCATATGGCGTGGCCGTTTGTCTTTGACTTTGTCATTTTACGGGGCGGGGCTCTAACCCTCCACCAACCCACTTGACACACAGTTGACAAACGTCGATTGGTTATATAGTTACCACCCAGCGTTGTAAATAGTTTCCTGGCGTACAGGAAATCAAGCTTGCCACTCAATGTAAAGCCACCTGAAAAGGAAACGATGGTAATAGTGACAGGACATACGGGAGAAATAGGAAGAGAAGAGGGTAGACTTAGAAAAAGAATGTTGCAGGCGAAGGAAGAACGAGGCAGCACTACATCAAGTGAGTAAATGATGATTGCCACCACCTACCACAGCAGTGATTATTGATTTTTTTTTTTTTTTTTTTTCGGGTGCGAGTGGATAGTGATGGATTTCAGTTATTTGCGTTAATTTATTAATTTAAAAGATAGCTTGTTTTCATATTTCGTTCTTGGACTTGCTTTTTCCTGGTATGAGTAGTGGCGTATGTATTTTTTGCTTTATCGAAGAGAATGAACCAAAGGCCAGGAGCTCACTTCAGTTTTAGTTTATTTAACGGTTCGATTGGCGACTTCATATTTAGTTATTTGATTTGTATATTTATTTTTTTTTCGGTTACACGAGTGACTAGTGGCGGCTTTGTCAGTTATTTTAATTTATTTACTTGTTTATTTAACGGTTGGCTTGATTCTTGACTTCATATTTATTGCCTTGATTTCCTAAGCATTTCTTTTAGTGTAATTGCTTTAAATGAATTTTATTTGACTATTATGACTTGACATTTACGTCCTTGATTTAGTGAAATGGCAGGGGACAAGGCGACATAGAGGCGATTTGTTTGTTCTTGCCTAATTGTATCTTTACAGGAATGAGTCAAGCTCGTACTGTCCCGTGTCTTAAACCATATTTATCGTACATACCCTTAAATTTGTGAATTGTTTTGGCACTCACAATTTCATTCGGTAGTGCATTCCACTGATCAACTGCTCTGTTTGGAAAACTGAATTTCCTCACGTCTTTATCACCTCTCTTCCTAAATCAGTTTTTTGCAGTGTCCTCTTGCTGATGCTTTCCCATATGTTAAGTAATCATTTGTCTATGTTCTCCTTCCCTGATATGCATTTATATAGCATTATCATGTCACCTCTTTTCCTTCTGTAGTGTTGGTAGATTCAGTTTATTTAGTCTTTCTTCGTAGCTTAGGTCCCTTAAGCTTGGTATCCATCTTGTAGCGGCCCTTTGAACCTTTTCAATCTTGTGTTTTTGAGATGAGGACTCCAGACTACTGATGCATATTCCAGGGTTGGTCTAATGAATGATGTTATCCTTCTTAGCATGTCTTCATTTATATATGTGAATGCTATTCTCATATTTGCAAGCAGTGTATACATGTTCCGTACCTTCTCGCTGATGTGGTCAGGCGGAGATAGTCTGTTATTGATAATCACACCTAGGTCCTTCTGTTTCTGATGTGTGTAGGATTTTATTTCCTAACGTATAATCCCAATCAGGTCTTTTTCCACTTTTACCAAACTTAATTACATGACACTTGTCCACATTGAATTCCATTTGCCATGTATTACTCCATTCATGAAGTTTATTTAATTCTTCTTGTAGCTCCTTACAAGAGTCTGTCAGTAATTCTCCTTTGTATTTTTGCATCATCTGCAAACACATTTAGATAGCTTTCATTTCCAGTGTTACTGTCTATATCATTTATATACACTAAAAACATGATTGGTGCCAGCACTGAGCCCTGTGGTACTCTACTAGTCACTTCTTTCCATGATGAGTAGTTTCCCCTTAGTACTGTTATCATTTCTCTTTTTATGAGAAAATCTTGCATCCAACAAAACAGTTTGCCTGTAATTCCTCCTTGATGGTACAGTTTCCATAAAAGTCTTTGGTGTGGTACTGTGTCAAATGCTTTCTTGAAATCCAAATAGTTACTGTCCACCCATCCTTGTTTTTCCTGTATTGTGTGTGTTACTCTGTCATAGTAGCTCAACAGATTAGTAACACATGATTTTCCGTTTCTGAAACCAAACTGTCTTTCTGTTATCATATTGTGTTCTTCTAGATGATTTACCCAAGCTTTTCTTATAAGCTTTTCTAATACCTTGCTTACAACACTGGTCACTGACACTGGTCGGTAGTTGAGTGGATTTTGTCTATTCCCTTTCTTGAATAAGGGGACAATTTTTGCTTTCTTCCAAATATCAGGTAGTTTACCTTGAATCAAGGATTTCTTGAAAATTAAAAATAACGGTTTACTTAACTCCTTTGCACATTCTCGTAGCACCCAACATGAAATTTCATCAAGACCACTTGCTTTTCCTCTGTCTAATTTACATAACTCCTCCTGTATTACTTTTTCTGATATTTGTATATCTGGTAGCATGTGTGGACATGCATGTTCCACATAGTCCCTCTCAAAATTTTTTTCTTCTGTAAAAACTGATTGGAAATTCTTCAGTGCTTCACAAATATCATCTCTTGTGTATAGGTGATTCCCTTGTCCGTAATGGATTGTATTATATCTTTTACTTTGGTTTTGCTTCTGCTGTAGCTGTAAAATAGCTTCGGTTGATCACATCTTTTATTTGTTATATCCTCCTCAAACTGTTTTTGGGCTTCCCTCCTTATTCTAGTATAATCGTTTCTTGCTTGTTTGTAATTATTATATGCCCTTTCACTATTGTCTTCTGTATCTGTTCCACAACAAATCTCTTCTTTCTTTTGATTTTTTACATTGTATTGAACCATTTCTGTATATTCTTATCTGCTTCTTTGTTCTGTGGGATGTACTTCTGGACTCCTATTTCATAAAATTCACAATTTTTTATATACAGCATTTAAATCTTGTCCTCTAAGCTCATTTCCCCAATCAACTTCTAAGAAATACTTCTTCAGGTCATGATAATTTCCCTTTTTATAGTTTAGGCTCTTTTTGTAACTTTCATTGCTGTTAACTGTCATATGCTATCCTGAAGTTGCAATTTAGTACTGCATGGTCGCTTTTGCCGAGTGGAGGGTCATATATTAAACTCTCGATATCATTTTCTTGCCTAGTAAATGAGATCTAGCATTGAAGGTACTGTTGCGGTCAGGAGTTCTTAGCCACCCTCGTCCAGCCAACCCGTGTATGTGGCAGCGTCGCATTCACGAGCACAGAAGTTGCCTTCGATGCATTTTTGTCGAAAAATATCCCTTCAGCTTTGGGCTTGTACTAATGGATAAAGCAATAGTACTATTTACTTTGAAGGTTTGACTCTGATAATACGAATATATCATAATGATTATTTAATAACTTGTTTCTCGTATAGAGCCAAGCAAGTGATAAATATGTATATTTGGTTCCACTCCATGACGTCCTGTAGGTTTGAACAGTGAACACAGACTGAACAAGTTCGAAACATTTATTTGTTAACAAGAGAGAGAGAGAGAGAGTAGCGGGTGCCTGTGACGAAGTGGTAATAGGGTCTGGCTAATGGTTGTTTGGTGCAAGGTGTGCAGTGGTAAGCCTAATTCCAGGCAACGGTCGCTGTTAAAAGTTGGATATTTTAGGTCCCACTTATTTTAAATATTCCATGTATGTTTACAGTACGTGTATGCCCCTATGGACCTATTTTCACCCCATGAATATTTTTAGCAATGGACATTTTCACCACTCGGAGCACAAACCTCCATGGATCTATTTTCCTTAATGACTTTTTTTTTTTTTTCAAAGACGCCTACTTTTCTACGTAACCTATTTTCCCACGAACTAATGTTCCCCATTGATGTATATTCTCCCCACGGACCAATTTTTCCGTCGACCTAGAATCTCTCCATGGATACAGGTTTCCTACATGGTCTTATACCCATGGATGTATGTTTCATAAATGAACCTATTTTCCCCACAAACCTGTTATCCGACGTGGTTATATCACCCACTGATGCGTGCAGTTGAAACACAGACCTCTTAACCAACAGACGTATTGCACGATGGACCTGTTGTAAGCCACTGGATATATATACCTACTTCAGCATGATTCCAGAATAATATCCCCTGTGGACCGATTTCCCGGACACTAAACTGTTCCCAACTCGGACATTAACTCATATCACCTAGTCCAAGTGGCCTGTTTTCCCACAATCCGTCCATCCACCTACACAGCCACCCATCAACGCACATACCCACAACCTTACTCAATACAGAATGTCTCAAAGGTAGGACGACACAAACCAGTCTCTTGCCTTGTCCTACTGGTAGCCCCACCACCCACCCCACTTAAACAATGCACGAACCCCACTCCACCCCACTTAACCAGCCCAACAACCCTTTCCCCTCCCTCTCGCCCACCCACTCCACCTAATCCGCCTGTGAAACAACCAGCCTACACTAACCAATCCACCCACCCAGTCACCAACCGACCAACCCGCATACCATGCTCCACAAGTCAGATGACTCTCAATTCAACACACACACACACACACACACACACACACACACACACACACACACACACACACACACACACACACACACACACACACACACACACACACACACACACACACACACACACACACACACACACACACACACACACACACACACACACACACACACACACACACACACACACACACACACACACACACACACACACACACACACACACACACACACACACACACACACACACACACACACACACACACACACACACACACACACACACACACACACACACACACACACACACACACACACACACACACACACACACACACACACACACACACACACACACACACACACACACACACACACACACACACACACACACACACACACACACACACACACACACACACACACACACACACACACACACACACACACACACACACACACACACACACACACACACACACACACACACACACACACACACACACACACACACACACACACACACACACACACACACACACACACAGACACAGACACACACACACACACACACAGACACAGACACACACACAGACACACACACACACACAGGCGGGTTGGATTTCCTTACACGAAAGATGAGTCTCACCGCTTAACTCGGTCTGTCGGCAGAAAATAGTACCGGGTATTCTTTACAGGGAGTTTGCCAGGCCGTAGATAAGGGGCTTAATTCCGGCTACATACACATGATTTTATGCGATACGAGTAAATATGGTGCTCAACCTAAACAGGCAATTTTTCCTTTGGGTGATGGAGTTTAATCCCAGGATAACGTCTCGTCGGACATAATGAAAGATGGGTTTTATTCTGGGTAACGCAAGTTGACTTTGTCAAATTATTAGGCAGGCCGCGTAACTTCTGTTAAATGCCTTATGTTCGCATATTTTTCTCTCTGGTGGTTGGCACCTGGAGATTTTTGGCAAACTCATGAGTATTTTTCTCATTAACTGGATCTCTCTCTCTGAACAGAGAGGTAAATTACTTTCTTAAGCACAGTTTTTTGTTAAACCAACAGCATTTATCTCCTAATTCTTTACTTCAACGAAAGCAATCCTAAAAAAAATTATCACAAAGCAATGCAAGTTCTAGTGACTGATGGAAGAAATAATCACACTGTGGCCTGTTTTCAATGGATCACAGAAATCCAGGGTTTCTCATCCCGTGCATTTCCCTGCGCCAGTCTGCCTCCACCTCATTATTCCAAAATTCACAGGCGCCCACCATACACGCTCTCTCTCTCTCTCTCTCTCTCTCTCTCTCCTGTTAACAAATGAATGTTTCGAACTTGTTCACTGTGTTCGCTGGTTCAAACCTATAGGAAGTCTTGGAGTGGAACCAAATATATACATTTGTCACTTGCTTGGCTTTATACGAGAAACAAGTTATTAAATAACCATTATGATACATTCGTATTATCAGAGTCAAACCTTCAAAGTAAATAGTACTATTGCTTTATCCATTAGTATAAGCCCAAAGCTGAAGGGATATTTTTCGACAGAAATGCATCGAAGGCAACTTCTGTGCTCGTGAATGCGACTCTGCCACATTCACGGGTTGGCTGGACGAGGGTGGCTAAGAACTCCTGACCGCAATAGTACATCGAGTCCTCTTTTTCTGGTGGTTTCCCTCACATGTTGCGTTAGGAAAAACTCTTGCACGAGATCCAGGAGCTTTTGGTCCCAACAGCTTTCTTGGCTTATTATATCTAGAGTATTCCAATTTATATTTGTATTTAAAATCTCCAGTTAGTATAATTCTTTCCGATTTCTCTTCCATTTTATGTAGTAATGATCTTAAACTCTGAATTGTACTCTCTGCCAGGTCCTCATATTCGTCTCTTTCCCATGTGTTTGATCTGGGTGGCATGTACAAATTGGCTAAAATTGCTTTCCCTTCAGATGTGTTGATCTCTACTGCAATCGGTTCTACTTGTGAGGGTATATCTAGTTTTATTTCATTGACTTTTAGATTTTCTTAGTTATTATTATAATTCCTTCTCCTTTTTTTTTTTTTTTTTTTTTTTTTTTTTTTCATATATTATATTCGTCTAAGTTTAGTATGTCATTTGATATCCTTGGTGTTAATTTTGTCAGTTAGGCATATTATGTGTGTTTCATTTTCTGATATAATCATTCATCTCTAATAATTTAGATACTATTCCATCCACATTTGAGTACATCAGCTTTATCATCTTGTTTATATACTTGTCATGACTTGGTTCTACTACCTTCCTCCTTTTTATTCCCTCCTGTTTATGTACCACTTTCATACCTGCAATCCTATTACTTTGTAAAAAAAAATGTATTCTTCTCCTCTTCTGATCTTCCCTCATTTTTTGTTTTTGCTTCCTCCCTCTTCTCTTTCAGTAATTCCAGTTCCTCGTGTGTTAGGCATCTTTTTATCCATACATTTTTGAATTTTTTTTTTTTTTTCCCCATAAGATTCTTTGCATTTTTTGGTATCTCCTCCAAGGTGTTTACACTATGGAAAGTTACCTATAGAGGTCTTGACTTTCTTTTCTCGTATTTCCCTAACCTTTTGAATCTCTGATTAACTTTGGATTGTTTTGGATTATTCTTTTCACTTCCTTTTTAATGCTTTTTTCTTCCACCCTTGTTTCTAAGTCTTTCTTTACTTTCACCATTTCAGCATACTTGGTTTCCACATCATTTTTGTAGCTTTGCACAGCTTCATTCACCTGTGTTATCTTCTCCTCAATATCACTGCTCTGGTCTATCAGACTGCTTACTTGCCTAATTGTCTCTATCATTTTTGAACTCTTCCATAATACTCTTGTGGTTGACTACTGTACTTGCCATTTCACTCATTTTCCTCTTAAGTGTACTCAGTTCCACTGTTAGTTCACATGTGGTTCTTTCTTGTTGACCTCCCTTCCTAGTTTTTCTATTTCTTCCTTTTGCAAGTGCATCTGCTTCTTTATTTCATCAATTTCATTCTGGAAAGCCATCTCCAGTCTGTGTGGCTACCCATAAGGAGATTTGGGGGTCTGGCAATAGTTATATTGATAGATACACATATTTAGTAAGCCCCTTCCTTCCTTTCTCGTCAGTAAGCTAATCAAGTGAAATTACTTGACGTTAAGAGTTGGTGTTGAATGATAATGTAACTGTTTGGTGACTTCACAGTGAGTTTGTCTGTCTGTCGGTTTGTAGCCAGATGCCAGTATCCCGTATGGGGTGGCAGTTTGTCGATTGGTTATATGGTTACCATCCAGAGTTGTAAATGGTTTCCTGACTTGCAGGAATCCTTCAAGCTTGCCACTCGATGTAAAGCCTCCTGAAAAGGAAAGGTGGGTAATAAAAAGTGACAGTAAAGATCGGATAGATAGGAAGAAGAGAGGACAGATACAAGGAAAGAATGACAGAGGTTAAGGAAGAAGTAGGCAGCAATACAATGAGTGAGTGCATGATGGTGAGAAATAGGAAGAGGGGAAGGGAAAACAAAAATGATACAGGCGAATAGGCAGCGCTACATCATGTGAGTGAATGATTGCCGGCACCTTCTACCACAACAGTGATTGCCTTCATATTTAGTTCTGATTTTTTTTTTTTCTGGGAATGTATTGATAGAATTGTTATTTACGTTTATTTAAAGTTTGCTCAATTTGAGTTCATATTTCATTCTTTGATTTGCTTTATTTTTCTGCTACGAATAGTCGCGGAACTGTCAATTACTTTTTTAACGCAAGAAAGAAGGAACCAAAGGCCAGGAGCTCATTTGCGTTTGTTTATTTAACGGTTTGATTAGAGACTTCGTATCTAGTTATTTGAGTTGCATGTTTTGTTTTTTTGTTACGAGTGAGTAGTGGCGGAATCGTCAGATATTGCTTGATTCTCTACTTCATATTTAGCACGTTGATTTCTTAAGCTTTTCCTTTAGTGAAATTGCGTTAAATGAGTGAGCTTTACTTTACGATTATGACAACATTTGGGTCTTTGATTTAGCGAAGTGGCAGGGGACACGGTGACATTGAGGCGATTTGTTTGTGGCGTCCCCTTAGGAGAGTAAGGGGTCTGGCAATAGTGTTATATATATATCTATATATATATATCTATATATCTATATCTGTATCTATAGATAGATAGATAGATAGATTTAGTAAGCCTCTCCTTTTCTGTTAAATAAGCTGATCTTGTGAAATTCCTTGACGTTAAACGAGTTGGTGCTGAATGATAGTGATTAACTGCGTGGTGAATGGTGACTTCACATTGAGTTACTATCTGTCTATCAGTAGCCAGATGCCCTAACCCCATGTAGGGTTGCCCCTTTGTCTTTCAGTTGTCTTACGGGGGGGAGGGGACTCTAACCCTGCCCAAACCCTCTTGTTGACAAGTAGTTGACATACCGATTGGTTATATGGTTACCACCCAGCTGTGTAAATGGTTTCCTGGCTTACAGGAAACCATCAAGCTTGCCACTTGATGTGTAGCCGCCTGAAAAGGAAAGAAAGGTAATAGAAAGTGACAGGAAAGATGGGAGAAATAGGAAGTGAAGAGGGTAGACTTAGAAAAAGAATGACAGAGGTGAACGACTAACTAGGGAGCACTACATAGCGAGTGAATGATGGTCGCCACCACCTACCACAAATGATTATTGACTTCATATTATTTAGTTCTTTGATTCCTATTTTATTTTTATTTTATTTTTGGCTGAGAGTGGGTAGTGATGGGATTATTTGCGTTTATTGATCTATGTAAAAGATTGCTTTAGTTTTCATATTTCATTATTTGATTAGTTTATTTTCAGTTTAGAGTAGTGGAGGAAGTGTCAATTAGTTTTTGTAATGCAAGAAAGAAGGAAGCAAAGGCCAGAGCTCATTTGAGTTTGTTTAATGGTTTGATGGGCGACTTCATATTCTAGTTCTTTGAAGTGCATTTTTTGTTACACGAGTGAGTAGTGGCGTAATTGCCAGCTTTTTCATTTATTTACGTGTTTATTTAACGGTTATCTTGATTTTTTTACTTCGGAAATAGCGCCTTCGTTTCGTAAGCTTTCTTTTAGTGAAATTCCTTTAAATGAGTAAGTTTAATTTACTGTTGACTTAATATATGGGTTCTTAATTTAGTGAAATAGCAGGGGACAGGGCTACACGAAGGGGATATGTTTGTGGCCACCCCTTCAGGGATAAAAGGGTCTGGCTAAAGAGATGATCGATTTAGTAAGCCTCTCCCTTTCTGTTAAATAAGCTAATCTAGTGAAATTATCTGACTTTAAACGTGTTGCTGAATGATCGTGCTTAACTCTTTCGTGACGTCACAGTGAGTTACTATCTGTTCGTTTGTAGCCAGATGCCATTTTCCCATATGGGGTGGCCGTTTGTCTTTGAGTTAGTTTTACGGGGAGGGGCTCTAACACTCCACCAACCCAACTGTTGACACGTGGTAGACACAGCGATTGGTTATATGGTTACCACCCAGCGTTGTAAATGGTTTCCTGGCTTACAGGAATCAGTCAGGCTTGCCACTCAATGTAAAGCTACCTGAAAAGGAAAGGATAATAAAAAGCGACAAAGATGGGAGAAATAGGAAGTGAAGTGGGTAGACGTAGAAAAAGAATGATAGAGGCGAAGGAAGAAGCAGGACCTACCCTGGGAAGAAGTAGGCAGGAATACACTGAGTGGATGTTGGTGGGAAATGGGTAGAGGGGAGGGAAAACTGAAAAAGAATGGTAATGTACACAAATAGATTGGTTATATGGTTACCACCTAGCGTTGTAAATGGTTTCCCGACTTATTTAAGGAAACCATCAGGCTTGCCACTCGATGCCACTTGAAAAAGCAAGGCAACATAGTGACAGGAAAAATGGGAGAAATAGGAAGTGAAGAGGGAAGACACAGAAAAAGCATGATGAAGGATGTAGGCAACACTACATCAAGTGATTGGATGATGGTCTCCACCACTTAACTGAGTTACTGCATTATTTTTTAATTTTGGTTGAAACTAAAATCTGGTGAAATTCATGACTTTAAAGAAGTCTGTTATTGTGCTGAATTACGTTAGAGTGGGGAGGGGGGGGGGGAGAGGGAGAGGGAGACAGAGTTTGAGATTGAGGGAGGCGGTAGTGTGGTACGAGTATGAGAGAGTGGCAGTGTAATGGCAGGGGACAGGACGACATGAGGGCGATTTGTTTGTGGCCACCTCATACGTGATTAAGGCGTCTGGCAATAGATAGGTATAGATAAAAATATCCAGTAGTGTGCTAAAGTAACTTTTCGTCCCAAGATTATTAGTAAGATTGTTTTAAGTGAGAGGCGGGAAGGGTGCTTAAGTTTGAGCGGTTTTCTTGTACTGAAGCTCCTAAACACTTTTTCCTAAGTGTTTTTCTCATTATTATTTTTATAATTATTAATTATTATTTAGTGTTAATGTTTAGTATTATTATTATTACACCTTACTGTCCTCTTCCGGTAGCACCATATTTTGCCTAAATTACCTACAAAGTATTAACCAGTAATATCCAAAAAATAAATCGGTAAGAAAAAGGGGTTAGGGTGCTTCCTTTACCGATGAAACGACGAACCTTTAGTCTTGCATACTTTCAGTTTATCGTTTTTATTTTTCGGATTATTTATTTTTTCGCTTTTGAAATTCTTGTAGGATGCAGTGCAAAGGTATACGAGAGAGGGGGGTGTGAGCTGGGGGGGGGGGCAGTGAAATGGCAGGGGACCGGGTGACATGGAGGGAACTTGTTTGTGGCCACCTTTTACGAGTTTGAGGCTTCTGGCTACATAGGTAGATAGAAAATGAATGAATTATCTCCCATGATGCATTTTTTTTACTTCTCTGGTAGTAGACAGATTGATACATTTAATTTAGAGTTCAGGGTACATCGATCTATCAGTCTGTTAGTCTGTTTATTTATCTATTTATATCTGTTTACCTATTTGTCTATCACTTTAAATTTATCTATCTATCTATCTATTGCCAGACGCCTCAATCCCGTTTGGGGTGGCCACAAACAAATCTTCTCCAAGTCGCCATTTCACTGCCCTGCTCCCAACTCACACCCCCCTCTCTCATATTCCTCTCCACCCCATCCCTCCCTCTTCCCCCCTCCCTCTTCCCCCCTCCCTCTTCCCCCCTCCCTCTTCCCCCCTCCCTCTTCCCCCCTCCCTCTTCCCCCCTCCCTCTTCCCCCCTCCCTCTTCCCCCCTCCACCTCACTTACATACTTTCTTCGTCAGTCTTTCATCCTCCATCCTCTCCACATGGCCAAACCACCTCAGTGTGTTCCTCATAACGCTTCCTATCGCATCCACATCCACACCACAACGCTCCTTTATATCCTCATTCGTCAGCCTGTCTCTCCATGTGACTCCACAGGCTCCTCTTAAACTCATTTCCACTACTCTCACTCTTGACTTGTCCTTCCAACAACGTCCAAGCTTCACTTCCATACGTTGGAGTTGGTATCACAATACTGTCATGTAACTTTTTCACTTCCATGCTCACTTCCCTGTTTCTTATCACTGCTTTCAAAGAACCAGCAACCTTTCTTCCCTGCTGTACCCTTTCAAGCACTTCACCCTCCAAACCTCCATCCTTACTAATCACACTACCCAAGTACTTAAACGTACTCACATTTTCCATTTCCTCACCATCCAACCTCGCTGTACATTCACTGACTTCACCTCTCTCAAAGACCATCACTTTACTCTTCCCTACATTCACCTTTAGATTCCGTTTCTTACACACAGTCCCAAACTCATCCACCAAGCCTTGCAGCTCCCCTTCGTCTTCACTCAACAACACAGTATCGTCTGCAAACAGTACAGGGAGTTTCCAAACACTACCCTCTCACCATGGCCACTCCAACATCCACTACCCTACCCTGTACCTCTTTTATTACCCCATCCATGTACAGATTGAACAACCATGGAGACATGACACATCCCTGTTTCAACCCAACTTTCAGTGAGAAAAATTCACTTAGTTCACCATTCACACGCACTGCAGCCTTCGCACCATCGTACATACTCTTCACAGCATTCAACAACTTCCCATCTACTCCATATATTCTTAACACTTTTCACACTCCTTGTCTATCCACCCTGTCATATGCTTTCTCCAAATCCATGAAAGCCGCATACAAATTTTTTCCCTTCTCTAGAAACTTTTCCACTAAAGATCTAAGAATGAATATCTGATCTACACAACCTCTTCCCTTCTTAAAGCCTCCCTGTTCTTCTCCAACTAATTTCTCTGTTCTTTCTCTAACTCTGTCAATAAGTATCCTACCATACACTTTTCCTATTATACTAAGAAGACAAATGCCCCTATGATTACCACACACTTCTTTTTCCCCTTTTCCTTTGTACAAGGGAATAATTATACCTGACTTCCAATCCTCCGGGACTCTACCTTCCTCCCAGGCCAATCTGCACATCTTCCACATCCATTCTACTACTATCTCTCCCCCATGCTTCAGCATTTCACCACACACTCCATCAATTCCTGGGGCTTTCCCCAATTTAACTTTCTTCATTGCTTCCACAACTTCTATCCTACTGATTTCTTCCTGTCTTCTCACCTCCCTCCTTCTCCCAGCCATAAATTTTTCAATTTATATATTTTGTTTATCTATCTGTATGTATATTTCTATTTAGTTATCTTTATAGGCAGACTCCATAATCCTTTAATGGGTGGCCACTTGTCTTTGAGTAAGTTTTACTGGAAGGGGCACTAACCTCCACCAACCCACTAATTGACGGAAGGAAAACGTATAGGTTGGTTATATTGTGGTTACCACCCAGCTATATAAATGGTTTCCTTGCTTACAGGAAGTCATTACACTTGTTGCCAAATGTAAAGGCACATGAATAGAAGTTACGAGAAGTGACAGGAAAGATGTGAACAATAGGAAGAGAGGGGGACAGACACAGAAAATGTCTGAAAAAGGTGAAGTAGGCAGCACTACGCAGTGATCATATGGGGCCATTTTCTCTAGAGGCGGGTACGGTGATACAAGAGGGATATGATGATTGGGGACTGCATGGATAGTGAATACCTGTATAATGGAAAAAGAAATTGAGTTAAAAAAAAAAACAGCCATCACTCGTCTACTTCTACTGTATGTCTCTCCACGAGGTGCGTAGGAGCCCGGGGCTAGGCAAGTTGGTCCTGACACTTAAGATGCGTGACCAGCCTCACTCATCCCTGAATGGCATTACGAGAGCAATAATCCCCAACTACCCCTTGGATATAAGCCTACACAGGCTCAGTCCGATTACAGCGCCTTAATTACCTACCAAACCACCAGGGACCATAAATTGGTTATATGGTTACCACCCAGCGTAGTAAAGGGTTTCCTGGTGTACAGGAAACTGTATCTCTTGTCACTCGGTGTAGTCACCATAGGCAGAAGGAAGAGGAAAGAGTGAAGGAAAACTCGTACACCACATTATGGGTGTCCTTTCATTTAAAAAACCATACTGGTTGAACGTGAACTGCGGTTAGTGATGCAAAATTTGCACATGCACACGCGTTGATACACGCACATGTGCAAACACGCACGCACGCACACACGCATACACACCAGCACAAATTTGGTGTGGATAGTGTCTGTTTGTTATTTGGTTCTAACAAATTCTAAAAGATTCGGGATTGGTGGCTGGCACAAGAGCGGATGGTGATTTGTGGGATTGTTGGTCGGGTCCTCGAAGGCACTGCTTGATCCGTAGCATCCTCTCAGTTAGGTCCCTTAACGCTGAGGTCGCAGTGTTTGACCTCATCTCAAGTCTCTCTTGGTCTGCCACTCACCTCGGCCGTCAACGTTCACACCTTGCCCTGTGCACCCAGTAATCCTACTTCCTCTCGACATGCTGCACTTCGTCTGTTAGCTCGTATTCTGGTTAACTTTAAGGCACATAGAATAGGGCCTGTCTGCCTTCCTGAACCATTGGTTTCTCAGTTTTCCATTTTTCTACGTGCCTTCTCGTCTTCATCTTATGTAGTCACTCATAAGACAGAGAATTTGCAGGTCCTCCCTCCCTGAATTAATTGAAAGTTTGTGTTGTTGGGCACCACCAGGGACTCCACATGCCTGTTTCCGTGCAAACCCGAACGGAAGTCCATCAGCCAGCCTCACACACTGTCCGACACAAGAACGGATAAGTTGCCCCCTCTGTTTTTAAATCACTGGGGGGCTTGTAAAGTAATCCCTCTTCTGTTATTAATCTTTAACTTGTTGAACCTTAGGTTAAACTTCAAATTAAACGTATTATTTCAAGAATCTCTTCAGTTTAGAGGATTTTACTGTTCTTTTTATTGACATGTGCAGTAATCTATCTTCCTCCTCTTGCTGGCAGTTAGGCCGGATAGAACAGGTGCTTCCAAGGTCATGTTTGTGGACCAGAGAGGGTGTTAGGAAAGGGGATGAAAGAATGAGGGAAACTCTTAGAAATTGTAGCTTTTATGTAGAGAAATTGTAGCTTTTATGTAGAATGTGACAAGGTACGGTAGGGGTATGCAATCATCACATCACCCGCTACAAACCTCTGCCAACCCAATCTGTAACATGCAAGGAGTCAAAAATGTAGTATCATTGCATAACTTGTGGGAGGCTTCTTCATGGCTTTTAATTGATTTTTATACTTTTACTAAATTGCTTAGTCTAAGTACTCTCATTCCATTCCAGACTAGTTCTGCCACTGATCACCCCTGCCCTGACATGTATATGGGCTTTATATTTACCCCTGGGGTCGGAAAGGTATGTATGGCAAAACTCCTGGATTGGGAGAACATTTTTTGTTTAATGTAAGGGGCATGATTTAGTTTCTTACATAATGCCCAGTGGCAAGACTGAAAAGATCTGGCATGTAGTTGGGAAAGACTGCAACGATCTAATACCATGTTTTGTGGCAAGATTGAAGTGATCTAATACCCTGTGCTGTGGCAAGACTGAAACGATCTAATACTCTGTGCTGTGGCAAGACTGAAACGATCTAATACCCTGTGCTGTGGCAAGACTGAAACGATCTAATACCCTGTGCTGTGGCAAGACTGAAACGATCTAATACCCTGTGCTGTGGCAAGACTGAAACGATCTAATACCCTGTGCTGTGGCAAGACTGAAACGATCTAATACCCTGTGCTGTGGCAAGACTGAAACGATCTAATACCCTGTGCTGTGGCAAGACTGAAACGATCTAATACCCTGTGCTGTGGCAAGACTGAAACGATCTAATACCCTGTGCTGTGGCAAGACTGAAACGATCTAATACCCTGTGCTGTGGCAAGACTGAAACGATCTAATACCCTGTGCTGTGGCAAGACTGAAACGATCTAATACCCTGTGCTGTGGCAAGACTGAAACGATCTAATGCCACGTATTGTGGTAAGACTGAAACGATCTAATGCCACGTATTGTGGCAAGACTGAAACGATCTAATACCCTGTGCTGTGGCAAGACTGAAACGATCTAATGCCACGTATTGTGGTAAGACTGAAACGATCTAATGCCACGTATTGTGGTAAGACTGAAACGATCTAATGCCACGTATTGTGGTAAGACTGAAACGATCTAATGCCACGTATTGTGGTAAGACTGAAACGATCTAATGCCACGTATTGTGGTAAGACTGAAACGATCTAATGCCACGTATTGTGGTAAGACTGAAACGATCTAATGCCACGTATTGTGGTAAGACTGAAACGATCTAATGCCACGTATTGTGGTAAGACTGAAACGATCTAATGCCACGTATTGTGGTAAGACTGAAACGATCTAATGCCACGTACTGTGGCAAGACTGAAACGATCTAATGCCACGTACTGTGGCAAGACTGAAACGATCTAATGCCACGTATTGTGGTAAGACTGAAACGATCTAATGCCACGTACTGTGGCAAGACTGAAACGATCTAATGCCACGTACTGTGGCAAGACTGAAACGATCTAATGCCACGTACTGTGGCAAGACTGAAACGATCTAATGCCACGTACTGTGGTAAGACTGAAACGATCTAATGCCACGTACTGTGGTAAGACTGAAACGATCTAATGCCACGTACTGTGGCAAGACTGAAACGATCTAATGCCACGTATTGTGGTAAGACTGAAACGATCTAATGCCACGTATTGTGGTAAGACTGAAACGATCTAATGCCACGTACTGTGGCAAGACTGAAACGATCTAATGCCACGTATTGTGGTCAGACTGAAACATACATGTAATACATGTAATAATCTTTAAAGGGGAGAAAAATGTCAAGGCCAACTTAAGTTGAAAGAACTGTTGCATTAGAAATCTTAAAATGGTTGATGTTACTCCTGTGGCTGACTGCACAGTGCAAGGACAAATATGAAGGTTTGGTTGCTGGGTTTACACTGAATTTTAATCTCTCCACTCGACTAACCAGCTCTGAAGAGTTAAAAAAAAAAAAAAAAAAAAAAAAAAGGAAAGAGGAAAGCACGTAGGAAGGTAGAATGAGGAAGAAAGAAGTAGCCATCACTGTATCAAGTGGGTGATGGTTTATTGTTACTGATAAAGTATAGTGCTAGTGGTATGATATGATAACTGACTAAATTGACAATGGTATAAATGTGAAATATGTGGCTGTAGACCACATCCTACCCCCTGGGGGTAGGGGGGGGGTTTCAAGAATACTCCCCCAGTATCCCTGCTTGTCGTAAAAGGCGACTAAAAGGGTTGGCGGAGGGTTAGTGTCCCTCCTCGGAAAACGACTAACTAAAAAAGCAAACTATAAGCCTCGGACAAGGACTGACCAAACGATGACGACCAAGGACCGGACAAAGGACATGGTTATCGGAACGTGGAATGTAAGGGGAGCGAATGATGAGGTGAAAGAGAGAGGGATTGTCCAGGTGCTTGAGGGTGCGAAAGTGCATGTATGTGGAATAACTGAAACAAAATGGAGATGAGAAAGTGTGAGAGAATGGGAGTATGGATGGGGTATATGTGCAGGAGTAGGTGAGAATGAGAGGGCAAAGGAAGGAGTATGTATAGCTGTGAGTAAAAGATGGAAGAGGAGCATAAGACAGTATGGATCAGTTGGGTCAAGGATTGTGTGGGTAAAGTTGAAAGTTGGAATACAAATGTGGGCGATTGTGTGTGTGTGTGTGTGTGTGTGTGTGTGTGTGTGTGTGTGCAAACGCAAGATCGTGCTAGAAGAGTGAGAGAAGAGTTCTGGACAAATGTAGAAGTGTGCATGGAAAAGTTTGGAAGGAATGAGTGTTTTTGATTGGTGATATGAATGGTAAAGTTGGGAATGTGAAGGTGGATGGAATAGTTGGCGAGTGGGGTGTGCCTGCTGAGATAGATGAGAATGAGAGTGCATTAGTGGACATTTGTGCTGGGAGGGGGTTGGTGATAGCCAATACCCTCTCCAGGCATAAAATGATCCATAGGTATACATGGCGAGTGATGAGAAGGGTGGGTGGTGAACTGAATGAAGGAAGGCAATGATTGATTGTGTGTGTGGATGAAAGGATGCGAAGATGTGTAATGGATGCAAGAGTTTATAGAGGTTGGGGGAGTGGACTTTCTGACCACTGCTTGGTCGTGGCCTGAATTAGAATTAAAGTAAGATGGAGGAATAGAAGAAGGGAAAGACGAGGGGAAGTAGTTGCAAGGAGAGTGGAAAGGTTACAAGAGGATGAGAAAAAGGCAGAGTATAAAAGTGAAGTGAAGGAACGATTGGGCAAATATGAATTGGAGCAGATGGAAGATGTGGAAGGTGTGTGTAGCATATTTACAGAAGAAATATGTGCAGGATGTGGTGTGTGGAGGAAGAGAAGACGGAGGAGGGTGCAAGGAACAGCGTGGTGGACTGAAGAGGTGAAACAGGCTCTGGCACAAAAGAAGAAAGCGTACAATGAATGCATGAGAAATAGGGGCGTGGAAGAAGTTGAGAGGCGGAAGAGAGAGTTGTATGTAGAAAGAAAGAGAGAGGTGAAAAAATTAGTGAGAGAGTAAGAAGAGAGTGGATGAGGAATTTGGAAGGAATTTGAGTGTAAAGTGGAGGGACTGTAAGAAAATGTTCTAGAAAGAGGTGAAAAGAGTAAGACAGGGTGGAAGTGAAGTTAGCAGGGGAGTGAAAGATAAAAATGGTAGATTACTAATGGAGAAGGGAGAGAAAGTGAGTAGATGGAGAGAACACTTTAAGGAATTGTTGAACATAGAGGATGGAAGTAATGAGAGTATAAGTGGCTGGGGAATGGCTGGGAGAAGGAGAGAGGTGAGAAGACAAGAAGAAATCAGTAGGATAGAAGTTGTGGAAGCAATTGAGAAAGTTGAATCGGGGAAAGCCCCAGGAATTGATGGAGTGTGTGGTGAAATGCTGAAGCATGGGGAAGAGATAGTAGTAGAATGGATGTGGAAGATGTGCAGATTGGCCTGGGAGGAAGGTAGAGTCCCGGAGGATTAGAAGTCAGGTATAATTATTCCCTTGTACAAAGGAAAAGGGGAAAAAGAAGTGTGTGGTAATCAAAGGGGCATTTGTCTTCTTAGTATAATAGGAAAAGTGTATGGTAGGATACTTATTGACAGAGAGAAAGAACAGAAATTAGTTGGAGAAGAACAGGGAGGCTTTAGGAAGGGAAGAGGTTGTGTAGATCAGATATTCATTCTTAGATCTTTATTGGAAAAGTTTCTAGAGAAGGGAAAGAAGTTGTATGCGGCTTTCATGGATTTGGAGAAAGCATATGACGGGGTGGATAGACAAGGATCGTGGAAAGTGTTAAGAATATATGGATTAGATGGGAAGTTGTCGAATGATGTGAAGAGTATGTACGATGGTGCGAAGGCTGCAGTGCGTGTGGATGGTGAACTAAGTGAATTTTTCTCTTTGAAAGTTGGGTTGAAACGGATGTGTCATGTCTCCATGGTTGTTCAATCTGTACATGGATGGGGTAATAAGAGGTACAAGGTAGGGTAGTGGATGTTGGAGTGGCCCTGGTGAGAGAGGAGAGTGTTTGGAAACTCCCTGTACTGTTGTTTGCAGATGATACTGTGTTGTTGAGTGAAGACGAAGGGGAGCTGCAAGGCTTGGTGGATGAGTTTGGGAGAGTGTTTAAGAAACGGAATCTAAAGGTGAATGTAGGGAAGAGTAAAGTGATGGTCATCGAGAGAGGTGAAGTCAGTGAATGGACAGCGAGGTTGGATGGTGAGGAATTGGAAAATGTGAGTACGTTTAAGTACTTGGGTAGTGTGATGAGTAAGGATGGAGGTTTGGAGGGTGAAGTGCTTGAAAGGGTACAGCAGGGAAGAAAGGTTGCTGGTTCTTTGAAAGCAGTGATAAGAAACAGGGAAGTGAGCATGGAAGTGAAAAAGTTACTACATGACAGTATTGTGATACCAAATCTAACGTACGGAAGTGAAGCTTGGACGTTGTTGGAAGGACACAAGTCAAGAGTGAGAGCAGTGGAAATGAGTTATTTAAGAGGAGGCTGTGGAGTCACATGGAGAGACAGGCTGACGAATGAGGATATAAAGGAGCGTTGTGGTGTGGATGTGGATGTGATAGGAAGCGTTATGAGGAACACACTGAGGTGGTTTGGCCACGTGGAGAGGATGGAGGGTGAAAGACTGACGAAGAGAGTGTATGTGAGTGAGGTGGAGGGGGGAAGAGGGAGGGGGAGGCCGAGGATGAGATGGAGGGATGGGGTGGAGAGGTATATGAGAGAGGGGGGTGTGAGTTTGGAGCAGGGCAGTGAAATGGCGGGGGATAGGGCGACTTGGAGGCGATTTGTTTGTGGCCACCCCAAATGGGATTGAGGCGTCTGGCAATAGATAGATAGATAGATAGACCACATCCAGTGGTGTGTTTGGGGCCACTGAACTGGGAGGGAAAATTCAATATTTGTTCACGACGCAGTCCCTTGTGGGTGGAGGTCTACTAGGTTCTTGCTTTTTAACTTGGCCAAATTAAAAAAAAAAAAAAAAAAAAAGGAATTTGGAATGTTTACTGGTATATGTAGCAGTTTTTGGAATGACGCTAGTCATGAAGAAATGCTGTGATAAAGGTAGATCCATGGCCTCTTTAGCATAGACATATGTAATAATCTTTAAAGGGGAGAAGAATGTAAAGGTCAAGTTAAGGTGAAAGAACTTGTATTAGAAACTTTAAATTGGTTGATGTTCCTCTTGTGGCTGACAGCACAGTGCAGGGACAAGTGATGGTTTGGTTGCTGTGTGGACGTAGCATTTTCATCTCGCCACTCAATTAACAGGCTCTGAAGATTAAAAAAAAATAAGAAATGACAAAGGAAAGGAAGAAGAGGAAAGCATATAGGAAGGTAGAATGAAGAAGAGGAGAGAACACCCAAACTTAGAATTGGGAAGGAAGTAGTAGCCCAGCACTGCATCAAGTAAGTGGGTGATGATTGCCACCACCTAAGGCAGCGTTTCTTAACCTTTTCCGACCTCAGCACCCCCCTTGTACGAGTAATAAGGTCTCAGTCCAGCACCCCTCTACATCTGGTTACTGGGACTACAGTTGCTACACTACTGCAGGGTTAAAGTAAAGTGAAGTACTGCCTGACAGTTTATTTTATACTGTAAAAAAAAAAAAACTAAGCAAATTCAGTAAGAAAAAATATAATGCAGTATTTTCCAGCACCCCCTAAAATTGATTTCAGCACCCCCTGGGGGTGCTAGCACCCCAGGTTAAGAAACGCTTACCTAAAAGGTATGTGGTATATTGTTACTGATAAAGTATAGTGATATAAATGTGAGATATATGGCTGTAGACCACATTGAGTGGCGTGTTTGGGATCACTGAACTGTGAGGGAAAGAATTATATTTCCTGACACAGGCCCTTTGGATGGAGGTCTATTAGGTTCTTGCATTTTAACTTGTGCCAAAAAGTTTTATCCTGAATGTGGAGTGGTGCATTTTAAAGGTTTTGATGAATGGTACTCATGATGAAGTGCTGGAAAGGATAAAACCCTAGCATTGTCTTTAGCATGGGCACACATGAAATAATCTGTAAAGGTTGGATGGGGATATATCGAGGCCAAGTTAAGGTGAAAGAACTATTATATTAGAAATGTTTATATGTTACATTCCCTGATGGTTGACAGCACAGTGAATCGCAAGTGTGGTGCAGGGACAAGTAGCAAGTTTTGGTTGCTGGGTAGAAGTTGCATTTTCGTCTCTCCACTCGGTGAACAGACTCTGAAGATTAAAAAGAAAAATGACAAAAAGGGAAGGAAGAGAACACTGAAGGGAGAAGAGAGAAAACACAAACTTTGAATGGGGAAGGAACAAATAGCCAAGCACTGCATGAAGTGGGTGATGTTGCCACCACCTACTGAGAGGTCCAACCATCCATCCATCCATCATGGAATCCTACATTGCCCCATGAGGAGCGTAGGAGCCCGGGGCTAGGCAGTTGGTCCCAACATTTAAGATGACTGAGAGGTATGTGGTATATTACTGATAAACTAGACTGATAGTGGTATGATACGATACATAACTATATTGATATTGATATTGATGTAAATGAGATATATGACTGTTGACAACATTCAGTGGCATGTTGCCACCATCACAAAGCTGTCTGTGTTATATTTTTACTGATATGTTGAGTGTAATATACTGGGATATACAGTACTGATAAATGTGATAAGGGTGCAGACCAAATTCATTGGCATTTTGAGGTCCAATGAATTTTTAAAAAATGCCAAAAATTTTATTAAGAGGCCATGGTGGATGCAGATCCACTATGTTCTTTGATTTTAATTAAGACCAATTAAAAAAAAAAATCAAATCTGAAGTGGTATATGTAACCATTTTTAGAAAGATTGTAGTCATGAAGTGCTGGGATAAGGATAGATCCATGGCATCATCTTTAGTATAGACACACATGCAAAAGTCTTGAAGGGGGAGAAAACTGTCAGGGCAAAGTTTAGGTGAAAGAACTATTGTATTAGAAATTTTAAAGTTGTTGATGTTCCTATTGTGGCTAACAGCACAATGCAGGGACAAGTTTGCAGGTTTGGTTGCTGGGTGGACATTGCGTTTTTGTCTCCATGCAATTAACAGGCTCTGATGAGTATCAAAAAGTAACAAAGGAAAGGAAGAAGTCCTAGCACGTAGGAAGGAAGAATGTGGAAGGAAGAAGTAGCCAAGGAGTGCATCAAGTGGGTGATGGTTTCCACCACCTACCAAGAGGTATGTGGTATATTACTGATAAAATATACTGATCGTGGTATGATACGACACATCACTTTATTGATATAAATGTGAGATGTATGGTTGACCACATTCAATGGCATGTTTGGGGCCACTAAGCTGTGTGGAGAAAAAATGCAGTAGTTTTTCACAACACAGGCCCCTGTGGATGGAGGTTTATTAGGTTCTGCCATTTCAGCTTGGCCAAAAAGTTGTCCTGAATGTGGAGTGATACATTTTAAAGTTTTGATCTGTGCTAGTCATGATGAAATGCTGGAAAGGATAAAACCCTGGCATTATATGTAGCATGGGCACACATGAAATAATCAGTAAAGGGGGGATGGGGATAAATCTATGTAAAGTTAAGGTGAAAGAACTATTATATTAGAGATGCTTAAATGGTACCTTCTCTTGTGGTTGACAGCACAATGAATCACAAGTGTGGTGCAGGGCAAGTTTGAAGGTTTGGTTGCTGGGTAGATGTTGCATTTTTGTCGCTTCACTTGGTTAGCAGGCTCTGAAGATTAAAAACAAACAAACAAACTAAGGGAAGGAAGAAGAGGAGAGCACATAGGAAGGTAGAACGAAGGAAGAAGAGGATAGAACACAGACTTGGAATGGGGAAGAAATGAGTAGGCAAGCACTGCATCAAGTAAGTGGGTGATGGTCACTACCAGATACTAAGAGGTATGTGGTATATTGTTACTGATAAAGTATACTGATAGTGGTATGATACGGTACATAACTATATTGATATTGATAAGAGATACAGGGCTGTAGACCACATTCACTGGTGTGTTTGGGGCCAGTGAACTGTGTAGGAGAAAATGTAATATTTTTTAAGACAGGCCCTTGTGGATGGAGGTTTATTAGGTTCTTGCGTTAAAACTTTTCCAAATTAAAAAAAAATCAAATTTCGAATGTGTGCTGGTTTATGTAAGAGTATTTCGAATGATGGTAGTCATAAAGAAGTGCTGGGATAAGGTTAGATCCATGGCATCTTCTTTTGCATAAATACACATATAATAATCTTTAAAAGGAAGAAAAATATACCGAGGCCAAGTTAAGGTGAAAGGACGATTAGAAATTTTAAAATGGTTGATGTTCCTCTGCAGGCTGACAGCACAGTGCAGGGACAATTATGATTTGGTTGCTGGGTGGACACTGCTTTTTCGTCTCTCCACTCAATAGGCTCTGAAGAATCTAAAAAAATAAGAGAAAGAGAAGGATGAAGATGAAATCACATAGGAAGGTAGAATGAGGAAAGAAGTAGACAAGCACTGCATCAAGTAGATGGGTGATGGTCGCCACCTCCTACTGAGAGGTATGTGGTATATTGTTACTGATGAAGTAGTGATAGAGGTATGATACATGACTCGATTGCTATTTATATAAATGTGAGATATGACTGTAGACCACGTTCAGTAGCGTGTTTAGGGCCACTGAACTGTGAGGCAAAAAATCCAATATATATTTTCACAACAGGCCCTTGTGGATGGAGGTCTACTAGGTACTTGCTATTTAACTTCCCCCCCCCCCAAAAAAAAAAAAAAAAAAAATCAAATTTAGAATGTGTACTGGTATATGTAACAGTTTTGGAATGATGCTAGTCATAAAGAAGTGCTGGGATAAGGTTAGATCCATGGCATAGTCTTCAGCATAAACACACATGTAATAATCTTTAAAGGGGAGAGAAATGTCAAGGCCAAGTTAAGGTGAAAGAACTGTTGTATTAGAAATTGTAAAATGATTGATGTTCATCTTGTGGCTGCCAGCACAGTGCAGGGCAAGTTTGAAGATTTGGTTGCTGGGTGGATGCTGCATTTGCATCTCTACTTAGTTAACAGGGGCACCACACCAGTCTGCAATTACCTCATAGTTTGCTTGTATGGTTACCACCCAGCATTGTAAATGGTATGCTGGCTTACAGGAAATCATTAGGCTTGTCACTTGGTGAAGAGGCACTTGAAATATAGGGAAGAGTGACAGGAAGAGAAGGAAGAGGACAACTGACACACACAGGTCTAATAAGGAAGGAAGAAACGGGCAAGCACTGCATCAGTTAAGTGGGTGATGACCACCACCAAAGGGGTATGTGGTATATTGTTACTGATAAAATATATTGATAGTGGTATGATATGATACATGACTATATTGATATTGATATTGATATAAATGCGAGATGTATGGCTGTAGACCACATTTAGTGGCGTGTTTGGGGCCACTAAACTGTGTGAGAAAAAAATGATATATTTCTTCACAACACGGCCGTTGTGGATGGAAGTCTATTAGGTTCTTAAATTTTAACGGCCCCCCCCCCCCCCCCAAAAAAAAAGTCAAAATTCAAATGTGCGTTGGTATATGTAAGTTTCTAGAAAGATGCTAATCATGAAGAAGTGCTGAGATAAGGATAGATCCATGGCCTCTTTACCAT
This sequence comes from Coenobita brevimanus, assembly GCF_032717465.1. Classification (NCBI taxonomy): domain Eukaryota; kingdom Metazoa; phylum Arthropoda; class Malacostraca; order Decapoda; family Coenobitidae; genus Coenobita; species Coenobita brevimanus. The sequence goes on along the minus strand of NC_136973.1, from coordinate 5,719,244 downwards.
ACACACATGTAATAATCTTTAAAGGGGAGAAAAATATAAAGATCAAGTTAAGGTGAATGAACTGTAGTAATAGAAAATTTAAAATGGTTGATGTTACTCCTGTGGCTCACTGCACAGTGCAGGGACAAATATGAAGGTTTGGTTGCTGGGTGGACACTGAATTTTCATTTCTCCACTCAACTAACCAGCTCTGAAGAGTTAAAAAAAAACAATGACAAAGGAAAGGAAGAGGAGGAAAGCACGTAGGAAGGTAGAATGAGGAAGAAAGAAGTAGCCATCACTGTATCAAGTGGGTGATGGTTGCCACCACCTACTAAGAGGTATGTGGTTTGTTACTGATAAAGTATAGTGCTAGTGGTATATGATGACTGACTAAATAGACAATGATATAAATGTGAAATATGTGGCTGTAGACCACATCCAGTGGTGTGTTTGGGGCCACTGAACTGGGAGGGAAAATTCAATATTTTTTCACGACGCGCCCCTTGTGGGTGGAGGTCTATTAGGTTCTTGCTTTTTAACTTGGCCAAATAAAAAAAAAAAGTAATTGTGAATGTATACTGGTATATGTAGCAGTTTTTGGATTGACGCTAGTCATGAAGAAATGCTGTGATAAAGGTAGATCCATGGCCTCTTTAGGATAGACATATGTAATAATCTTTAAAGGGGAGAAGAATGTCAAGGTCAGGTTAAGGTGAAAGAACTTGTATTAGAAATTTTAAAATGGTTGATGTTCCTCTTGTGGCTGACAGCACAGTGCAGGGACAAGTGATGGTTTGGTTGCTGTGTGGACGTAGCATTTTCATCTCGCCACTCGGTTAACAGGCTCTGAAGAGTAAAAAAAAATAAGAAATGAGAAAAGAAGAGGAAAGCATATAGGAAGGTAAAATGTAGAAGAGGAGAGAACACACAAACTTAGAATTGGAAAGGTAGTAGTAGCCCAGCACTGCATCAAGTAAGTGGGTGATGATTGCCACCACCTAAGAGGTATGTGGTATACTGTTACTGACATTGAGAGGGCTCTCCCTACGTGCTAAGGGGTCTTTGTATGCAGCATGTGTTAGGAGTGTAATGCTGTATGGCAGTGAGACCTGGGCAGTGAAGGAGGAAGACATTCGCCGGCTCAGACGTACAGAAATGACAATGATTAGGTGGATGTGCAGTGCGTCCCTGCGTCCAAGGCCTAAAGGGGCTGGGTTTACAATGGAAGAGTTGAGAGGTAGGATGGGACTGGAGTGTATTGGTGTTGTGATGAGGAGAGGTAGATTGAGGTGGTTTGGACATGTGGAGAGGATGGGGGATGATAATTGGGTGAGGAAGGTGAGAAGTGTTAATAATGGGGGTGGCGTCATGAGGGGTAGACCGAGAAAGACCTGGGAAGAGGTCATTAAGTGTGACCTTAGGGTTAAGGGACTGAACAGGGAGGCTGCAATGGATCGTGCAGCGTGGAGAGCCGCCATTAGGTGACCAAGGCCGACACATGCAAGCATGTTGGAGCCTTTAAAAACGAAAACTAATAGTGGTATGATATGATGCATAACTGTATTGATTTTGATGTATATGCGAGATATATGGCTGTAGACAACATTAAGTGGCGTGTTTGGGGCCACTGAACCGAGGGAAAGAATTATATTTCCTGACACAGGCCCTTTGGATGGAGGTCTATTAGGTTCTTGCATTTTAACTTGTGCCAAAAAGTTTTATCCTGAATGTGGAGTGGTGCATTTTAAAGGTTTTGATGAATGGTACTCGTGATGAAGTGCTGGAAAGGATAAAACCCTAGCATTGTCTTTAGCATGGGCACACATGAAATAATCTGTAAAGGTTGGATGGGGATAAATCGAGGCCAAGTTAAGGTGAAAGAACTATTATATTAGAAATGTTTATATGTTACATTCCCTGATGGTTGACAGCACAGTGAATCGCAAGTGTGGTGCAGGGATAAGTAGCAAGTTTTGGTTGCTGGGTAGAAGTTGCATTTTCGTCTCTCCACTCGGTGAACAGACTCTGAAGATTAAAAAGAAAAATGACAAAAAGGGAAGGAAGAGAACACTGAAGGGAGAAGAGAGAAAACACAAACTTTGAATGGGGAAGGAACAAATAGCCAAGCACTGCATGAAGTGGGTGATGTTGCCACCACCTACTGAGAGGTCCAACCATCCATCCATCCATCCATCATGGAATCCTACATTGCCCCATGAGGAGCGTAGGAGCCCGGGGCTAGGCAGTTGGTCCCAACATTTAAGATGACTGAGAGGTATGTGGTATATTACTGATAAACTAGACTGATAGTGGTATGATACGATACATAACTATATTGATATTGATATTGATGTAAATGAGATATATGACTGTTGACAACATTCAGTGGCATGTTGCCACCATCACAAAGCTGTCTGTGTTATATTTTTACTGATATGTTGAGTGTAATATACTGGGATATACAGTACTGATAAATGTGATAAGGGTGCAGACCAAATTCATTGGCATTTTGAGGTCCAATGAATTTTTAAAAAATGCCAAAAATTTTATTAAGAGGCCATGGTGGATGCAGATCCACTATGTTCTTTGATTTTAATTAAGACCAATTAAAAAAAAAAATCAAATCTGAAGTGGTATATGTAACCATTTTTAGAAAGATTGTAGTCATGAAGTGCTGGGATAAGGATAGATCCATGGCATCATCTTTAGTATAGACACACATGCAAAAGTCTTGAAGGGGGAGAAAACTGTCAGGGCAAAGTTTAGGTGAAAGAACTATTGTATTAGAAATTTTAAAGTTGTTGATGTTCCTATTGTGGCTGACAGCACAATGCAGGGACAAGTTTGCAGGTTTGGTTGCTGGGTGGACATTGCGTTTTCGTCTCCATTTAATTAACAGGCTCAGAGTATCAAAATTAACAAAGGGAAGGAAGAAGAGGAAGCACATAGGAAAGAAGAATGTGGAAGGAAGAAGTAGCCAAGGAGTGCATCAAGTGGGTGATGGTTTCCACCATCTACCAAGAGGTATGTGTTATATTACTGATAAAATATACTGATAGTGGTATGATATGATGCATGACTGTATTGATATAAATGAGAGATGAATGGTTGACCACATTCAATGGCATGTTTGGGGCCACTAAGCTGTGTGGAGAAAAAATGCAGTAGTTTTTCACAACACAGGCCCTTGTGGATGGAGGTTTATTAGGTCGTCATTTCAGCTTGGCCAAAAAGTTGTCCTGAATGTGGAGTGATACATTTTAAAGTTTTGACCTATGCTAGTCATGATGAAGTGCTGGAAAGAGTAAAACCCTGGCATTATATGTAGCATGGGCACACATGAAATAATCGGTAAAGGGGGGGGTGCGGGTAAATCGATGCAGAGTTAAGGTGAAAGAACTATTATATTAGAAATGTTGAAATGGTATTTTCCCTTGTGGTTGACAGCACAATGAATCGCAAGTGTGGTGCAGGGATAAGTGTGAAGGTTTGGTTGCTGGGTGGACACTGCATTTTCGTCTCTCCACTCGATTAGCATTCTCTGAAGAAAAAAAAAAAATAACGAAGGGAAGTAGGAAGAGGAGAGCACATAGGAAGGTAGAATGAATATGGAAGGAGAGAACACACAGACTTGGAATGGGGAAGAAACGAGTAGGCATGCACTGCATCAATTAAGTGGGTGATGGTTGACACCACCTACTAAGAGGTATGTGGTATATTGTTACTGATAAAGTATAGTGATAGTGGTATGATATGGTACATGACTATATTGACACCGATATCCTGTAAATGTGAAGTATGTGGCTGTAGACCACATTCAGTGGTGTGTTTGAGGCCACTGAAACGAGTGAAAAAAAATTTAATATTTTTTCATAACCCAGGCCCTTGTGGCTGGAGGTCTATTAGGTTCTTGCATTTAAACTTTGGATATAGGAAAAATTTCTAATATTGATTGTGTACTAGTACATGTAATGGTTTTCGTAATGATGCTAGTCGTGAATCGATGCTGTGATAAGGGTAGATCCATGGCCTCTTCGTCATTAACAGAGATGTAATAATCTGTAAAGTGGAGAAAAAATGTCAAGGCCAAGTTAAGGTGAAAGAACTGTTGTATTAGAAATTTTAAAATGGTTGATGTTCCTCTTTTTGCCGACAGCACAGTGCAGGGTCAAGTTTGAAGGTTTGGTTGCTGGGTGGACGTTGCATTTTCGTCTCCACTCAATTAACAGGCTCTGAAGAGTAAAACGATTAAAAAATGACAAAGGGAAGGAAGAAGAGGAAAGCACAGGAAGGTAGAATGAGGAAGAAGAGAGAACATGAACTTAGAATGGGGAAGGAACAAATGGGGAAGCACTGCATCAAGTGGGTGATGGTCGCCACCACCTAGTGAGAGGTATGTGATATTGTTATGGATGAAGTACACTGATAGTGGTATGATATGATTCATAACTATATTGATATTGATGTATATGAAATATATGGCTGTTCGCCACATTCATTGGCATGTCTCCACTATCTAGAAAGCTGTATGTGTTATATTTTTACTGATGTTCATAGTTATATACTGGTATATACTGATAGGTGTGGTATGGACGTAGACCACATTCATTGTTTGGGGCCAATGAACTGTTATGGAAAAATATATAAAACATTTAACTTGGGTCCCTGTGGATGGAGGCCCATTAGATTATTGCCTTTTTACTTGGCTAATTAAAAAAAAGCCAAATTCTGAATGTGTAGTGGTATATGTAACAGTTAATAGAAAGAGGCTAGTCATGAAGAAGTGCTGTGATCAGGATAGATCCATGGCCTCTTTAACATACACACATGTAATAATCTTTAAAGGGGAGAAAAATTTGTCCAGGCCAAGTTTAGGTCAAAGAAATGTTGTATTAGAAATTTTATAAGGATTGATGTTCCACTTGTGGCTGACAGCACAGTGCAGGGACAAGTATGAAGGTTTGGTTGCTGGGTGGACGTTGTGTTTTCGTCTCCATTCAATTAACGGGTCCCGAGGAGTATTAAAAAGTAACAAAGGGAAGGAAGAAGAGGAAGCACATAGGAAGGAAGAATGTGGAAGGAAGTATTAGCCAAGGAGTGCATCAAGTGGCTGATGGTTGCCACGACCTACCAAGAGGTATGTGGTATATTACTGATAAAGTATGCTGATAGTGGTATGATACAATATGTGACTGTATTGATATTGATATAAATGTGAGATGTATGACTGAAGACCACATTTAGTGGTGTTTGGGGCTACTGAACTGTGAGGGAGAAAATGCAATATATTTTTTCACAACAAGGGCCTTGTGGATGGAGGTCTATTAGGTTATTGCATTTTAACTTGGCCAAATTGAAAAAAATGTGTAATTTGGAATGTGTACTGGTATATTTAACAGTTTTTGCAATGGTGCTAGTCGTGAAGACCTGCTGGGATAAGGGTAGATCCATGGCCTCTTCACATGTAGTAATCTTAAAGGGGGAGAAAAATGTCGAGGCCAAGTTAAGGTGAATGAACAGTTGTATTAGAAATTTAAGATGGTTGACGTTCCTCTTGTGGCTGATAGCACAGTGCAGAGCAAGTTTGAAGGTTTGGTTGCTGGGTGGACGTTGCATTTTAGTCTCTCCACTCCATAAACAGGCTCTGAAGAGTATCAAAATATGATGGAAAGAGAAGGAAGAAGAGGAAAGCACATAGGAAGGTAGAAGGAAGAAGAGGAAAGCACATAGGAAGGTAGAAGGAAGAAGAGGAAAGCACATAGGAAGGTAGAAGGAAGAAGAGGAAAGCACATAAGAAGGTAGAAGGAAGAAGAGGAAAGCACATAGGAAGGTAGAAGGAAGAAGAGGAAAGCACATAGGAAGGTAGAAGGAAGAAGAGGAAAGCACATAGGAAGGTAGAAGGAAGAAGAGGAAAGCACATAGGAAGGTAGAAGGAAGAAGAGGAAAGCACATAGGAAGGTAGAAGGAAGAAGAGGAAAGCACATAGGAAGGTAGAAGGAAGAAGAGGAAAGCACATAGGAAGGTAGAAGGAAGAAGAGGAAAGCACATAGGAAGGTAGAAGGAAGAAGAGGAAAGCACATAGGAAGGTAGAAGGAAGAAGAGGAAAGCACATAGGAAGGTAGAAGGAAGAAGAGGAAAGCACATAGGAAGGTAGAAGGAAGAAGAGGAAAGCACATAGGAAGGTAGAAGGAAGAAGAGGAAAGCACATAGGAAGGTAGAAGGAAGAAGAGGAAAGCACATAGGAAGGTAGAAGGAAGAAGAGGAAAGCACATAGGAAGGTAGAAGGAAGAAGAGGAAAGCACATAGGAAGGTAGAAGGAAGAAGAGGAAAGCACATAGGAAGGTAGAAGGAAGAAGAGGAAAGCACATAGGAAGGTAGAAGGAAGAAGAGGAAAGCACATAGGAAGGTAGAAGGAAGAAGAGGAAAGCACATAGGAAGGTAGAAGGAAGAAGAGGAAAGCACATAGGAAGGTAGAAGGAAGAAGAGGAAAGCACATAGGAAGGTAGAAGGAAGAAGAGGAAAGCACATAGGAAGGTAGAAGGAAGAAGAGGAAAGCACATAGGAAGGTAGAAGGAAGAAGAGGAAAGCACATAGGAAGGTAGAAGGAAGAAGAGGAAAGCACATAGGAAGGTAGAAGGAAGAAGAGGAAAGCACATAGGAAGGTAGAAGGAAGAAGAGGAAAGCACATAGGAAGGTAGAAGGAAGAAGAGGAAAGCACATAGGAAGGTAGAAGGAAGAAGAGGAAAGCACATAGGAAGGTAGAAGGAAGAAGAGGAAAGCACATAGGAAGGTAGAAGGAAGAAGAGGAAAGCACATAGGAAGGTAGAAGGAAGAAGAGGAAAGCACATAGGAAGGTAGAAGGAAGAAGAGGAAAGCACATAGGAAGGTAGAAGGAAGAAGAGGAAAGCACATAGGAAGGTAGAAGGAAGAAGAGGAAAGCACATAGGAAGGTAGAAGGAAGAAGAGGAAAGCACATAGGAAGGTAGAAGGAAGAAGAGGAAAGCACATAGGAAGGTAGAAGGAAGAAGAGGAAAGCACATAGGAAGGTAGAAGGAAGAAGAGGAAAGCACATAGGAAGGTAGAATGAAGAAGGAAGAGGAGGAGAGAGCACACAAACTTAGAATGGGGAAGGTTGAAGTAGCAAAGCACTGCATCAAGTGGGTGATGGTCGCCACCTTCTACTGATAGGTATGTTGTATATTGTTACTGATAAAGTATAATGATAGTAGTATGATACAATACTTGACTATACTGATATTGATATAAATCGGATATATGGCTGTTGACCACATTCAGTAGCATGTTGCCACCATCTACAAAGTAGTGTTATATTTTCACTAATACTGTATGTTGATAGTACTATACTGGGATGCACTGATATAAATGTAATATGGTTGCAGACTACATTCGGTGGCATGTTTGGCGCCAATGAAATATTGTGAAAAAATGCAAAAACTTTTTTCACAACCCAGTCCCTTGTGGATGGAGGTCCAATGGGTTATTTTATTTTTACTTGGACAAAGAGAAGTCCAATTACAAATGTGTAGTGGTATATGTAACAATTTTTAGTAAGATGCTGGTCATGAAGTGCTAGGGTAAGGGTAGATCCAAGGCATCATCATTAGCACAGACATAGATGTAAAAATCTTTAAAGAGGGGACAAATGTCAAGGTAAAGTTAAAGTGAAATAAACATGGTATTAAATTTTTTTTAAATGGTTGACATATCTGTTGAGGATGACAGCACAGTGCAGGGACAAGTATGAAGGTTTGATTGATGGATGATGCTGCAGTTGAATCTCCATCCAGTTAAGAGGGGCACCATACCAGGCTGCAATTATGCCATAGTTTGCTTGTATGGTTACCAATCAGCATTGTAAGTGGTTTTTTGCTTACAGGAAACCATTAGGCTAGTGACGCGGTGTAGAATCGGAGAGTGACAGGAAGAGAAGGAAGAAAAGGACTGACACAAAAATCAAATGATGAAGGATGAAGTAGTTGTGCATCAAGTGAGTGATGGTTGCCACTATCTACAAAGAGGTATGTTAGATTGTCAGTCATATTGATAGTGACATACCTGATAACATTGTTGTGGTATATTGATATAAGTGAGATATATGGTTGTAGACCACATTCAGTGGTGTGTTTGGGGCCACTGAACTGTTTGGAAAAATGCAATATTTTTTAACACAGGGCCTTGTGGATGGAGGTCCATGAGATTCTTGCATTGTGCTTGGCCTAAAACATGGTTGTTCAATCCTGAATTTTTGAGTAAAGATGCTTGTCATGAAATGCGGGGGTAAAGCTAAAACCATGGCTTTTATTTTAGCATGGACATACATGAAATAACTTGTAGAGGGGGAAAACTATGCCAGGTTAAGGTGGAAGAATTATTTAGTTGCAGATTATAATATGGTTGATTTGTCTTGTGCCTCAAGAAGTTATTTTTTGTTTGCTTCTGTGTCTGTGTTTGTATTAGTATTGTTTTTCTGGTCTCTTTATTATTGTCTGTCTGTATTTGTCTGTTTCTGTATTAGTATTGTCTTTATTATTGTGTCTTTAGTATTGGTGGCTTTACATTGAGTGACAAGCCAAATTGTTTCCTGTAAGCCAAGAAACCATTTACAACGCTGGGTGGTTACCATATAACCAACCCATACGTGCTCCCTACATGTCAACAAGTGGGTTGGTGGAGGGTTAGTGCCCCTCCCTGTGAAATAGGTAACTCAGTCAAGTGGCCACCCCTTACGGGATTATGGCGTCTGGCAATAGATAGCTAGATAGATAGTATTGTATGTCTGTCAGTATTATTGTCCACCACACCACCACCACACAACCTCGACAAATGCTGTGCCTGTGAGGCTACATATGGTAAGATGTTGAACTTTGAAGTTTTATATTATTTGTAATTCATGACATTTTTGTTTTCATATGACCTTTGCCATTAATTGCTGTTAAGATTTGAATAATGATCTTCATTGAGGTATTTGGCTATGGTGCTATAAGCCTTTTAAGACATACATAGCATAGCATAACATATATAACCTGTTAAGAAAAACATTAGAGCAGATTACTCTTGAAGTGCTATGGAACGAATGTAGACCCATAGCATTCTTTGTCTGTCAAACATAAAAATGAAGAATCTCTGTGGCAAAGTGAAATGAATATAGTGCTGCAGAAATTACAGTATGTTCATATCATACTAAACGACTTGACTCCCTACAGGAGTCGGTAAGAACCCAAGAGGATCCAGTGGCCCTTTCTTGGCTATGGAGGACTGCCTAAACGTACATGCCTACCCTCAGCCCCCTACCACCACCACCACCACCACCGGAAATTCCGTATGCGAGACTACACATGGTGAAGTATTGAGTTTTGATATGCTTTCATGCATCAAATTCCATTCTGCTTGGTCTCTAGCAGTCTCCCTATTCAGTCCCTTATCCCTGAAGTCACACTTCATGACCTCATCCCAGGTTTTTTTAGGTTTGCCTTTCACAACCCTACCCCAGATGTTCAAACTTCTCACCCAGTTGTCACCCTATATCCTCTCCACATGGGCATACCATAACTTTTATTTTTAACGCTTTGGGTTACACTGAACCAGTCTTTAGAGTTACGAGAATTAAAGTAAGAGCCTTCTGTCTCTTTCTTACTCCTATCCATTCATTTTTTCGTTAATGTAATCCTGTGTTGCCCTCTGAGGAGAGTAGGATGGGCTAGGCAAGTTAGTCCTGACACTTAAGATGAGCGACCAGGCTCACTCATCCCCGACTGGCATTACTTGAGCAATAAACCCAACCACCTTTGGATGTACACCTCCACAGGCTGAGTCGGATTGGAACGCTTTAATTACCCACTAAATCACCAGGTGCCATAGTTTGGGTATATGTTTACCACCCAGCTTAGTAAATGGTTTCCTGGTGTACAGGAAACCATTTGGCTTGTCACTCACTGTAGAGTCACCCGTAGGCAGAAGGAAGAGGAAAGAATGAAGGACAGAAAGGCAGATGAGGAAGGTAGGAAGAAAGAGAGGAAAGGGCAGACACCCAAAGCAGCACCACATCGAGTGAGTGGATGGCGAGTGTCCCCACCTACCACCCTTAGTACTTCATATATAACTATTACTGTACATTGCTACTATTGATACTTAACTAGCAACTGTCTGTAGAACGTTATCAAACCAAATTCAGGTCCACCCATAACAAAATCCTGTGTGTGCCCCTGGTGGTGGTAATTACTACTTATAAACCTCTGTTACTGTTACTCTACTCTGGTCTGTTTGGTAAAGCAGACCTATCAACCACAAACAAAGAAATGCCCCTGCAAAGTTATGTACATTAATTCCTTGTTATCTCAGAGTTCATTGAGGTGGTGATGACCTTCCTGTGAACACTTGAGCTTTTTTCCTTAATGTTACCTTCAGGTTTAATTCATTGAGCTCGGAACTTAGTTTTTACTCTGACTTGGACTAAAAATTTTCATCTTTTCAACTTTAATGCTGAGCTGTAACAAGAGAATAACTCCAGAATATGCTGCTAGTCATGAAGTGCTATGGAAAGGATTTTATTCCCTTATATCAGAACTATATTATTTTTTCACACCACCTTGGGGTATAATTTCAAGCTCTCCATCTTTAAAGCTTAGTTGTAACAGATTGGGAATAATGCTAGTAATGATTAAGTGCTGTGGGTTACTTTACTCATGGTACTGTCTGCTATATTTACCTGAGGTCGGAAATCAATGAATTATTTTGTATTTGAAATTTGTTATGACAAGATACTAAACCTGGAATATCCTGTTGGTTATAAACTGCTATGGAAAGGATATAGAGCTGTAGCCTGATCTTTTCTTTTCTTTGGGTATATGAAATAAGCACCCTATGGATGATAATCTTGGCCTTCATCTTCACTTAACAACATAGTATGATATGCAAACAGTGCAGGGAGTTTCCAGAGTGCTCTCTCTTTCATTCATTAGGGCCGTTTGAACATCTAGTACCCGAACATGTATTTTTTTTTTTATTCCATCCTTATACAGATTGAACAGCCACGGAGACCTGACACATCCCTGTTTCAAGCATTCAAATAGAACAATTCGCTCGGTTCACTGTCCACGTGCACTGCTGCCATACCAGTGTTATGCATACCATACTCAACAGGGCATTCAGAAACTTAAAATTTACTCGATATATTCTTAACACTTTCCTAAAGCGTTGTCTATGTACCCTGTCGTATGCTTTTTCCAAATCGATGGTCATATACCTCTTTCCGTTCTCTAGAAACTTTTCCACTAATGACCTAAGAATGATTATCTGATGAACATAACCTCTTCTTTCTAATACCTCCCTTTTCTTCTCCAACTAATTCCTTTGTTAATTTCCTAAATCTGTCAGAAAGTATCCTACCGTATACTTTTCCTCTTACACTAAGAAGACAAATGCCGCTATGATTTATAGAGTTTTCCCCCTTTTTGCTTTGTACATGGGAATAGTTAAACCTGACCTCCAATTATCTGGTACTTAACCTTGTTCCCAGGTCAATTTGCACATAATCGACATAAATTCTACTTCTAATATCTCCTCCCCGTGCTTCATCATTTGACCTCGCATGACATCAGTTCCTAGAGCTTTCCCCATTTTGACTGTCTTCATTGCTTCCACAACTTGTCCTGATTTCTTCCTCTCTTCTCACATCCTTCCTTTATGTTCAGCAAATCATTAAAATGTTTCCTTCATCATAACACTTATTCTTGCTTCTTCTCGACTAAGTACTTTAACACCCCGTCTAACTCTTTGCCTCTTTCCAGAACATATGCTTACAATCCTTCCACACTACACTCAAATTCCATACATAATCTTCATTCACTGTCTTACTTTCTCTTACTTTTTTCACCTCTTTCTCCCATCATACATCTCTCTTCCGTCTCTCAACTTCCTCCACTCTCCTGTTTCTCTTCCACTCACTATATGCTTTCTTATTTTGTGCCACAGCGTCTCTTCATTCCAGCATGCTGTTCCTTGCACCATTTTTTTTCTTCCCTTCGCCCCACACACGACCTCACGTGCTGCACAGATTTCTTTTGTGGATGTTTAGCAGACACTTCCCACGTTCTCCATCTTGTCCAAATGATATTTACTCGATGGCTCCTCTAATTTTCTCTTATATTCTTCGTCTTTTGTATCCTCATGTAAGTATTCCACCCGCCTGTATGAACTACTTCATCCTGTCCCTTGTGTCCTCCTGTTCATTTATTCCTCCATTTCATTCATGAAGTGCTGTGGGTTATTTTATTCATGGTACCTTCAGCTTTATTCCCCTGATGCCATAAATCATACATTGTTTCGCCATCTTGAATGCTCGGTTATAAGGATAGATTATCCTTTGAATGTGCTGCTAGTCATGAAGAAGTGCTATGGAATTATTATTATTATTATTATTTTTTTTTAAAATCAAATAAGCAACCCAGGAATGAAAGTCTGGGGCAAGTTTAATTGAAAGGACTAAAAAAATATAAAAATACTGTGTGTAAACCCCAGAGGGAGGGGAGATAGAATACTTCCTCGGTATTCCCTGCTTGCTGTAATAGGAGAGTAAAAAGGACACTTCTATCTACATTCCTTTTGATGTCTCTCTTTCGTTTATACTTTGTCTGTCCTAACCCTCTGCATTTTAATTTATTTTAGTGAATTTCCTTTTTCCAATGTCTGGTCCTGCGAGGCTCTGGTATTAGCTCCTGGGTAAAATATTTTTCAGCCTAAGAAATCATGAACTTTTGTTATGAAGCAATGGCCCTCGGTTCCGTGCAGCCCTTAAGTGGGCAGGGGGCTGCTAAGAATCTCATGGTGCAGGAAAAAGTTTATACATGCAAAAATAGGAAATTGGAATGTTTGACTCTGTCAGGCTGGTAAAATGAAGGAACTTTTTTCAGTGTTCAAGGAATACAATTTAGATATTTGTGCTCTTACAGAAGTGAGGTTGCTTGGAGTTGATAAAATTATTTTGGAAGATGGTATGATTTTGTTGGTTTCTGGCAGGAATGATGGAAATCATTACCAAGGACTAAGCTTACTGTTGCATAGAGATGCCTACCAGGCACTGAATTTGAGCCATTTAATGAGCACTTTCTTTTTACTCGTTTAAAATCTGTCTGTGGTAATGTCAGTGTGGTAGTAGGGTACGCTTTGACCAATGAGGCTGCAGATGAAATGATGACTTTTATGAGAAGCTGCAGGATGTAGTGAATAGAGTGGGAAGACATGGTATTAGTTTGCATTGGTGATTTTAATGCGATTGTTGGTAGCAGGGATAGCTTTGAAGATGGTATTGCTTATGGGGGTATTGGTATAAGAAACGAAAATGGGATGTGATTTGGAAGCTTTCATTTGGTATATGTCCTTGCGATTGGTTGAACTATCTTGGAGCATAGAAAAAAACATAAAACTACTTGAATTTCACCATGTGGTAAATACTGTAACCAGATTGACCATATTGCAATTAGGATAATGAAAAGAGAATCGGGAGAGGAGTGAAATGGGACCTGAAGGAGAGGGCAAGAGCCAAATATTGGTGAAGAGAGTTGATAGAGGCCCTATGCATCCCGTGGGGTGCCACAGGAAATGAATGATTGCTTGATTAGTGTGTATTACTATCCCATTCTGTTCATTGTGTGGAATTTTGGAGCCTATTTCACCCTTGCCTTGGTTTTGGGAGGGATATGTGGATGATGATTTGACAATGAATGCTGATTATCATGTATGATGTAAACAAATTGTTTTTTGCCTACAGAATCCAACTCCCTCCCTAGATGATCCAACACTCCTTCCAGTGGCAATATTTGACGTCCCTTCCCTGCATACCTGCTTGCCTAGGCTCAGTCACCTAAAGCACCCCATAGATGCTGGACTGTTGAGACTGTGCATATGGTGAAGTAAAAAGTTTTGACCATTTACTTAACATTAATGTAGTAGTAGGAAAGTAATCCCAGTCTGTTTGGCATAGCAGACCCATCAACCACAAGCAAGCAGTCACCCCTGGAGAGGTATCACATACAGTAAATGGATGTTCCCTTGTTGTGGACAGTGCAGAAGAGTGTGTAAGTGTGGTTGCTGGGTGGAAACTGCATTTGCAACTGTCTACCCACCTAACTGGGACAGCATAGTAGTGTTGACTCAACCAGTTATTTAGTTATATGGTTATCACCCAGCATTGTAAATGGTTCCCTGGGTTACAAGAAAACATTAGGGTTATTACTCATTGTAGGGTTGGTTAAGGAAAAGGTGGGCAGCCTTACATCAAATGAGTGGATGATGGTTGCCATAACCTGCCGCATTAAAACGGTAACGAACCTCCAAAAAATGCAAGACTCTTTTTGAAGGAAAATTATTACTAAAAGTTTGTCTCTTGTAATTCTTAGAGCAGAAAAATGTTTCAGATTGAGATGTGATTTAAAATACAAAATCCTGTACCCTTTTCATCTTAACTTGGCCAGAATATAGACCTTCTTCAGCTTTTCATGGAGCTATGTGCCAGAGAAAATGCCTTGTTGCCTTGGCGTACCCCAGCACTACCAGCCACGACCATGACCACCATCAGCACTTCCACCACCAGCACCGCCACCACCAGCACATCGTATCACCACCGCCACCACACCACCACGACAAATGGTGTGCCTGTGAGAGTATATAGAGTAAGATATTAAGCTCTGATGTATTATATTTGTAATTTTTTTTTTTCCACATTAATTGCCGTTTTTATTTGAAAAGTGGTTTTTAAGAAATAATTGTGTCTGAATCTTTATACTTTTAAGAACATACATAACGAACATAACATTAAGAACAACGTAGAGCGGATAACATGTGAAATGCTATGGGAAGATGTAGACCCATAGCATTCTTTGCATGTCTGTGTCAAACAAAAATGAAGAATGTCTGTGGCAGAGTGATATGAATGTAGTGCTGAAGAAACTGTTGATATCTTGTTAAACGACTTGACTCCCTACAGAGTTGAACACCAACCCAAGAGGATTCAGTGGTCCTCTCTAGGCTATGGAGGACTGCCTAAACCTGCCTGCCTACCCTCAGCCCCCTACCACCATCACCATCACCACCAGAAATGCTGTATCTGTGAAACTACATATGGTGAAGTAATAAGTTTTGATATGTTTTTGTGAACCAAATTCCATGCTGCTTGATCTCTAGCAGTCTCCGTATTCAGTCCCTTATCCCTGAGGTCACACTTTACCTCTTCCCAGATCAATTAAGGTCTGCCTTTCACAACCCAACCCCTGATGTTCAAACTTCTGACCCACTTGTCATCCTGTATCCTCCCCATGTGCCCAAACCATTACCTTTTTTATTTTTATTTTTTTATTTTTTTCCAAACACTGGGCTACACTGAACCAATCTTTAGAGTTCTGAGAATGAAAGCTCTAGCCCTGTCTCTCTCTCTCTCTCTTTCTCTTTCTCTCAAAGCAAAATCAGGTCCCCCATAATAATATCCTGTCTGTGCCCCTGATGGTAATTACTACCGTAGTTATAAATCTCCGTTTTCCTGTGACTCTACTCTCGTCTGTGTGGCCAGGCAGGCCTGTCAACCGAAAGAAGGAAATGTCTTTGCAAAGTCATGTACAGTGTCACTGGCATACCTACCCAAGTAGCGAATGGATGAAACGGAAGACAAGATAATAGGGAGACAGGCGATCCGTCAAGAACGTTAAATATTATTTTTATCAAATTTTGCTGCATGTTAGGGTGAGCTCAAGACCTCGCAATCTTCCCTCTGTTTACTCAAAGGTCATTTTTGTTGTTTCTTGGCAGATAATAGTTTCTCCCAGAACTGCGAGACCTTTTTGTCCTTGACCGTAAGTGGGTATGAAATATAATTTGGGAGGAGCAAAGTGAGTGTTTTCTCCAGTAGAAGTATAAAAACGTGTTCTTGATGGCACGCCATTGGCCATGTGTGATGATGTTAAACCCCATTTGGTAGCAGGTGCCTCCATTGTTTGTGTATGGTTGGTGATTACACTTAAGACAGCCTAGTGGCTACTTAGCTGGGAGAGGTGGAGTAAGACTACTATATAAGCTTAAGAACCTAGCAAGAGAGTCGCTTTTTGTCGGTTATCACATACTGTCACGTAACACTTTTTGTCACCCGTTTGTGAAGGACCTAGCAATGGTCACTTTGTCACTTCTTTATCAGTAAATGTCACGTTACACTTTGGTCACATTGTTACACATTTTGCTGCACTTTTCAACGTATTTTCAATTACTTAACATGTTACTTTGATTACAAAACACAGTTTGTGCACCATTTCCCATTTTTAGTTAACTTTTCCAAGTAATAGTAGTTTGTGGATTATATCATCGAGTTCTAGTTCCTCAAGCTCTGTGAGTGCGTAGCCTCCACTGCTTATAATCTGGTTAGGTAAGAAATAACTCATTTTATATTAGTATTGTGAGGTCTATGTGAATTCCCCGTTGTAAAAGGAATCCTGGTTTCTTCTTTGGTATGTGTATGTTTTAGTGTAAAGTTAGTTTTCTTGTGGGCTTTACCTTACCCGTTTTAGTGATTGATTAAGGGTTAAGGGTGTAATGTAATATATTCCCCCATAAGAACAGTAATACTCTATCACCCAGTTCGTTAAGATGATAATGAAGTTGCTATAAACACTTGAGTTCGTATTTCTTTCATGGTACCTTGAGTTTTAAATTTTCAAGCACAGAACTCATAATTTTCACTCTGACATGGGCTAGAGATTTTTATATCTTGAATGCAGAGCTGTAACAAGTCTAATATCTGCTGCTAGTCATGAAGACGTGCTATGGAAAGTATGTTATTCCTTCACATGAGAACTATAGTATTTTTTCAGTCTACCTTTGGCTAAAATTTTCATGTCTCCATCTTTAAATCTCAGTTGTAACAGATGAGGAATGATGCTAGTCATGAAGTGCTGTGGGTTATTTTATTCATGTTACCTTCAGCTTTATTCCCCTGAAGTGATAATTCATGCATTTTTCGCCATCTTCAATGCTAAGTTAAAAGAAGAGATTAACCTTAGAGTATGCTGCTTGTCATGAAGAAGTGCTATGGAAAGGATGTAGAGGTGTAAGCTTTGAAAATAGTTTAGGTTTAGGTATATCAAATAAGTAACCCAGGGATGAAAATCTGGGCCAAGTTAAGGTGAAAGGACTATAGACCTATTGAAATAGTGTGTGTGTTCCTATCTCGATCTGTCCAACCTTCTATGGCACTTTGGAGCCTCCCCCACCCTTGCTTCAGTGTGGGGAGGGTAATGTGGATGATGATTTGACAGTAATGATGATTATGATCTATGATGTTACTAAACTTTTTATTTGCCAACAGAATCCAATACCCTTTCGAGAGGATCCAAAACTGCTTCCAGTGGTAATATTTGACGGCTCTTCCCTGCATACATGCTTCCCTAGCGTCGGACACATACACCACCCCATATATGCATTACTGTGAAGAACACAGTCTTCAGACACTTGGGGCACAAAACCCGTTCAAAACAGAAGGCAAGGGCCACAGAAAGCCGTGTCTTTAGACACTAGGCCCACAAAAGCCGTTCAAAACACAAGGCCGTGTCTTCAGACACTAGGGGCACAGAAAGCCGTATCTTAAGACACTAGGGACACAAAAGCCATTCAAAACAGAAGGCCGTGTCTTAAGACACTAGGGGCACAAAAAACGTTCAAAACACAAGGCCGTCTCTTAAGACACTAGGGGCACAAAAGCCGTTCAAAACACTAGGGACACAAGGCCGTGTCTTCAGACACTTGGGGCACAAAACCCGTTCAAAACAGAAGGTTGTTTTAACACACTAGGGCCACAGAAAGCCGTGTCTTAAGACACTAGGGGCACAAAAGGCATTCAAAACAGAAGGCCGTGTCTTAAGACACTAGGGGCACAAAAGCCCTTCAAAACAGAAGGCCGTGTCTTCAGACACTAGAGGCACAAAAGCCGTTCAAAACAGAAGGCCGTGTCTTCAGACACTTGGGGCACAAAACACGTTCAAAACAGAAGGCCGTGTCTTAACACACTAGAGGCACAGAAAGCCGTGTCTTAAGACACTAGGGGCACAAAAGCCATTCCAAACAGAAGGCCGTGTCTTAAGACACTAGGGGCACAAAAGCCGTTCAAAACACAAGGCCGTGTCTTAAGACACTAGGGGCACAAAAGCCGTTCAAAACACAAGGCCGTGTCTTCAGACACTAGGGGCACAGAAAGCCGTATCTTAAGACACTAGGAACACAAAAGCCATTCAAAACAGAAGGCCGTGTCTTAAGACACTAGGGGCACAAAAAACGTTCAAAACACAAGGCCGTCTCTTAAGACACTAGGGGCACAAAAGCCGTTCAAAACACTAGGGACACAAGGCCGTGTCTTCAGACACTTGGGGCACAAAACCCGTTCAAAACAGAAGGCCGTGTCTTAACACACTAGGGCCACAGAAAGCCGTGTCTTAAGACACTAGGGGCACAAAAGGCATTCAAAACAGAAGGCCGTGTCTTAAGACACTAGGGGCACAAAAGCCATTCAAAACAGAAGGCCGTGTCTTTAGACACTAGGGGCACAAAAAACGTTCAAAACACATGGCCGTGTCTTAAGACACTAGGGGCACAAAAGCCCTTCAAAACAGAAGGCCGTGTCTTCAGACACTAGAGGCACAAAAGCCGTTCAAAACAGAAGGCCGTGTCTTCAGACACTTGGGGCACAAAACACGTTCAAAACAGAAGGCCGTGTCTTAACACACTAGAGGCACAGAAAGCCGTGTCTTAAGACACTAGGGGCACAAAAGCCATTCCAAACAGAAGGCCGTGTCTTAAGACACTAGGGGCACAAAAAACGTTCAAAACACAAGGCCGTGTCTTAAGACACTAGGGGCACAAAAGCCCTTCAAAACAGAAGGCCGTGTCTTCAGACACTTGGGGCACAAAACACGTTCAAAACAGAAGGCCGTGTCTTAACACACTAGGGGCACAGAAAGCCGTGTCTTAAGACACTAGGGGCACAAAAGCCGTTCAAAACAGAAGGCCGTGTCTTAAGACACTAGGGGCACAAAAAACGTTCCAAACAGAAGGCCGTGTCTTAAGACACTAGGGGCACAACAGCCGTTCAAAACAGAAGGCCGTGTCTTCAGACACTAGGGGCACAACAGCCATTCAAAACAGAAGGCCGTGTCTTAAGACACTAGGGGCACAAAAGCCGTTCAAAACAGAAGGCCGTGTCTTCAGACACTAGGGGCACAACAAACGTTCAAAACACAAGGCCGTCTCTTAAGACACTAGGGGCACAAAAGCCGTTCAAAACACTAGGGACACAAGGCCGTGTCTTCAGACACTTGGGGCACAAAACCCGTTCAAAACAGAAGGCCGTGTCTTAAGACACTAGGGGCACAGAAAGCCGTATCTTCAGACACTAGGGGCACAAAAGCCATTCAAAACAGAAGGCCGTGTCTTAAGACACTAGGGGCACAAAAAACGTTCAAAACACAAGGCCGTGTCTTAAGACACTAGGGCCACAAAAGCCCTTCAAAACAGAAGGCCGTGTCATCAGACACTAGAGGCACAAAAGCCGTTCAAAACAGAAGGCTGTGTCTTCAGACACTTGGGGCACAAAACACGTTCAAAACAGAAGGCCGTGTCTTAAGACACTAGGGGCACAAAAGCCATTCCAAACAGAAGGCCGTGTCTTAAGACACTAGGGGCACAAAAGCCGTTCAAAACAGAAGGCCGTGTCTTCAGACACTAGGGGCACAAAAGCCGTTCAAAACAGAAGGCCGTGTCTTCAGACACTAGGGGCACAGAAAGCCGTGTCTTAAGACACTAGGGGCACAAAACCCGTTCAAAACAGAAGGCCGTGTCTTCAGACACTAGGGGCACAGAAGGCCGTGTCTTCAGACACTAGGGGCACAGAAG
This sequence comes from Coenobita brevimanus, assembly GCF_032717465.1. Classification (NCBI taxonomy): domain Eukaryota; kingdom Metazoa; phylum Arthropoda; class Malacostraca; order Decapoda; family Coenobitidae; genus Coenobita; species Coenobita brevimanus. The sequence goes on along the minus strand of NC_136973.1, from coordinate 5,699,324 downwards.
GCCGTGTCTTCAGACACTAGGGGCACAGAAGGCCGTGTCTTCAGACACTAGGGGCACAAAAGCCATTCAAAACAGAAGGCCGTGTCTTAAGACACTAGGGGCACAAAAGCCGTTCAAAACAGAAGGCCGTGTCTTCAGACACTAGGGGCACAAAAGCCATTCAAAACAGAAGGCCGTGTCTTCAGACACTAGGGGCACAAAAGCCGTTCAAAACAGAAGGCCGTGTCTTAAGACACTAGGGGCACAAAAGCCGTTCAAAACAGAAGGCCGTGTCTTCAGACACTAGGGGCACAGAAAGCCGTGTCTTAAGACACTAGGGGCACAAAAGCCCTTCAAAACAGAAGGCCGTGTCTTCAGACACTAGAGGCACAGAAGGCCATGTCTTCAGACACTTGGGGCACAAAACCCGTTCAAAACAGAAGGCCGTGTCTTAAGACACTAGGGGCACAAAAGCCATTCAAAACAGAAGGCCGTGTCTTAAGACACTAGGGGCACAAAAGCCATTCAAAACAGAAGGCCGTGTCTTCAGACACTAGGGGCACAAAAGCCATTCAAAACAGAAGGCCGTGTCTTAAGACACTAGGGGCACAAAAGCCGTTCAAAACACAAGGCCGTGTCTTAAGACACTAGGGGCACAAAAGCCCTTCAAAACAGAAGGCCGTGTCTTAAGACACTAGGGGCACAGAAGCCCGTGTCTTCAGACACTAGCGGCACAAAGGCCGTTCCAAACAGAATGCCGTGTCTTCTGACACTAAGGGCACAAAAGCCGTTCAAAACAGAAGGCCGTCTCTTCAGACACTAGGGCCACAAAAGCCACTCACAACACAAGGCCGTGTCTTCAGACACTAGGGGCACAGAAAGCCGTATCTTAAGACACTAGGGACACAAAAGCCATTCAAAACAGAAGGCCGTGTCTTAAGACACTAGGGGCACAAAAGCCGTTCAAAACAGAAGGCCGTGTCTTAAGACACTAGGGGCACAAAAGCCCTTCAAAACAGAAGGCCGTGTCTTAAGACACTAGGGGCACAGAAGCCCGTGTCTTCAGACACTAGCGGCACAAAGGCCGTTCCAAACAGAATGCCGTGTCTTAAGACATTAGGGGCACAGAAAGCCGTGTCTTAAGACATTAGGGGCACAGAAAGCCGTGTCTTAAGACATTAGGGGCACAGAAAGCCGTGTCTTAAGACACTAGGGCCACAGAAGGCCGTGTCTTAAGACACTAGGGGCACAAAAAACGTTCCAAACAGAAGGCCGTGTCTTCAGACACTAGGGGCACAAAAGCCGTTCAAAACACAAGGCCGTGTCTTCAGACACTACGGGCACAAAACCCGTTCAAAACAGAATGCCGTGTCTTCTGACACTAAGGGCACAAAAGCCGTTCCAAACAGAAGGCCGTCTCTTCAGACACTAGGGCCACAAAAGCCACTCACAACAGAAGGCCGTGTCTTAAGACACTAGGGGCACAAAAAACGTTCCAAACAGAAGGCCGTGTCTTAAGACACTAGGGGCACAAAAGCCGTTCAAAACAGAAGGCCCTACCTTTTAACACTAACACCAAAAAGGCCCTATCTTCACACACTAACAGCACAAAAGCCCTTCACAACAGAAACACGTGTCTTTAGAAACTAATGGAACACAAAGCCGTGTCTTTAGACACTAGGGCCACAAAAGCCGTTCACAACAGAAAGCCGTGTCTTAAGACACTAAGAGCACAAAAGCCCTTCAGAATAGAATAACGTGTCTTCTGGGATAAAAAAAAAAAAAAAAAAAAAAAAAAAAAACCCTCTTCAGACACTAGAACCACATAAGCATTTCACAACACAACGCCCTCTCGTAAGTGAGTGTTTTCTCCAGTAGAAGTATAAAAACGTGTTCTTGATGGCACGCCATTGGCCATGTGTGATGATGTTAAACCCCATTTGGTAGCAGGTGCCTACATTGTTTGTGTATGGTTGTTGATTACACTTAAGACAGCCTAGTGGCTACTTAGCTGGGAAAGGTGGAGTAAGACTACTATATAAGCTTAAGAACCTAGCAAGAGAGTCGCTTTTTGTCGGTTATCACATACTGTCACGTAACACTTTTTGTCACCCGTTTGTGAAGGACCTAGCAATGGTCACTTTGTCACTTCTTTATCAGTAAATGTCACGTTACACTTTGGTCACATTGTTACACATTTTGCTTCACTTTTCAACGTATTTTCAATTACTTAACATGTTACTTTGATTACAAAACACAGTTTGTGCACCATTTCCCATTTTTAGTTAACTTTTCCAAGTAATAGTAGTTTGTGGATTATATCATAGAGTTCTAGTTCCTCAAGCTCTGTGAGTGCGTAGTCTCCACTGCTTATAATCTGGTTAGGTAAGAAATAACTCATTTTATATTAGTATTGTGAGGTCTATGTGAATTCCCCGTTGTAAAAGGAATCCTGGTTTCTTCTTTGGTATGTGTATGTTTTAGTGTAAAGTTAGTTTTCTTGTGGGCTTTACCTTACCCGTTTTAGTGATTGATTAAGGGTTAAGGGTGTAATGTAATATATTCCCCCATAAGAACAGTAATACTCTATCACCCAGTTCGTTAAGATGATAATGAAGTTGCTATAAACACTTGAGTTCGTATTTCTTTCATGGTACCTTGAGTTTTAAATTTTCAAGCACAGAACTCATAATTTTCACTCTGACATGGGCTAGAGATTTTTTTATATCTTGAATGCAGAGCTGTAACAAGTCTAATATCTGCTGCTAGTCATGAAGACGTGCTATGGAAAGTATGTTATTCCTTCACATGAGAACTATAGTATTTTTTCAGTCTACCTTTGGCTAAAATTTTCATGTCTCCATCTTTAAATCTCAGTTGTAACAGATGAGGAATGATGCTAGTCATGAAGTGCTGTGGGTTATTTTATTCATGTTACCTTCAGCTTTATTCCCCTGAAGTGATAATTCATGCATTTTTCGCCATCTTCAATGCTAAGTTAAAAGAAGAGATTAACCTTAGAGTATGCTGCTTGTCATGAAGAAGTGCTATGGAAAGGATGTAGAGGTGTAAGCTTTGAAAATAGTTTAGGTTTAGGTATATCAAATAAGTAACCCAGGGATGAAAATCTGGGCCAAGTTAAGGTGAAAGGACTATAGACCTATTGAAATAGTGTGTGTGTTCCTATCTCGATCTGTCCAACCTTCTATGGCACTTTGGAGCCTCCCCCACCCTTGCTTCAGTGTGGGGAGGGTAATGTGGATGATGATTTGACAGTAATGATGATTATGATCTATGATGTTACTAAAATTTTTATTTGCCAACAGAATCCAATACCCTTTCGAGAGGATCCAAAACTGCTTCCAGTGGTAATATTTGACGGCCCTTCCCTGCATACATGCTTCCCTAGCGTCGGACACATACACCACCCCATATATGCATTACTGTGAAGAACTGTGCATATAGTGAAGTATTAAGTTTTGACCATTTGGTTAACATTAAAAGATTAGTACAGTAGTAATTGAGGAGTAACCCTAGTCTGTTTGACCTTGTAGACCCATCAACCACAAGCAAGGAGTCACCCCTAGAAAGCTGTCGTATATAGTAAACCGATGTTTCTTTGTTGTGTACAGTGCCGAAGTGTGGAAAAAAAAAAAAAAGTGTAGGTGTGTAAAAGTTTGGCTGCTGTGTGGAAACTGCATTTACATCTGTCTAGCCAGTTAACAGGGACACCATAGCAGTCACCACTTGGCCCGTGTTTTGGTCATCTGATTATCAGCCAGCATTGAAAATATTTTGCTGGGTTACAAGAAAACAGGGTTGTCACTCAGTGTAGAGTTTGTTAAGGAAGAGGTAGGCAGCATTACATCAATTGAGTGGATGATGGTTGCCATAACCTACCACATAAAAACAGTAACGAACCCGCCACAAATGCACTCTACCTTTTTTGATGGAGGGGGAGGCGGTGGCTCAATCGGTAGAGAGGTGGCCTGCAGTCCTTACGGACCCAGGTTCGAATCCCGGCTGGGGCAGGGAACAGTTTAAGGATTTGAATTTCATTAAATCAGGCTTTACTGATCTACCAGAAGACCCGCCGACATGTCGTAAAAATACCCCCGCTAATACCAATACACCAGTCCTGTATGAGACAGCCCTAGCATGTATTCAATATGGATGGTGGGTGTTAGCGCCGAAGTGGTGACATGTAGAGGTGTATGGCATGTAGGAGGACTGCTGGGCCTTGATAGCAGGCTGTGAAGCCTATGCCCAGAGTCGGACACATATAAAAAAAAAAAAAAAAAGTAATTAAACTTTTTATGTAATTCTTTGAGCAGAGGAATTATGCTGTTTGATATGTTATTGGAAATACTAATTCCTATACCCTTTTCATCTTAACTTGGCCACAATATAGACACTTTAGCTTTTGAGGGAGCAGTGTGCCAGAGAAAATGGCTTGTGTTGCCTAGGCCTCCTACTCCAGCACTACCATCCACCAGCCACTACCAAGACCACCATCACCACTGGCACCATCGTACCATCGCCACCACCACCGTCACGACAAATGGTGTGCCTGTGAAAGTACATAGGGTAAGATATAAAGCTTTGATGTTTAATATTTGTAATGGTTGATAATGTTTTTTTCACATTAATTACCGTTTCGATTTGAACACTTAATTTTAATAAGAAATATTTGGCTGATATTGTATATTTTTTACGAACATGCATAACGAACAACGTTAGAGCAGATAACTCGTGAAATGCTATGGGAAGGATGTAGACCCCTAGCATTCTTTCTGTGTGTGTCAAACATAAAAATGAAGAATCTCTGTGGCAGAGTGAAATGAATGTAGTGCTGAGGAAATACTATTTATATCTAATAAAACGACTTTACTCCCTACAGGGTTCAACACCAACCCAAGATGATTCAGTGGCCCTTTTTGGCCTATGGAGGACTGCCTAGGCTAAACCTGCTTTCCTACCCTTAGCCCCCTACCACCGGCACCAAAAATGCTGTATGTGTGAGACTGCATATGGTGAAGTATTAAGTTTTGATGGTATGTTTTTATGGACCAAATTTCATGCTGCTTGATCTGTAGCAGTTTCCCTATTCAGTCCCTTATCGCTGAATAACTCTTTACGACCTCATCCCAGGTCATTTAAGGTCTGCCTCTCACAACCCTACCCCTGATATTCCAACTTCTCACCCTGTTTTCATCCTATATCGTTCCCACATGGGCAAACAATCAAATTTTTTTTCAAACGCTTTGGGCTACACTGAAGCAATTCTTAGAGTTCTGATAATTAAAGCTAGAGTTCCCCCCACCTCTCTCTCTCCCCCTTTATCGCTTTTGTTTGTTCTTTTTGTATTTGTCTCTTTTTTTTTTTTTTCTCCTTTTCTCATAATATTTTCTTAGTCTTTATTTTTATTTTTGTTTGTTTTTGTTTCTGTAATTGTGTGTTTCTGTTAGTTGCTTTGTTATTTTTTTTTTTGTTAGTTTGTCTCTTGGTTTGTTAGAGCTTCTTTATTTATTTATTTATTTTTTCTTAGTTTTTCTTTTTCTTTGTCTTTGTCTGTTTCTATCTCTTTGTCTGTCTGTTTCTCGTTCTCCCTCTCTCTTGCTCTTGTTCTCTTTCTTGCTCTTTTCTGTCCTGTCCCCATTCATTCATCCATCATGTACTCCTGTGTTGTCCCATGATGAGCGTAGGGGCAAGGGCTAGGCAAGTTGGTCCTGACATATAAGATGAGAGTGACGAGCCTCATTCATGCCTGAGTGGCATTAAGTGAGCAATGAACACCAACCACCCCTTGGATATAAAGTAACATAGGCACATTTCGAAGGGAGAGGCTTACTTACCCATTAAATCACCCGGCGCCATAATTCGGTTATATGATTACCACCCAGCGTAGTAAATGGTTTGCTGTTGTGCAGGAAACTTTTTGGCTTGTCAGTCAGTGTAGAGTAACCCATACGCAGAAGGAAAAGGAAAGAGAGGGAGGGAGTGTAATGTCACCCGTAGGCAGACGGTAGAGGAAAGACCGAAGAAGAAGGAAGGAAGGAAGAGAGGAAAGGGCAGACACTCAAAGCAGTACTAGAGAGAGTGAGTGGATGGTGAGCGTCCCCAGGTACGACACATAGTACTTGATATATAATTACTACTGTAGATTGCTACAAGTTTGTCTCTCATCCCTTATTGCTTGGTTTATTAACTTCATAATTTCCTTCAAAGAACATGGGTTTTCTTGTACACCAGCGTTTCCTTAAGCAGCATGTCACATATAGGTAATTTTTGTACCTCTGCACATACTTCACTCCTTGTAAATTTAAAATCTCTCGCGAACCCAGCCAACCTGACCCGGAAATAATTTACATGGATACTGTTTCCATGCCACCCTGTCCCCTGTCATTTTGCTGCCCTATCCTCCATCCCCTTTCTCCCCGTCTGTCATGTAACATCCCTCAATCTTGTCATTGGTCTCCCTCCTCTCCCCACTTCATTCACATATGTAACTAGTTAGTGTCTCACGCTCCATTCCCCCAACTTACATCCCTCTGTCATTTACCTCTCTAGTGATCCCTGCGTCTCTTCTTCCACGTTACTCTCATACGCTCCTAGTGACTGTCACTCTCCAGGCCCCAATTTGCATTCCCCTGTCTCGTATTCATCTCCATTCTATCCCTCCATCTCCCCGTCTCCACCGCATTCACATACACTTTTAGTTAGTTCCTCCTTGTCCATCCCTCTGCTTCCCCCCCCCCCCCACCTCCACTGCCAGTTAGTGTCTCGCTCTCCATCCTCCCTCCCCTCTGTCCCTGTTTCCCCCCCTCCACCTCCCACATAAAGTGCTAGTTAGTGTCACGGTCCAGGCCGCAACTTACCATTCCACTTTCCCACATGCCTCTCCAATCCATCCCTCAGTCTGATACACATACACTGTTAGTTAGTAAGCAGTGCCTGTTTACAGACCGACACCATCTAAAGGTGGTCGAAGGCAAGACTGGCGCTATCTTAGTACGCCCATTATTATTGGAAGAAGAATTATCAGTGCGAAGTTATCCTTGCCCTCGTAAGAATGCAGTCTTATTTATCCCATCTACCGCAACCAAAATGTTCGTAATAATTACCTTGTAATGAAACAAATAACAAATATTGAGAATGTACCGTATATAAGTATCGGCGCTTTGGGCTCGGATAGGAATTGAAATGTTTCGTGTTCGGTAGAATCGGTAGTGTTGGGACGCCTTTGAATAAAGTATCCCTATAATATAATGTTACAATGAGTGTCCATGTATATATCCGTAAAATGCAAGATAACATCACAAATGCAGGATGAAAATGGACATAATTGTGTCATTTGCCTTGAATTATTGGCCGTGTATCAATGGTTCGCTGTGAAAGGGTTCCGATACTTGTTTTATCGTGGGTATATACAAACCAGTAGCAGTTAATACTTGCTGTACCGAAATGAGAATGTTGTAATGTTTATGTAGAAGTTAATTGTCTGTGGGTTGGTTAATAATCCTTGGACTAAGTAGGTAAATCGTAAAGGAAAACGTGAAGTGACGTCATAACTAGCGTGGAATGCGCGGCCACTGCCCCCTGGCGGCCAGCACGATAGTCGGTGAAAAGCAAATGGCGACTGGAGCAGGAGTGAGGAGAGCTGGTGTACTTTTTCCTGCAGTTTCAACGCATTGCTGGTTAGTGAAGATTTATTTAGCCATATAATGAACACATTAAGGGTATGAAGGTGTTGTTGTTGAAGGCGGCACATGTTGAGCAGAGGGACGTGTTAAGAGACTGTAAAGTTGTTTATCAACTGTCGTGTAGTAAGTATGCATTTGCTGAAATTGGGAAAGCATCTATTTCTTGTATATTATTTTTAAAGCACCTATTTAATATTGTTCATGGTAATGTTGCAGCCAGAAGACAATTGTAATGATAGTTTGGTGACTGTCCAAATTATGGTAAAGGAAGTCCTAATTTATGTTTGGATGAAGTTACCGAAAGTAATATTTTAATAATAATAAAATCGAAATGGGAGTGGATATTGTAATACTAATAATAATAAGAGTAATGGAAAAAGTTTGCATTCTAGGTTGTCGTTCCCCTGGCGGCCATTACAGGAAGCAGTGAAAACAAGCTGGTTGTTTGAGATGGTGGTTGGGTGAGGCGGTCCAGCGTTTTTTGCTGTTTAGACCTGTTGCTGGTAAGTAAACAAATAATATAAAATTAGTAAAGACCTTGAATATATGAAGATGTATTTTGTGCAGTATAGAAGCAGGTCCAAAGTTAGGAGGAATGGATGGCAATCGGTCTCCCCATTATCACAACATTGTTAAGGTGCATGCGGTATAGAAGAAATCAGTACCCACAATAGTAATAATGTAATTTAATTTGATTTTTTTTTTTTTAATTAGTAGTGACTCTAGTACAGTAATATAAAATTGCACTACCTGTATATTAAGGATCGAACATTTAATTTCGATATGTTGTGTTTGTAATGTTAAAATCACCGTTTGAATAAACAATACATGACAGTAAATAGCTGTTTAGAACAGTAGGATTGAGTGGAAGTTTTTTTTTTTTTTTTTTTTTTTTTTTTCAGGTTTGTGATGCTGCTAGTGTGTTGACCAGAGATTTTTCGAGGAGGAGTGGCGCTGTCTTTATGATGAGCATTTCTTTTTCCCTCTTTCAGCCCTCTACCCACTTAACGTGACGAAGGTCGGCGACGTCTGAACTCGTACCTCTCCCCCACGGCATGCAGTGGAGGAGACGCCCTGTAGCTGCTGGGAGACGGCGTGATTCAGGCTTGCCGTCTGGGCTTCAGGTTCTGTTTACCTCTTCTACTAAAAACCTTTCACCCACTTGCCCTGGTGGACGGTACCAGGCAGATTGGTTTCTGTCTGGGACCTAAACCTCCCGGAGGTCCTGTTGCGCGGCCAGAGCGTGGATTCAGGCCCGACTCTGGATGGGGGCAACTGCCGAGCCGCTGGGGGATCCCGTGAGCGTGCGGGAGCACCCTCAGTTAGGGGGTCGCAGGCACTTGGCTTAAAAGTCGAGCCTTCTATAATCGACTGGCATTGGTAGGGCCAACCAGTACTGGCACAGGTCAGGCTGGGAGTATGGAGAAGGTGTTAGGCAGGCAGGGCTGTAGGACGGGAAGCGTAGCTTCCTACTCCTACAATTAGGGTATAGGTGTTAGGTTCCTCCCACTACCCCAAGAAGAGCACCAGGATTAGTGTTTGGATAATGACAGGTTTGGCCACCGGAGCTAATTCCCACTTGGACGTGCTCCGGCCTAGGTTGGCTAAACCATAGGCAGGCAGGGATTAGGTCACTTAGGGTTGATTAGTGTAGGTCCCTCCCATGTCCCAGGTTGTAGGTGGTTAGGGTTGTATGATTGTGGTTTGGCTGATTTGTGGTTAGTGTTGTATGATTGTGGTTTGGTCGAATTTGTCGGATGATCCGGTGACTGGTCGGAGGTCTGGCTTTGTAACGGCTCCCCTGTTCTTTAGTGTGGGTCTGGTTCTTGTATGCTTTAAAGTTTCTTTTCTCGGTTTTTCTATGGCTCATACATGTAGTGTTTTACCTCTTGTATGTCTTTAATGTTTTGATATTGAAATGTCTATTATTGTTTATCTTTTCCTCATATCGTGGATGTAGTTTATAGATTCTCTGTCTTGCTTGTATCGTTCGCAGACTATAGTCGTTCTATTTTATGAAGGCAGTTTGGGTGGGACGCTGTGGGACCTCACACTGTTAGCTCTGTTGTCACATCGCCGCCGACACACGTGTAATTATTTGTGTTCACCTCTCTCTCTGTCTCTCTCACTCTCCTATTTTAAGCTAGTAACTACTTATAAATGAATTTAAACACTCTGTATAGATGTAATTCAATAAAAAAGCTGTAGTATAGTATACATCTCATAAGACTTGTCAGAGTTGCCTTTGAGACGTTGTCAGGTGGTGACACGAGGGACAGCCCTGCGTGAGTGGGTCATACTCGGTCAGTCTCCCGCCATGGAAGCTATTTAAAAAAGAAAAGAAAAAAACTCACCTATAGACTTTTACCTCAGGGGTGGTGTGGAAAAAAAGTCGAAAACAAGAGAAAAAATTAAGAAAATACAATTAGTAGTAGTTAATATATAATATGAGAGAGAGAGAGAGAGCGCGAGCACGTGTGTGGCGACGATGTGGCAACAGAGCTAACAGAGTGAGGTCCCAGAGAGCCCGACCCAAACTGCCTTGATAAAATAGAACGACTGTAGTAGAAAGTGTTCCAGGATCTCAGTACACAAGGCATCTTGTCCTACCCTCTTGGTGTCTGTTTGCTGCTCTGAAGGGTAAGGTGTTCGTTCCTGCCCTGAATAATATCGCTGCTTGTGGGCTGTTGTTATATATATTTTGGGTTTTTCCGTTGCCTACCTATGTTTAAGCTCGATATTTCTTAAACTTGTTTTGTCCACAGTTCTAGGTTTTGTTATAGAGTTTTTTGTTCATTTTTAGTCATGTGTCTTCTGTGAATTTATATTCCTTGTGGGTATTATTATTGTTGTTGATTATGTCCATGTGGCATTTGGCCTTTTTCTAAAAGGTTTTCGAAGGAATGCATCAAGTACTTCAAGCACTTGTCAGTTTACAACATTGACTTGAATAGTTATGGCTTAGTTCGTGTGGAGCAGCTGCCTTCCCTGCTCTAACTGATGTTATGGTATTTCATAGTTCCTCTTTCGTGATTTTCCTATCCTGCATTCTATTACAGTATATCTGTACTTCTGCCATGTCCAAATGTTCCCTTGTTACTAATGGTAGTGATAATAAGGGAGCTGTATTTTATCTTCCTCTTCTTTGCTTAGGATTTTTTCCAAATATTCCCTGCTGTCATGATGCGGTACCTATTGTATCAAGTTATCCTCCTTCTTGTATATGCTGTCTGAAGAAAGGTATTAGTTCCGCTCAGGTTTTTGTTTTTTTGTAAATTGTTGTATATGATTGTTGTTTTAGTATTTTTTTTTTTTACTTTGTTTATATTGTCCCATAGTTTGCTTCCTTATTTTCCTTTGTAACTTGTCCCCGTGTTTGTACATGTGTATAGTTATTACTCGTTGTAGGTTCTTTTTCTGCTTGTGATATTCCGTCTTTATTTTTTCTCTGTTTCGGTTATCCTGTGTTTTATATAAATGTATTTGAAAAATTTCTCTTGTTATCTCTTATGTTATTCATGGTGGCCTCCAATTGTGTCCTGTTGAAAGTGTCTCGTAGTTTTGTTATTTGTTCCCAGCTGCTACTTAAAATATGTTTGTTTTGTCCATATCAAAACTTCGGTCTTGTCTATATTTTTCCTCGGTAGTATATCTTGAGTAGTTATTCATCTTGTAGGAATCTCTTCTTGGTGTTGTTTCATTCTGTTTCAAACGATGTTTGTTTTGGGCAAAAATAGGGTGTGATAGTTCTTACACTCTCCTTGCATCTCTTAACCTGACTGTAAATAATCTGTAACTTTTAGTATTATTACATAGTCATTAACACTTATTTCCTCTTGTTTTTCATGTGTAATTTCCAATAACATGGTGTAGGTAATGTTGTCTAGTGTTTGTATTTGTTTTGGATTGGGCATATGCTTCTGAGGCTTTTGTCAGTGGGCATTATTTCCCCTATGTACTATACACCACTTGTTGAAGTCACCTACGCACGCCTGCCTACCTCCCACCCCACCCTATCCACGTTATCCCGACCCCTTTGACTGGCTTACATTTAGCGAGTGAAAGAAATTGTTGAAATGGCCATCTGTAAATACTGTGAAGGAGTTGCTGGTTTAATTAGGTGGAGGAATTTAAATATGTGGCCCGTTGAGTCTGAGGCGGGCCAAAATTGCCCCCAAACCCCAGCGCTTAAGAAGTGTGCCTCACAAATAAAGAGGTAAATAAAGAGAATGTGGGAGTGTTTATTTGGCTGTAAGCGAGAGTGTAGGACATTGTAGAGAAAGTGGACGGATATTTTGACTGTAAGGAAAAATGTAGCGCATGATAGAGACTGTGGACCTAGTGTATTGGTTGAAATCGACTGTGTAGGTTCTGTTGGAGACTTTGGATGTATTTTATTTGAGTGCAAGCGACAGTGTAGTGCAATGGAGGAATTGGTCCTATTTGTTTTGGTCGCAAGGAAAGTCTAGGTCAGGATCAAGAAATAGGACCCATTTGTTTGGCTGTTAGGGTTACCTAGATGATTTGGAAGCATTTTTTGGCTGTAAGTGAGAGTGTGCGTCATGATTGAGAAATTGGACTTAGTTTTGGGTAGTAAATGAGAGTGCAGGGTATCTTATTGGAAATGGAAATTTTTTGTTGGCAGTAAACGATAGTGCAGGTACTGTTAGTTGTAGTAGACCTATTTGTAGGCCATATAAGAAGAAATGGACCTAATTTTGTAAGGCTGTCAGGGGCAGTGAAGACCATGTAGAGGATTTGAAAATATTTGTATGGCTGTGAGTGAGTGTGGTGGATACTATAGAAATTTTAGATTTTTGTGGGTAGTAAACGAACGTGCAGAGAACTTTAGTGAAAAGGGCCTGGGGGGGGGGGCGGTAAGTGATAGTGCATGTCATATAAGTGGAAAAGGACGTAAGTGCTGGGCATAGTAGTGACAGTGGACCTATTTTTAGAATGTTGTAAGGGAGCGTAGTTCATAATAGAGAAATGTGAGCAATCGTTTTGGCTGTAAGTGGGAGTGTAGGACATTGGATGTATTTATCGGTTGTAAGGCGCAGTGTACTGTAGTCCGTGATGGAGAATGTGGAGTTATGTTTTTGCTGTAAGCGACAGTTGAGGTCAGCATTGAGACTTTGGGCTTATTGTTTGTTTGCACCAAGCGACAGTGTGGGTCATCGGAGAGTCTGGCCCACTTTTGTAGTCGGAAGCGACAGTGTTGGTGAGGCTAGAGAATTCGGATGTTTTTTTGGGCTTGAAGGGGCAGTCCCGACTCTTTGGGCTGTGACAGTGTGGGTCATGGTAGATGAATTGTACCCAGTTTTGGTTGCTAAACGATAGGGTATGGTATATAAACGAAAGTGGAGGAGCTCTTTGTTGGTATGAAATGATAGTGTACTCCATGAAAGTGAAAGACCTATTTTTAAAGGTTGTAAAGGGACGTAGTTCATGCAGGAATTTTTTAAGTTTTTTGGTTGTAAGCGGCAGTGTAGGGAATTGGAATGACTTTAGAGCCATTTTTCGGGTGTAAGGGGCAGTGTAGTCGTTGATGGCGAATGTGAACCACTGTTTAGGCTGTAAGCGAGAGTGGAGGTCATGACTGAGACTGTGGGCCAATAATTATTTTTGAACCATTTGATAGTGTGGGTCATTGAGGAGTTTGAAGGTATGTTTTATGTCTGAATTGACATTGAAGGTCAACAGTGAGAAATTCTTGCACGTTTCTTAGTGTTTAAGGGGCAGTGAAGGCCAGTGAGAGGATGTAGACCTATTTAGGGACTGTAAGTGCGAGTCTGGTTGTAATAGATGAATTTTAGCTTGTTTGTGTAAGTAAAGGACAGGGCCAATGGAGGTGTGTTTGTTGGCAGTAAATGATAGTGCGGGTCATGTTAGTGGGAATCGACCTGTATTTTGTTTGCAGGGGACGGGAGTGCAGGTGATGAAAGTGCGAGTGGACCTATTTGTTAAGGCTGTAAATGAACGTAGTTCATGATAATGGAATTTGATTTTGTATTGTGGTTGTAAGCAGCAGTGTAGGACATTGAAGAGAAATCTGACCTATGTGGTGATTGCAAGCGCCAGTGGAGGTGAGCCTTGAGACTGGACCAATGTTTTGTTGTACACAGAGAGTGTGGGCAATTGTAGTTATTTAATTTTTATTTTTATTTTTTTTTTTTATTTTTTTTTTTTTAATCAAAGGGGCAGTAAATGATACCTAGGGGCGTAGGACCTATTTATTGGCTGTTAGTGAGAGTTTGGGCAATGGTAGAGGTATTTAAGTAATTTTTTGCAGTAAAGGAGAGGGCATGTCACGTAAGTGAATATGTAGGGTTTTTTTTTGGCAGTGGACGTGAGAGCAGGCGATCTTGGTGGAAATGGATCAACTTAAAAAGATTGTAAAGGAAGGTAGTGCATTGTGACAATCGACATATTTTGTTGTGGTAGACAGCGATTGTGTGACATGAAAGAGTATAGACGTATTCTGTGGTTGTTAGCGACAGTTAAGGTTAGTAGAGAGAATTTGGACCCCTTTTGTTTGGTTCATAGGGGCAGTCAAGGTTATGGAGTTGATTTTGACCTATGTTATGGCTGTAAGCGGCAGTGGAGGTGATGAGTGAGAATGTGAACGTATTATTTTGTAGCACCAAACGTCAGTGTGGGGCACTGGTGAGTTAGGATGTAATTTTTTGGTTGTAAGGGGCCTTGAAGGAAAGCTAGAGGATTTGGACCACTTTGTAGGCTGTGAGTGTGGGCCGTAGTAGAGTGTTTGTACGTATGTTTTTGGTATAGGATGTGAGTGGAGACTGTCAATGGACCTCTTTGTAACGGTTGTAAAGGAAGGTAGTGCATTGCGACTTAAGACCTAATACGTTTTGCAGGGAGTGCTTGTGGGGAACATAAAAGAGTTTGGACGTAAGGGAAAGTAGATAGAATGTGGACCTAATTGTTTAGGTTGGAAGGGGAAATGAAGGTAAATGAGATGACTTGGACATATTTAGTTTGGGTGGTAGGGAGTTGAGGTCAGAATAGAGAGTTTGGTGTTTCACTAAGCGACAGTGTTGGTCCTTGGAGAGTTCGTATCTATTAAATGGTTTGGCTTTAAGGGGCATTGAATTTGACCCCCTATGTGGCTGTAAGTGAGAGGCTTGGGTATGGGAGAGGTGTGTGACCCATGTTTTTTGCTTTGACAGTGTGGTCCTGCTAGAGGTTTTGGGCTTAGTTGCAGGGTGTATGTGGCATGGAAGCGGTTTTGGACCTAGTTGTAGGATGTATGTGACTTTGGGTCATTGTAGAGGGTTTGGAGCTATTTTGTAAGAAGTGGTAGAGGTTTTGGGTTGTGTGGGGCGTAGGACCTTTTGAGAGGCAGTAAGTGACAGTGTGGGGTATACGAGAGATTGTGGACCTATTCTTTGGATGTAGGTTACGTTGGGGGGTCTGATAGAGGTTTTGGATGTAAGTGATAGAGTGGGACATGGTAGAGGTAATGGACCCCTTTTTTGGCAGCAAGTGACAGGTTGGGCGTCGCTTGAGGTATAGGGACCAATTTGTTGGCAGTAAATGACTCTGTGCCACGCGAGAGGTTTTGGCTGTAAGTGACAGTGTGGGTGATGGCAAAGGTGTTTGTCGAAAGTGACAGTCAGGGACTTGGGGGAGATGTTTTTTTGTTTAGGTTGTAAGTGACAGTCTGGGGCACGATAGAGGTAAGGTTTTTTTTTTTTTTTGGAGGTAAGTGATAGAGTGGGTCTTTTTTTTTGTGTGTGTTTGTTTTTTGGTTGGAAGTGACAGTGTAGGGGGTACGAGAAGTTTTGGATCAAATTAGCGGTTGTGACAGTGTGGGGGATAAGATTTTTTTTTTTTTTTTTGGTCGTAACTGAAAGTGTGGTCCATGTGAGAGGGTTATTTGTAGCGTGTGTGTGTGATAGTCATGGATATGCGAGTGTAGGTGGACCCTTTTTTTGGTTGTAAGTGATAGTCTGGGTCATTAGAGAGGTCTTGGGCCTATTTTTTTGGATGGCAGTGACAGAGTGGGTCATGGTAGAGGTGTTTGGCCGTAATTGAGAGTGAGGGTGACGGTCGAGGTTTTTGGCCAATGTATTGGCAGTAAGTGAATGTTCAGAAGATGTGAGAGGTTTTGGAGTTATTTTTAAGTTGTAAGTGTCAGTTTTTGGTTTGCGGGAATTGTTTGAAATAGTTTTTGGTTGTAAGTGAGAGTGTGGGGTTTGCGGAAGGTTGTGGAGTTATGTTCTGGGAGAAAGGGATAGTGTAGGTTGTGTGTGTATTTATTTATTTTTTTTTTTTTTTTGGGGGGGGTGTGGGATGATAAGTTTTAAATGTGTGTGTGAAGACGTGTTTTTGTTGTGAGTGTGTGAAGAAAGTGTTTAGTTTGTCTGTGAGTGTTTGAAAACATGGCGTGTGTTCGCCGAGATGGCTTATAATGTCAGAGTGTTTGTGTCCAAAAACATGGTTTTTTGTCTGTGTTTGAGGACAGGGTCTTTGTGCCTGAAGTGTATTAAAATACCGGTTTGTTTGTGTGAATGTCTGAAGGCATTTCCCGTGTGGCGGAAATCATGGCTTTCTCTCTCCGGTTGTCGGATGTTATTGTGTGTGTGTGGATTAGTCTATTTCGTTGTGATTGTTAAAGAAGGCTCATTAGTGGGTTAAGACACGGCTTTCGTCCCCCTAGTGTTTTAAGACTCGGCTCTCTGTTCTGAAGGGCTTTTGTGCTGTTAGTGTCTTAAGACTCTGTATTTTGTTGTGAAGGGCCTTTTTTTGCTTGAAGACATGGCTTTCTGTGGTGTTAGTGTATTACGAGAGGGCGTTGTGTTGTGAAATGCTTATGTGGTTCTAGTGTCTTTTTTTTTTTTTTTATCCCAGAAGATACGTTATTCTGTGCTGAAGGGCTTTTGTGCTCTTAGTGTCTTAAGACACGGCTTTCTGTTGTGAACGGCTTTTGTGCCCCTAGTGTCTAAAGACACGGCTTTGTGTTCCATTAGTTTCTAAAGAGACGTGTTTCTGTTGTGAAGGGCTTTTGTGGTGTTAGTGTTAAAAGGTGGGGCTTTCTGGTGTGAACGGCTTTTGTGCCCTTAGTGTGTTAAGACACGGGTTTCTGTTGAGAAGGGCTTTTGTGCTCTTAGTGTTTGAAGACACGGCGTTCTGTTTTGAACGGCTTTTGTGGGCTAAGTGTCTTAAGACACGGCCTTCTGTTTTGAACGGCTTTTGTGCCCCTAGTATCTTAAGACACGGGCTTGTGTTTGGAACGGTTTTTGTGCCCCTAGTGTCTGAAGACACGGCATTCTGTTTTGAACGGCCTTTGTGCCGCTAGTGTCTGAAGACACGGGCTTCTGTGCCCCTAGTGTCTTAAGACACGGCCTTCTGTGGCCCTAGTGTCCTAAGACACGGCCTTCTGGTTTGAAGGGCTTTTGTGCCCCTAGTGTCTGAAGACACGGCCTTTTGTGCCCCTAGTGTCTGAAGACACGGCCTTTTGTGCCCGTAGTGTCTTAAGACACGGCCTTCTGTTTTGAATGGGTTTTGTCCCCCTAGTGTCTTAAGACACGGCCTTCTGTTTTGTGGCCCAAGTGTCTGAAGACACGGCCTTCTGTTTTGAATGGCTTTTGTGGCCCTAGTGTCTTAAGACACGGGCTTCTGTTTGGAACGTTTTTTGTGTCCCTAGTGTGTTAAGACACGGCCTTCTGTTGTGAGCGGCTTTTGTGGCCCTAGTGTCTGAAGACACGGCCTTGTGTTTTGAATGGCTTTTGTGCCC
Source organism: Coenobita brevimanus (assembly GCF_032717465.1). NCBI lineage: Eukaryota > Metazoa > Arthropoda > Malacostraca > Decapoda > Coenobitidae > Coenobita > Coenobita brevimanus. The sequence continues at coordinate 5,681,882 of NC_136973.1, read as the reverse complement.
CTAGTGTCCGAAGACACGGCCTTCTGTTTTGAACGGCTTTTGTGCCCCTAATGTTTGAAGACACGGCCTTCTGTTTTGAACGGCTTTTGTGCCCCTAGTGTCTTAAGACACGGCCTTCTGTTTTGAACGGCTTTTGTGCCCGTAGTGTCTGAAGACACGGCCTTCTGTTTTGAACGGCTTTTGTGCCCCTAGTGTCTTAAGACACGGCCTTCTGTTTTGAATGGCTTTTGTGCCCCTAGTGTCTTAAGACACGGCCTTCTGTTTTGAACGGCTTTTGTGCCCCTAGTGTCTTAAGACACGGCCTTCTGTTTTGAATGGCTTTTGTGCTCCTAGTGTCTTAAGAAACGGCCTTCTGTTTTGAACGGCTTTTGTGCCCCTAGTGTCTTAAGACACGGCCTTTTGTGCCCCTAGTGTCTTAAGACACGGCCTTCTGTTTTGAACGGCTTTTGTGCCCCTAGTGTCTTAAGACACGGCCTTCTGTTTTGAACGGCTTTTGTGCCCCTAGTGTCTGAAGACAGGGCCATCTGTTTTGAATGGCTTTTGTGGCCGTAGTGTCTTAAGACACGGGCTTGTGTTTGGAACGTTTTTTGTGCCCCTAGTGTCTAAAGACACGTCCTTCTGTTTTGAAGGGCTTTTGTGCTCCTAGTGTCTGAAGACACTGCCTTTTGGGCCCTTAGTGTCTTAAAGACACGGCCTTCTGTTTTGAATGGCTTTTGTGCCCCTAGTGTCTTAAGACACGGCCTTCTGTTTTGAACGGCTTTTGTGCCCCTAGTGTCTTAAGACACGGCCTTCTGTTTTGAATGGCTTTTGTGCCCCTAGTGTCTGAAGACACGGCCTTTTGTGCCCGTAGTGTCTTAAGACACGGCCTTCTGTTTTGAACGGCTTTTGTGCCCCTAGTGTCTTAAGATACGGCCTTCTGTTTCTCTAGTGTGTGAAGACACGGCCTTCTGTTTTGAACGGCTTTTGTGCCTCTAGTGTCTGAAGACACGGCCTTCTGTTTTGAACGGCTTTTGTGCCCCTAGTGTCTTAAGACACGGCCTTCTGTTTTGAATGGCTTTTGTGCCCCTAGTGTCTGAAGACACGGCATTTTGTGCCCCTAGTGTCTTAAGACACGGCCTTCTGTTTGGAACGGCTTTTGTGCCCCTAGTGTCTTAAGACACGGCTTTCTGTTTGGAATGGGTTTTGTGTCCCTAGTGTCTTAAGACACGGCCTTCTGTTTTGAATGGCTTTTGTGCCCCTAGTGTCTGAAGACACGGCATTTTGTGCCCCTAGTGTCTTAAGACACGGCCTTCTGTTTGGAACGGCTTTTGTGCCCCTAGTGTCTGAAGACACGGCCTTCTGTTTTGAACGGGTTTTGTGCCCCTAGTGTCTTAAGACACGGCCTTCTGTTTTGAATGGCTTTTGTGCCCCTAGTGTCTGAAGACACGGCATTTTGTGCCCCTAGTGTCTGAAGACACGGCCTTCTGTTTTGAACGGGTTTTGTGCCCCTAGTGTCTGAAGACACGGCCTTCTGTTTTGAACGGCTTTTGTGCCCGTAGTGTCTGAAGACACGGCCTTCTGTTTTGAACGGCTTTTGTGCCCGTAGTGTCTGAAGACACGGCCTTCTGTTTTGAACGGCTTTTGTGCCCCTAGTGTCTGAAGACACGGCCTTCTGTTTTGAATGGCTCTTGTGCCCCTAGTGTCTTAAGACACGGCCTTCTGTTTTGAATGGCTTTTGTGCCCCTAGTGTCTGAAGACACGGCCTTCTGTTTTGAATGGCTTTTGTGCCCATAGTGTCTTAAGACACGGCCTTCTGTTTTGAACGGCTTTTGTGCCCGTAGTGTCTGAAGACACGGCATTTTGTGCCCCTAGTGTCTGAAGACACGGCCTTCTGTTTTGAACT
>NC_136973.1:5477500-5672500 GCF_032717465.1 Coenobita brevimanus | reverse complement strand
GTCAGGTAGATAGGTGAGTCGTAACTCAAGGATGGAATGCGTTTGTGCATCAGTCTAAGACGTGTGTGTGTGTGTGTGTGTGTGTGTGACTTGGGGTGTGGGTCTGTATGATGCTGAGTGAGTAGGTGGGTAGGTTGTAGGTGGATGTGGGTACATAGGTTTGTGGACACATGGTTAGGTATGTGAAGTGGTCGGTGGGGTATGGGTGAGGAAAGGCCATATGGGTGAGGGTGTGGGTGAGTGGTTGGATAGACGAGGATGTGGGTTTTGGTGATGTGTGTGAGTGGTCCAAAATAGAGGTTAGGGTATGGATGGAATGGTGTATAGGTGAGGATGTGGGTGGGATGATGTATGAGTGAGGCAGTGGGTAAGCATAATTTAGCGATGACCCTGTGCTTGGGATAGTGTATGGCTGTGGGTGTGTGTGTTGGTGGGTGTACGTGCTGAAGTGGGTAAATGGGTATATAGACAGATGAGTGGGTACTGGGTAGGTATGCCAACAGGTGTGAGTGGATAGGTATGTGGACAACTGTGGGTGGAGAGCTATGAGGAGAGGTGTTGGTGAGCAGGAATGTGACCAGGTAGACGTGGAGGAATTTGGCTTTGTGGGTGGATAGGCATGTCACTGTATGGTTGGGGATGTGGACAGCTGTCACTGTAAGGGGGGGAAGGGGATGTGAAGGTGTGGGTGAGTAGAAAATATGTAACAGTGGGTAAATGTGTGTCTGGGTGGAGTAGGTAAGTTTGTGTGTGTGTGTGTGTGTGTGTGTGTGTGTGTGTGTGTGTAGTATTAATACATGTACAAGGTATTAGCGTATGGGTGGGTGGATGTGGGACAGTGAGTGAGCAGGTGAGGGAAAGTACAGTAGGTCTGGTTGGGATGGGTGCATGTAGGTAAGGATGGGAGTTGGCAGTTATATGCGTTGGAGGGTGTATGGATGACAATGTGCGTGCGATGGTGTATAAGTAGTTCTATAGGTAAGGGTGGGGCTGGATGGGTTTGTGATTACATATGGGTGGATGGGTGGGTATAACGACAAATATGTTGACAACTTGGTCTATGTATGGATGGGTGTGGAAACAGGTGTAGGTGGAAATGTTTGTGAACAGGTGTGGGTGGAAATTTATGTCAATAGGTGTGGGTGGGTCATATGTTGACAGGTGTGGGAGGTCGAATGTGGAAAGTTGTGGGGGGTCGTATGTGGACATGTTTGCGTGGGTCGTACATGGACGGGTGTATGTGGGTCGTACGTGGATAAGTGTCGGTGGGTCGAATGTGGACAGGTGTGTGGGGATCGTATGTGGACAGGTGTGAGTAGGAGGAACGTAAGAGTAAAGGTGGGGAAATTTTGTGTGTGGTCTCATATGTGACTGGATGGGTATATTTCAGCGCCTTGGTGTTTCTGTGAATGAGTAGATGAATGTGTGAGTCTGAGGGTGTATGTATATGTGCGGGTACCGGTGTGGGTGTTTTGGTGACGGCGTCAGTGAGTGCGTTGCTCGGGCCATCGGTGGATAAGTGGGTACTCGTAGTTATATGCTTGAGTGGTTAGGTGTGTGTGTGTGTGTGTGTGTGTGTGTGTGTGTGTGTGTGTGTGTGTGATTGTGGTGTTACATGTGCGGAGTGGGTGGATATGGGTAGTGTGCACAGATGGTTGGGTCTTGGTGAGTCGGTGGGTATGTGGAAAGCTGTGTATGTGAATGTCGGTGCGTAAGGTGTGTGGATGGGTCAATACATGGGTGTCAATTGATCGATAGCTGGAAAGGGAAAAATAAAAGTGTGGGTCAGTGCTGATACGTGAATATGTGGGTGGGTGGGTCGGGTGGGTAAGTATTTGGGTTTTAGTAAGTGGACGGCTGTAGGTGGGTAAGAATATGCGTTTACATTATTGGATATGTGGATGGTGTGGTTGCTAATGTGGATAGGTTTCCGTAATTGACAACATAGATAGGTATGTGCGAGTTTGTGGATAGCTACAGTATGTCTCCATCGGTGTGTGGATAGATATATGTAGACGAATATGTGGATAGGTATATGTGAGTATTTGGACAGGTATATGTGAGTGACTATGTGGATAGGTATGTCTCTGAGCATGTGCACAGGTATCGGGTGTAAAGCATGTAAATGTGTTGCGTGGGAGGCATGCGAAGGTGTTGGGTGGGAGGCATGTGAAGGTGTTAGATGGGAGGCATGCGAAGGTATTGGGTGGAAGGCATGTGAAAGTGTCAGGTGGGAGGCATGTGAAGGTTGTCACTGGGATGTCTGTGAAGGTGTTCACTGGGATGTCTGTGAAGGTGTTCACTGGGATGTCTGTGAAGGTGTTGGGTGAGAGGCATGTAAAGGTGTCGGGTGGGAGGCATGTGAGGCTGTCGGGTGAGAGGCATGTGAAGGTGTTCACTGGGATGTCTGTGAAGGTGTTCACTGGGATGTCTGTGAAGGTGTTGGGTGGGAGGCACGTGAAGATGTCGGGTGGGAGGCATGTGAAGATGTCGGATGAGAGGCATGTGAAGGTGTAGGATGGAAGACATGTGAAGATGTAGGATGGGAGGCATGTGAAAGTGTATGGTGGGAGGGATGTCAAGGTGTAAGGTGGGAGGCATGTGAAAGTGTCGGATAGGAGGCATGTGAAGGTGTAGGGTGGGAGGCATGTGAAGTTGTCGGATGGGAGGCATGTGAAAGTGTCGTGTGGGAGGCAGCTGAAGGTGTCGGATTGGAGGCATCTGAAGGTGTAGGGTGGAAGGCATCTGAAGGTGTTGGGTGGGAGGCATGTGACCTGTTGGGTGAGAGGCATGTGACCTGTTGGGTGAGAGGCATGTGAAGGTGTTAGGTGAGAGGCATGTGAAAGTCTTGGGTGGGAGGCATGTGAAGGTGTTGAGTGGGAGACATGTGAAGGTGTCGAGTGGAAGGCATGTGAAGGTGTTGGGTGGGAGACATGTGAAGGTGTGGGTGTGGAAAAAGTGGTGTTGGTAGGTATTAGTAGGATGCGTGATTGAATGTGTGGATGTCTGTGTAAAAATATGTATTCCTGGGTAGGTGTCTGGGTGTGGATGGGATTATATCTAAGAGTGGTTGAGTGCATATGTGGATGTGGATGGTTGCGTGAGTACTTGGGTGCATGGGAGGTACGTAAACATATGGGTGGGTAGGTACGTGAACATATGGGTGGCTCTAGGGTTGAAGGGTTGTGTCACTTTGGGTGTTGGTTGTGGGTACACTGGTGGGTGAACTAGCAGCATATTTCCCTTCTGTATTACGGTTAAGCACCACCGCCCTCAGCCAGGCAGGCCTAGTCGGACAGGTTAACGCTTGTCTAGGTTAGACTAGGTTAGCATAGGTAATTTTGCCTGTGAAAAACACTGAACGAATTTCCAAGAAAAACCTATGGTTTGTCTTCAAACGACGAGGCGAGCGTCATTCCTTGCTTACGTTCTTCGTGGAGGTGCTGAACAGTAACAAAGAAAGGAAATATGTGACAGGGTAGCCAGGGATGGGAGGTGTGGCAATGTAAACGGTGTGGATGCTTGACTCTTTTGGTTGGGGTGTCGGTGCCTGTGTCACTTAGGCTATGGGTGGGGGGGTAAAGGTATATGTGGCCATGTGTGGGTGAGTATGTGTGGCCATGGGTGGGTAACTGAATGTGTGGGCATAGTTGAGTGGGAGAATGAGTCCCTGTGGGTGTGGGTGGGTGGCCAAATATATGGGTATAGGCGCATGGATGTGTGAGTTCCTGCTTAAGTAGGTGAGTTTATGTGTGGACCTGGATGAGTGAATATGTGCATTTCGACGGTTGCATGCCTCGGTGGATGAGTGTATGGGTGAGAGGATCGATGGGAGAGTGTAAGGGTCAAGGTGTGAGTGGAAGTCTGTATGGGTTAGGGTATGGATGGGTGGTGGGATAGATGACCGAGTTGGTGGGTGGGTGTACAGATAAGGATCTGAGTACAGGAGTGGGTGGAAAGGTGTATGGGTGAGGGAGTGGGGAGGATGGTGTAAGGGTGAGGATGGTGTAAGGGTGAGGATGGTGTAAGGGTGAGGGGTGGTGTATGAATTTGGGTTGGATGGTGTAAACGTGGGACTGTGGGTGCGATGGTGTACGCGTGAAGGTGTGGGTGGGATCATGTAAGAGTGGGGGTGTGGGTGGGATCATGTAAGAGTGGGGGTGTGGGTAGGATGGTGTATGAGTGAGGGTTTTGGTACATGGGTGAATGCTTAGGTGTGGTTAGGTGGACCAGTGTCAATGGGTGGGTCAAGAGGCAAACATGTGGATGGATGAGAATGTAAGTGGGTGTATCTGAGGATGTGGCTGGATGGGTATGTGGACAGATGGTTAGGTGGGTGTGGGTGAGGTAAGTAGGTAGGACTGAGTGGGTGTGGCTGTGGGGAGGTGTATATATATATATATATATATATATATATATATATATATATATATATATATATATATATATATAATGATATACGGTATACATATTATATGTACACCAGTAATATGTATACATTATATATATTATACTGAATATATATGATATATATATGCACAGTTGGATATGAATATAAGGAAACAGGTGTGGACATGTGGTGGGGCGGGTGAGCAGGGGTGCCTGTTTGTCGATGGGCGGATAGGTGAGGGTGAGTGGTTGTGGGTGGGTGCGTGGATGAGTAAGGGTAGCTGGTCATAAATGGGTGTTTGTGAGAGTGTGGATAGATGGTTATGGGTGGGTTGATAGGTGTGGGTAACCGGTTATGGGGTGGAGGGTGTGGGTAGTTGTTTGGGTGTGAGCGAGTGGGTGTGGGTACCTTGTTGTGGTCAGGTAAATAGGTGAGTCGTAGGTCAGGGATGGGATGCGTTTGTCCATCAGTCTAAGACCTGTGTGTGTGTGTGTGTGTGTGTGTGTGTGTGTGTGTGTGTGTGTGTGTGTGTGTGAGAGAGAGTTGAGGTGTGGGTCTGTGTGATACTGAGCGAGTAGGTGGGTAGGTTGTAAGTGAATGTGGGTACATAGGTTTGTGGACACATGGTTAGGTATGTGAAGTGGTCGGTGGGGTATGGGTGAGGTAAAGCCATATGGGTGAGGATGTGGGTTAGTGCTTACATAGACGAGGATGTGGGTTTGGGTGATGTGTGTGAGTTGTCCAAATTAGAGTTCAGGGTGTTGGTGGAATGGTGTATAGGTGAGGATGTGGGTGGGATGATGTATGAGTGAGGCAGTGGGTAAGAATAATTTATCGATAAGGCTGTGCTTGGGATAGTGTATGGCTGTGGGTTCGGGATTAAGTGGGTGAGAGTGTTGGTGGGTGTACATGCTGAAGTGGGTAAATGGGTATATAGACAGATGAGTGGGTACTGAGTAGGTATGCCAACAGGTGTCAGTGGATAGGTATGTGGACAAGTGTGGGTGGACAGCTATGAAGAGAGGTGTTGGTGAGCAGGAATGTGACCAGGTAGACGTGGGGGAATATGGCTTTGTGGGTGGATAGGCATGTCACTGTATGGTTGGGGATGTGGACAGCTGTCAGTGTAAGGGGGGGAGGGGGATGTGAAGGTGTGGGTGAGAGTATAAAATAATGTGTAACAGTGGGTAAATGTGTGTCTGGGTGGCCTAGGTATGTCGATAGGTAAGCTTGTGTGTGTGTGTGTGTGTGTGTGTGTGTGTGTGTGTGTGTGTGTAGTATTAATACACGTATTGGCGTATGGGTGGGTGAATGTGGGAGTGAGTGAGTGAGCAGGTGAGGATTAGTACAGTAGGTCTGGGTGGGATGGGTGCATGTAGGTGAGGATGGGAGTTGCAAGTTATATGGGTTGGAGGGTGTATGGGTGACAATGTGGGTGGGATGGTGTATGAGTAACTGGTTCTATAGGTAAGGGTGGGGCTGGATGGTTTTGTGATTAGATATGGGTGAGTGGGTGGTTATAAAGGCAAATGAATATGTTGACACCTTGGTCTATATATGGATGGCTGTGCAAACAGGTGTAGTTGGAAATGTTTGCGAACAGTTGTGGGTGGAAATTTGTCAATAGGTGTGGGTGGGTCGTATGTGGACAGGTGTCGGGGGTCGTATGTGGACTTGTTTGGGTGGGTCGTACGTAGACGGGTGTAGGTGGGTCATACGTGGACAGGTGTCGGTGGGTCGTATCTGGACAGGTGTATGGGAATCGTAGGTGGACAGGAGTGAGTAAGAGGAACGTAACAGAAAGAGTGGGGAAATTTTGTGGGTGTGTGGGCTCATATGTGACTGGATGGGTATATTTGAGCGCCTGGGTGTTTCTGTGAATGAGTAAGTGAATATGTGCGTGTGAGGGTGTATGTATATGTGTGGGTACCGGTGTGGGTGTTTTGGTGACGGCGTCAGTGAGTGGGTTGCTCGGGCCATCGGTTGATAAGTGGGTATTCGTAGTTATATGCTTGAGTGGTTAGGTGTGTGTGTGTGTGTGTGTGTGTGTGTGTGTGTATGATATTCGTGTTACATGTGCGGAGTGGGTGGATATGGGTAGGGTGCACAGATGGTTGGGCCTTAGTGAGTCGGTCGGTATGGGGAAAGCTGTGTACGTGAATGTGGGTGGGTAAGGTGTGTGGATGGGTCAATACATGGGTGTCAATTGATCGATAGCTGGAAAGGGAAAAATAAAAGTGTGGGTCAGTGCTGATACGTGAATATGTGGATGGGTGGGTCGGGTGGGTAAGTATTTGGGTTTTAGTAAGTGGACGGCTGTAGGTGGGTAAGAATATGGGTTTACATTATTGGATATGTGGATGGTGTTGTTGCTAATGTGGATAGGTTTAAGTAACTGACAACATGCATAGGTATGTGCGAGTTTGTGGATAGCTACAGTATGTCTCCATCGGTGTATGGATAGATATATGTAGACGAATATGTGAATAGGTATATGTATTTCGACAGGTATATGTGAGTGACTATGTGGATAGGTATGTCTCTGAGCATGTGCACAGGTATCGGGTGGAAGGCATGTAAATGTGTTGGGTGGGAAGCATGCGAAGGTGCTGGGTGGGAGGCATGTGAAGGTGTTGGATGGAAGGCATGCGAAGGTATTGGGTGGAAGGCATGTGAAGGTGTCAGGTGGGAGGCATGTGAAGGTGTTCACTAGGATGTCTGTGAAGGTGTTCACTGGGATGTCTGTGAAGGTGTTCACTGGGATGTCTGTGACGGTGTCGGGTGGGAGGCATGTGAATGTGTCGGTGGGAGGCATATAAAGATCTCGGGTGAGGTTCATGTGGTGTTGGTAGGTATTGGTAGGGTACGTGAGTGAATGTGTGGATGTCTGTGTAAAAATATGTGTTGTTGGATAGGTGTGTGGGTGTGTCTGGGTGAGGGTGTCAGTCGGATGATGTATGGGTGATGGTGTCGGTGGGATGGTGTATTGGTATGGGTGTGGGTACGATGGTGTAAGGATGAGAGTGTGGGTACGATGGTGTAAGGGTGAAGGTGTGCGTTGGATGAAGTATGAGTTTGGGTAGGTTGGTGTGTAGACGTAGGTGGGATGGTGTATGGGTCAGGGTGTGGGTAGCATGATGTAAAAGTGACGGTGTCGGTGGGATGGTGTATGGGTGAAGGTGTGGGCACGATGGTGTAAGGGTGGGAGTGTGGGTGGTATGAAGTATGGGTTTGGGTAGGATGGTGTACGGGTGAGGGTGTGGGTGGGATGGTGTACGGGTGAGGGTGTGGGTGGGATGGTGTACGGGTGAGGGTGTGGGTGGGATGGTGTATGGGTGAAGGTGTGGGTAGGATGGTGTTAGGGTGGGAGTGTGGGTATATGGTGTAAGGGTGAGGGTGCTGGTAGGATTGTATAAGGGTGGGAACGTGGGTGGGATGGTGCATGGGTGAGGGTAGGATGGTGCATTGGTGAGGGCGTGGGTGGGGTGGTGTATGGCTTGAAGTAGGATGGTGTAAGGATGGGCATGTGGGTGGGATGGTGTATGAGTGCGGATGTGGGTACGGTGGTGTAAGGGTGAGGGTTTGGATGGTGTGGTGTATCTGTGAGGGTGTGGGTGGTATGGTGTACGGGCTTGGGTAGGATGGTGTACGGGCTTGGGTAGGATGGTGTATGGGCTTGGGTAGGATGGTGTATGCGTGAGGGTGTGGGTGGGATGGTGTATGGGTGAGGGTGTGTGTGGGATGGTGTATGGGTAAGGGTGTGGGTAGGATGGTGTAAGGATGAGGGTGTGGATGGGATGGTGTAGGGGTGTGGGTGGGATGGTGTGTGGGTGGGATGGTGTGTGGGTGGGATGGTGTATGGGTGAGGGTGTGGGTACATGGGTGAATGCTTAGGTGTGCGGAAGTGGCCCAGTGTCAATGAGTGGGTCAATAGGCAAAGATGTGGATAGATGAGAATGTGTGTGGGTGTATCTGTGGATGTAAGTGCATGGGTATGTGAACAGATGGGTAGATGGGTGTGGCTGAGGTAGGTAGGTGCGTCTGGGTGGTAGTGCTTATGGAAGTTAACATGAGTGGGTAGGGTCTGTGAGTGTCGGTGGGTAGGTGGGTCATTGGTTAAGTGGGGGTGTGGGTGTGGGTGTTGGTTGGTTGGTGCCTCGATGAGAGTGCGTGGGGTCAGTGGGTGTGTGAAATTAGGCATCTGTATGCATGGGTAATTGCATGTGCCAGGAAATGTGGGTGTGGATCAATGGGAATGGGTGTGGGTAGCTGGTTGTGGGTGAATGTGGGTAGCTGGTTGTGGGTGAATGTGGGTAGCAGGTTGTAGGTGGGTATGGTACCTGGTTGTGGGTGGGTGTGCGTACCTACTTGTGGGTGGGAGTGTAAGAGCTGAATAGTATAGGGGTGAGGGTATGGGTGGGATGGTGTATAGTTGAAGATATGGGTGGGATGGTGTATGAGTGAATATATGGGTGGGATGGTGTATGAGTGAATAGATGGGTTGGATGGTGTATGAGTGAATATATGGGTGGGATGGTGTCTGCATAAGGGCGTTGGTGGCATGGTGTATGGGTAAGGATGTTAGTGAAATGGTGTGTACATCAGGGTGTGGATGGCATGGTGTATAGTTGAGGATGTGTATAGGAATCATTTATCAGTGACGGTGTGGGTGGGATAGTGTATGGGCATGGGTGGGTAGTTCTCTAAATAAGATTCCCGTTGGGTGTATGTGCTGAAGTGGGTAAGTGGGTATGTAGATAAATAAGTGGGTATTTGGACCAGAATACAATTATATATATATATATATATATATATATATATATATATATATATATATATATATATATATATATATATATATACACCAGTAATATAATACATAATATATATATATTTTATAGAAAAGCAATACCAGTGTTGCAACGAACAGCATATTTATTATGTCCAGACGTTTCGACATATTCATCTATGTCATCTTCAGTGGATCTAAAAAGATGAAAAAAGACATGTAAGGTATTTAAAATCCTAAAAGAAATATATGAGCATGAGCTCATAGTACCTACATAAGAGAAAACGTAGTGTTAAATTACAGGGGAGACTTAACTGCACAATATATTCAGACGGACAGCAGACAGACAATTTAGGGCGGGTTTTCGTTTATAAATATGAATGGATTCTAGTATTCTTAGATTCATACTGGTATGAATACTAGAATCCATTCATATTTATAAACGAAAACCCGCCCTAAACAATTGTATGTCTGCTGTCCCTCTGAATATATTGTGCAGTTAAGTCCCCCCTGTAATTTAACACTACGTTTTCTCTTATGTAGATACGATGAGCTCATGCTCATAGAGTTCTTTTAGGATTTTAAATACCTTACATGTCTTTTTTCATCTTTTTAGATCCACTGAAGATGACATAGATGAATATGTCGAAACGTCTGGACATAATAAATATGCTGTTCGTTGCAACAATGGTATTGCTTTTCCTGTATAAGTTGCGGTTCCCTCATAACAAGCCTGTCTCAATATTTTATAGAATATAAATAAATATATACACAGTTGGATAGATATATATGGAAACAGGTGTGGGCATGTGGTTGGCCGGGTGAGCAGGGGTACCTAGTTATCGATGCGCGGATAGGTGAGGGTGAGTGGTTGTGGGTGGGTGCATGGATGAGTAAGGGTAGCTGGTCATAGCTGGGTGTGTGGGTGACTTTGGATAGATGGTTATGGGTGGGTTGCTAGGTGTGGGTAACTGGTTATGGGGTGGAGGGTGTGGGTAGTTGATTGAGTGTGGGTACCTTGTTGTAGTCAGGTAGATAGGTGAGTCGTAACTCAAGGATGGGATGCGTTTGTGCATCAGTCTAAGACGTGTGTGTGTGTGTGTGTGTGTGTGTGTGTGTGTGTGTGTGTGTGTGTGTGTGTGTGTGTGTGTGTGACTTGGGGTGTGGGTCTGTGTGATGCTGAGTGAGTAGGTGGGTAGGTTTTAGGTGAATGTGGGTACATAGGTTTGTGGACACATGGATAGGTATGTGAAGTGGTCGGTGGGGTATGGGTGAGGTAAGGCCATATGGGTGAGGGTGTGGGTGAGTGGTTGGATAGACGAGGATGTGGGTTTTGGTGATGTGTGTGAGTGGTCCAAAATAGAGGTTAGGGTACGGATGGAATGGTATATAGGTTAGGATGTGGGTGGGATGATGTATGAGTGAGGCAGTGGGTAAGCATAATTTAGCGATGACCCTGTGCTTGAGATAGTGTATGGCTGTGGGTGAGTGTGTTGGTGGGTGTACGTGCTGAAGTGGGTAAATGGGTATATAGACAGATGAGTGGGTACTGGGTAGGTATGGCAACAGGTGTCAGTGGATAGGTATGTGGACAAGTGTGGGTGGAGAGCTATGAGGAGAGGTGTTGGTGAGCAGGAATGTGACCAGGTAGACGTGGGGGAATTTGGCTTTGTGGGTGGATAGGCATGTCACTGTATGGTTGGGGATGTGGACAGCTGTTAGTGTAAGGGGGAGAAGGGGATGTGAAGGTGTGGGTGAGTAGAAAATAATATGTAACAGTGGGTAAATGTGTGTCTGGGTGGAGTAGGTATGTGGATAGGTAAGTTTGTGTGTGTGTGTGTGTGTGTGTGTGTGTGTGTGTAGTATTAATACATGTACTGGCGTATGGGTGCGAGAATGTGGAAGTGAGTGAGTGAGCAGGTGAGGGTAAGTACAGTAGGTCTGAGTGGGATGGGTGCATGTAGGTGAGGATGGGAGTTGGAAGTTATATGGGTTGGAGGGTGTATTGGTGACAATGTGGGTGGGATGGTGTATGAGTAAGTGGTTCTATTGGTAAGGGTGGGGCTGGATGGTTTTGTGATTAGATATGGGTGGGTGGGTGGGTATAAAGGCAAATGAATATGTTGACAGCTTGGTCTATGTATGGATGGCTGTGCAAACAGGTGTAGGTGGAAATGTTTGTGAACAGGTGTGGGTGGAAATTTTTGTCAATAGCTGTGGGTGGGTCGTATGATGACAGGTGGGGGGGGGGCGAATGTGGAAAGGTGTGAGGGGTCGTATGTGGACATGTTTGGGTGGGTCGTGGACGGATGTAGGTGGTGCGTGCGTGGACAGGTGTCGATGGGTCGTATGTGGACAGGTGTGTGGGGATCATATGTGGACAGGTGTGAGAGGAACGTAACTGTAAAGCTGGGGAAAGTTTGTGGGTGTGTGGGCTCATATGTGACTGGATGGGTATATTTGAGCGCCTGGGTGTTTCTGTGAATCAGTAAGTGAATGTGTGCGTGTGAGGGTGTATGTATATGTGTGGGTACCGATGTGGGTGTTTTGGTGACGGCGTCAGTGTGTGGGTTGCTCTTGCACTCGGTTGATAAGTGGGTATTCGTAGTTATATGCCTGAGTGGTTAGGTGTGTGTGTGTGTGTGTGTGTGTGTGTGTGTGTGTGTGTGTGTGTGTGTGTGATATTCGTGTTACATGTGCGGAGTGGGTGGATATAGATAGGGTGCACAGATGGTTGGGTCTTGGTGAGTCGGTGGGTATGTGGAAAGCTGTGTATGTGAATGTCGGTGCGTAAGGTGTGTGGATGGGTCAATACATGGGTGCCAATTGGTGGATAGCTGGAAAGGGAAAAATAAAAGTGTGGGTCAAGGCTGATAAGTGAATATGTGGGTGGGTGGGTCGGGTAGGTAAGTATTTGGGTTTTAGTAGGTGGATGGCTGTAGGTGGGTAAGAATAAGGTTTGCATTATTGGATATGTGGATGGTGTTGTTGCTAATGTGGATAGGTTTAAGTAACTGACAACATGCATAGGTATGTGCGAGTTTGTGGATAGCTACAGTATGTCTCCATCGGTGTATGGATAGATATATGTAGACGAATATGTGGACAGGTATATGTATTTCGACAGGTATATGTGAGTGACTATGTGGATAGGCATGTCTCTGAGTATGTGCAAAAGTATCGGGTGGAAGGCATGTAAATGTGTTGGGTGGGAGGCATGCGAAGGTGTTGGGTGGAATGCATGTGAAGGTCTCGGCTGGGAGGCATGTGAAGATGTCAGGTGGGAGGCATGTGAAGGTGTTCGCTGGGATGCCTGTGAAGGTGTTGGGTGAGAGGCATGTGAAGGTGTTCGCTGGGATGCCTGTGAAGGTGTTGGGTGAGAGGCATGTGAAGGTGTTGAGTGATAGGCATGTAAAGGTGTCGGGTGGGAGGCATGCGAGTCTGTCGGGTGGGAGGCATGCGAGGCTGTCGGGTGGGAGGCATGCGAGGCTGTCGGGTGGGAGGCATGCGAGGCTGTCGGGTGGGAGGCATGTGAAGATGTCAGGTGGGAGGCATGTGAAGGTGTTCGCTGGGATGCCTGTGAAGGTGTTGGGTGAGAGGCATGTGAAGGTGTTGAGTGATAGGCATGTAAAGGTGTCGGGTGGGAGGCATGTGAGGCTGTCGGGTGGGAGGCATGTGAGGCTGTCGGGTGGAAGGCATGTGAGGCTGTCGGGTGGGAGGCATGTCAATGTGTCGGTGGGAGGCATATAAAGGTCTCGGGTGAGGTTCATGTGGTGTTGGTAGGTATTGGTAGAGTGCGTGAGTGAATGTGTGGATGTCTGTGTAAAAATATGTGTTGTTGGATAGGTGTGTGGGTGTGTCTGGGTGAGGGTGTCAGTCGGATGATGTATGGGTGATGGTGTCGGTGGGATGGTGTATTGGTATGGGTATGGGTACGATGGTGTAAGGGTGATGGTGTGCGTTGGATGAAGTATGAGTTTGGGTAGGTTGGTGTAAGGGTGTAGATGTGGGTGGGATGGTGTATGGGTCAGGGTGTGGGTAGCATGGTGTAAAGGTGACGGTGTCGGTGGGATGGTGTATGGGTGAGGAATGGTGTATGGGTCAGGGTGTGGGTAGCATGGTGTAAAGGTGACGGTGTCGGTGGGATGGTGTAAAGGTGACGGTGTCGGTGGGATGGTGTATGGGTGAGGGTGTGGGCACGATGGTGTAAGGGCGGGAGTGTGGGTGGTATGAAGTATGGGTTTGGGTAGGATGGTGTACGGGTGAGGGTGTGGGTGGGATGGTGTATGGGTGAGGGTGTTGGTAGGATGGTGTTAGGGTGGGAGTGTGGGTATATGGTGTAAGGGTGAGGGTGCTGGTAGGACTGTGTAAGGGTTGGAATGTGGGTAGGATGGTGTATGGGTGTGGGTGGGATGGTGCCTGGGTGATGGTAGGATGGTGCCTGGGTGAGGGCGTGGGTAGGGTGGTGTATGGCTTGAAGTAGGATGGTGTAAGGGTGGGATGGTGTATGAGTGCGGATGTGAGTAGGGTGGCGTAAGGGTGAGGGTTTGGGTGAGATGGTATATGGGTGAGGGTGTGGGTGGTATGGTGTATGGGTGTGGGTGGTATGGTGTATGGGTGTGGGTGGTATGGTGTATGGGTTTGGGTTGGATGGTGTTTGGGTGAGGGTGTGGGTACATGGGTGAATGCTTAGGTGTGGGGAAGTGGCTCAGTGTCAATGAGTGGGTCAATAGGCAAAGATGTGGATAGGTGAGAATGTGTGTGGGTGTATCTGTGGATGTAGGTGCATGGGTATGTGGACAGATGGGTAGATGGGTGTGGCTGAGGTAGGTAGGTGCGTCTGGGTGGGTGTGCTTATGGAAGTTAGCATGAGTGGGGAGGGTCTGTGAGTGTCGGCAGGTAGGTGGGTGATTGGTTAAGTGGGGGTGTGGGTGTGGGGGTGTGGGTGTGGGGGTGTGGGTGTTGGTTGGTTGGTGGCTTGCTGATTAAGAGTGCGTGGGGTCATTGGGTGTGTTGATATAGATGTGTGGATGCATGGGTGTGTGGGTGTGGGAGGAAATGTGGATGTAGATTAGTATGTGAGTGAGTGTGGGTAGTTGGCTGTGGGTGATTGTGGGTAGGTAGTTGTGGGTGAGTGGGTAGCAGGTTGTAGGTTGGTGTGGTACCTGGTTGTGGGTGTGTGGTTGTAGGTAGGTAGGTGGGTGTGGGCACCTGGGTGTGGGTACCTACTTGTGGGTGGGTGGGTGGGTGTGGGTACCTACTTGTGGGTGGGTGGGTGGGTGTTGATACCTGGTTGTTGGTGTGTGGTTGTAGGTACGTGGGTGGGTGTGGGTACCTAGTTGTGGGTGGGTGGGTGTGGATACTTGGTTGTGGGTGTGTGGTTGTAGGTACGGGGGTGGGTGTGGGTACCTAGTTGTGGGTGGGTGGGTGTGTTTGAGTACCTGCTTGTGGGTGTGTGGTCGTAGGTAGGTAGGTGGTTGGAGGTGGGTACCTAGTTGTGGGTGTCTGATTGTAGGTAGGTGGGTGGATGTGTGTACCTGGTTGTGGGTGTGTGGTTGTAGGTAGGTGGGTGAATGTGGGTACCTAGTTGTGGGTCCGTGGTTCTGGTTAGGGATGTGGGTGAGTGGTAAGTCATCGGTGGGATGGGTGTGAATGTGAATTGAAGTAGTCTGGTTGTGTGAATGTAGAGAGAGAGAGAGAGAGAGAGAGAGAGTGTGTGTGTGTGTGTGTGTGTGTGTGTGTGTGTTGGTCTTGGATGTGGGGGGGGGGGTGGATATGGGCAGAATGGATACGTGGTTGGGTCTTGGTGAGTGGGTGGGTATGTGGAAAGATGTGTATGTGAATGATGGTGGGTTAGAAGGTGTGTGGGTGGGTAAGCAGATGGGTGTAAGTTAGTGGACAGCTGGATGGAGCAAAATAAGAGTGTGGGTCTGTGTTGATGTGATTATGTGGGTGGGTGGGTAGCTGGGATGGGTGAATAACTGGTTTTTTGTAAGTGGATGGCTTTGCATTATCAGATACGTGGATGGGTTGGGTGCTAATGTGGACAGGTTTCCGTGACAGAATATAGAAATATGTATGTGCGGGAGTGTGGAGAGCTGTCTCTCCATGAGTGTGTGGACAGATATATGTGGACGAGTATGTGCATAGGTATATGTGAGTATTTGGAGATATATGTGAGTGACTGTGGATAGGCATGTGGACAGGTATTGGGTGGGAGGCATGTATAGGTGTCGGGCGGGAGGCATGTATAGGGGTCGGATGGGAGGCATGTGAGGGTGTAGGGTGGGAAGGATGTGCAGGTGTAGGATGGGAGGCATGTGAAGGTGTAGGGTGGGAGGCAAGTGAAGGTGTAGGGTGGGAGGCATGTGAAGGTGTAGGGTGGGAGGCATGTGAAGGTGTAGGGTGGGAGGCATGTGAAGATGTAGGGTGAGAAGGATGTGAAGATGTAGGGTGGGAGGCATGTGAAGATGTAGGGTGGGAAGGATGTGAAGATGTAGGGTGGGAAGGATGTGAAGATGTAGGGTGGGAAGGATGTGAAGGTGTAGGGTGGGAGGGATGTGAAGATGTAGGGTGGAAGGCATGTGAAGGTGTAGGTTAGGAGGCATGTGAAGCTGTAGAGTAGGAGGCATGTGAAGCTGTAGAGTAGGAGGCATGTGAAGGTGTACGGTAGGAGGCATGTGAAGGTGTATGGTAGGAGGCATGTGAAGGTGTACGTTGGGAAAGATGTGAAGGTGTAGGGTGAGAGGCATGTGAAGATGTAGGGTGAGAGGAATGTAAAGGTGTCGGGTGGGAGGCATGTGAAGGTGTAGGGTGGGAGGCATGTGAAGGTGTAGAGTGGGAGGCATGTGAAGGTGTAGAGTGGGAGGCATGTGAAGGTCTTGGGTGGGAGACATGTGAAGGTGTACACTGGGAGGCATGTGAAGGTGTTGGGTGGGAGACATGTGAAGGTGTTGGGTGGGAGACATGTGAAGGTGTGGGTGTGGAGAATGTGGTGTTCGTAGGTATTGGTAGGATGCGTGATTGAATGTATGTTTGTTTGTGTAAAAATATGTATTCGTGGGTAGGTGTATGGGTGTGGATGGGTTTATATCTACAAGCGGTTGAGTGCATATGTGGATGTGGATGGTTGCGTTGAGTTAGTAGGTAGTTGCTTTGCTGTATGAGTGGATGGTTGCGTGAGTACTTGGGTGCATGGGTGGTACGTAAACATATGGGTGGGTAAGTACGTGAGCATATGGGTAAGTAGGTACGTGAACATATGGGTGGCTCTAAGGTTGAAGGGTTGTGTCACTGTGGGTGTGGGTTGTGGGTACATTGGTGGGTGAACTAGCAGCATATTTCCCTTCTGTATTACGGTTAAGCACCACCGCCCTCAGCCAGGAAGGCCTAGTCGGACAGGTTAACGCTTGTCTAGGTTAGGCTAGGTTAGCACAGGTAATTCTGCCTGTGAAAAACATTGAACGAATTTCCAAGAAAAACCTATGGTTTGTCTTGAAACGACTAGGCGAGCGTCGTTCCTTGCTTACGTTCTTGGTGGTGCTGCTGAACCGTAACACAGAAGGGAAATATGTGACCGGGTAGCCAGGGATGGGAGGTGTGGTAATGTAAACGGTGTGGGTGCTTGAGTCTTTTGGTTGGGGTGTGGGTGCTTGAGTCTTTTGGTTGGGGTGTGGGTGCTTGAGTCTTTTGGTTGGGGTGTCGGTGCCTGTGTCACTTGGGGTATGGGTGGGGGGGTAAAGGTATATGTGGCCATGTGTGGGTGAGTCTGTGTGTGGCCATGGGTGGGTGAGTGAATGTGTGACCATGGGTGGGTGGGTGAGTGAATGTGTGACCATGGGTGGGTGGGTGAGTGAATGTGTGACCATGGGTGGGTGGGTGAGTGAATGTGTGACCACGGGTGGGTGGGTGAATGTGTGACCATGGGTGGGTGGGTGAATGAATGTGACGCTGTGGGTGTGGGTGGGTGGCCAAATATATGAGTATAGGCGCATGGATGTGTGAGTTCCTGCTTAAGTAGGTGAGTTTATGTGTGGATCTGGATGAGTGAATATGTGCATTTCGACGGTTGCATGTGTGGGTGGATGAGCGTATGGGTGAGAGGATCGATGGGAGAGTGTAAGGGTCGAGGTGTGAGTGGAAGGATGTATGGGTTAGGGAATTGGTGGGTTGTGGGACAGATGAGTGAGTTGGTGGGTGGTGGGACAGATGAGTGAGTTGGTGGGTGGTGGGACAGATGAGTGAGTTGGTGGGTGGGTGTACAGATAAGGATCTGAGTACAGGAATGGGTGGAAAGGTGTATGGGTGAGGGTGTGAGGAGGATCGTGTAAGGATGAGGATGGTGTAAGGATTTGGGTTGGATGGTGTAAGGGTGGGACTGTGGGTGCGATGGTGTATGCGTGAGGGTGTGGGTGGGATGGTGTATGAGTGAGGGTGTGGGTGGGATGGTGTATGCGTGACGGTGTGGGTGGGATGGTGTATGAGTGAGGGTGTGGGTGGGATGGTGTATGAGTGAGGGTGTGGGTGGGATGGCGTATGAGTGAGGGTGTGGGTACATGGGTTAATGCTTAGGTGTGGTTAGGTGGCCCAGTCTCAATGGGTGGGTCAAGAGACAAAGATGTGGATGGGTGAGAATGTAAGTGGGTGTATCTGTGGATGTGGATGCATGGGTATGTGGGCAGATGGTTAGGTGGGTGTGGGTGAGGTAGGTAGGTAGGTCTGAATGAGTGTGGCTATGGGGCTTAGCATGGGTGGGGAGGTGGTGTGAGTGTCGGTGGGTAGGTGGGTGAGTGGTTGTGTGAGTATGGGTGTGGGTGTTCGTTCGTGGGTGGCTTGGTGATTAAGAGTGCGTGGGGTCAGTGGGTGTGTTGATACAGACGTGTGGGTGCGTGGGTGTGGGAGGAAATGTGGATGTGGATCAGTATGTGAGTGGGTGTGGGTAGCTGGTTGTGGGTGACTGTGGGTAGCTGGTTGTGGGTGAGAGGGTAGCACGTTGTAGGTGGGTGGGTGTGGGTACCTAGTTGTGGGTGGGAGTATACCTGGGTTGTGGGTGTGTGGTTGTAGGTAGGTCAGTGTGTGTACCTGGTTGTGGGTGTGTGGTTGTACAGTAGGTAGGTGGGTGGATGTGGTACCTCGTTGTGGGTCCGTGGTTCTGGTTAGGTATCTGGGTGAGTGTTAAGTCATCGTTGGCATGCGTGTGAATGTGAATTGAAGACGTCTGGTTGTGTGAATGGAGAGAGAGAGAAGTCATCGGTGGAATGGGTGTGAATGTCAATTGAAGACGTCTGGTTGTGTGACTGGAGAGAGGGAGGGAGGAAGGGAGAGAGAGAGAGAGAGAGAGAGAGAGAGAGAGAGAGAGAGAGAGAGTGTGTGTGTGTGTGTGTGTGTGTGTGTGTGTGTGTGTGTGTGTGTGGACTGTGGTGTAGGTGCGGGTGTTGCTGAGTAGGCTTGTGGGTAGGGTGTAGGTGAATGTGGGTAAATGGGTTTCAGGACAATAAGTATGTGAAGTGGTGGGTGGGGTGGGTAAGTGGGTCTGGGTTAGGGGAGGGCATATGGGTATGGGTGTGGGTGTGGATGGGTGATTCGATACGGGAGGATGTGGGTCGTTGAATGGATGTGTAAGTGGGTCGATGTATGGGTGAGAGCGTGAGTGGGTCAGTATAAAAGTAAGGATGTTGGAGGAATGATGTATGGCTGAGTGTGTCGGTGGGTGACTATACAGTAGGTGAGGGTATGGGTAGGATGGTATATGGGTGAGGGTGTGTGTGAGTTCTATATGGGTGAAGGTGTGGCTAACATTATGTATGGGTGAGGGTGTCAGTGGGATGGTGTATGCATAAGAGTTTGGGTGGCATGGTGTATGGGTCAGGATGTGAGCGAAATGATGTATAGGTAGGGTGTGGGTGGCATTGTGTATGGCTGAGGGTGTGGCTACGAATCATTTATCAGCAAGGGTGTGAGTGGGTAGTTCTATGGGTAGGAGTGCTGGATGGTGTATGTGCTGAAGTAGGAAACTGCGTATCTAGACAGATGAGTGGATATTTCCAGAGGTTTGCGTGTATTATATATATATATATATATATATATATATATATATATATATATATATATATATATATATATATATATATATATATATATAAGTGGGTGTGTTGCGTACGTATAAGTAGGTGTGTGTTGGGGGGGGGGAATTGGTGAATGTGTGGACTCATATGTGACTCAAGGGGTATATCTGAGTGCTTTGGGTGGTTCTGTGAATGTGTGGGTGTGAGGTGTATGGATATGTGTGGGTACTGGTGTTCGTGTTCGGGTGCCAGTGTCGGTGGGTGGGTGGATCTGCCGTGGGTGAATGGGTATAGGTGGTTATCAGCCTGAATGGGTAGGTGTATCAGTGTGTGTGTGTGTGTGTGTGTGTGTGTGTGTGTGTGTGTGTGTGTGTGTGTGTGTGTGTGTGTTGGTCTTGGATGTGGAGGGTGGGTGGATATGGGTAGAATGGATACGTGGTTGGGTCTTGGTGAGTGGGTGGATATGGGCAGAATGTTTAAGTAGTTGGGTCTTGGTGAGTGGGTATGTGGAAAGGTGGGTATGTGGAAAGATGTGCATGTGAATGGTGGTGGGCTAGAAGGTGTGTGGGTGGGTCAGTAGATGGGTGTAAGTTAGTAGACAGCTGGATGGAGAAAAATAAGAGTGTGGGTCTGTGTTGATGTGATTATGTGGGTGGATGGGTAGGTGGGATGGGTGAATAACTGTTTTTTTGTAAGTGGACGGCTTTGCAATATCGCATACGTGGATGGGTTGGGTGCTAATGTGGACAAGTTTCCGTGACAGAATATAGAAATATATATGTGCGAGAGTGTGGAGAGCTGTGTCTCCATGAGTGCGTGGATAGATATATGTGGATGAGTATGTGCATAGGTATATCTGAGTATTTGGAGATATTTGTGAGTGACTATGTGGATAGGCATGTGGACAGGTATCGGGTGGGAGACATGTATAGGTGTCGGGTGGGAGGCACGTGAAAATGTCGGGTGGGAGGCATGTGAGGGTGTAGGGTGGGAAGGATGTGAAGGTGTAGGATGGGAGGCATGTGAAGGTGTAGGGTGGTAGGGTGGGAAGGATGTAAAGGTGTAGGGTGGGAGGGATGTGAAGGTGGAGGGTGGGAGGGATGTGAAGGTGGAGGGTGGGAGGGATGTGAAGGTGTAGGGTGGGAGGGATGTGAAGGTGTAGGGTGGAAGGCATGTGAAGGTGTAGGGTGGAAGGCATGTGAAGGTGTAGGGTGGAAGGCATGTGAAGGTGTAGGGTGGAAGGCATGTGAAGGTGTAGGGTGGAAGGCATGTGAAGGTGTAGGGTGGAAGGCATGTGAAGGTGTAGGTTAGGAGGCATGTGAAGCTGTAGGGAAGGAGGCAAGTGAAGCTGTACGGTAGGAGGCATGTGAAGGTGTACGTTGGGAAGGATGTGAAGGTGTAGAGTGAGAGGTATGTGAAGGTGTACGTTGGGAGGGATGTGAAGGTGTAGTGTGAGAGGCATGTGAAGGTGTACGTTGGGAAGGATGTGAAGGTGTAGGGTGAGAGGCATGTGAAGGTGTAGGGTGGGAGGCATGTGAAGGTGTCGGGTGGGAGGCATGTGAAGGTGTCGTGTGGGAGGCATCTGAAGGTGTAGGATGGGAGGCACCTGAAGGTGTAGGATGGGAGGCATCTGAAGGTGTAGGGTGGGAGGCACGTGAAGGTGTTCGGTGGGAGACATGTGAAGTGTTGGGTGAGAGGCACGTGAAGGTGTTGGGTGGGAGGCATGTGAAGGTGTTGGGTGGGAGGCACGTGAAGGTGTTGGGTGGGAGGCATGTTAAGGTCTTGGGTGGGAGGCATGTGAAGGTGTTGAGTGGGAGACATGTGAAGGTGTCTACTGGGAGGCATGTGAAGGTGTTGGGTGGGAGGCATGTGAAGGTGTTGGGTGGGAGACATGTGAAGGTGTGGGTGTGGAGAATGTGGTGTTCGTAGGTATTGGTAGGATGCGTGATTGAATGTATGTTTGTTTGTGTAAAAATATGTATTCGTGGGTAGGTGTATGGGTGTGGATGGGTTTATATCTACAAGCGGTTGAGTGCATATGTGGATGTGGATGGTTGCGTTGAGTCAGTAGGTAGTTGCTTTGCTGTACGAGTGGATGGTTGCGTGAGTACTTGGGTGCATGGGTGGTATATAAACATATGGGTGGGTAAGTACGTGAGCACATGGGTGGGTAGGTACGTGAACATATGGGTGGCTCTAGGGTTGAAGGGTTGTGTCACTGTGGGTGTTGGTTGTGGGTACACTGGTGGGTGAACTAGCAGCATATTTCCCTTCTGTATCACGGTTAAGCACCACCGCCCTCAGCCAGGAAGGCCTAGTCGGACAGGTTAAAGCTTGGCCAGGTTAGCATAGGTAATTCTGCCTGTGAAGAACATTGACCGAATTTCCGAGAAAAATCTATGGTTTGTCTTGAAACGACTAGGCGAGCGTCGTTCCTTGCTTACGTTCTTGGTGGAGGTGCTGAACCGTAACACAGAGGGGAAATATGTGACCGGGTAGCCAGGGATGGGAGGTGTGGCAATGTAAACGGTGTGGGTCCTTGAGTCTTTTGGTTGGGGTGTCGGTGCCTGTGTCACTTGGGGTATGGGTGGGGGGGTAAAGGTATATGTGGCCATGTGTGGGTGTGTCTATGTGTGGCCCTGGGTGGGTGAGTGAATGTGTGACCATGGGTGGGTGAGTGAATGTGTGACCATGGGTGGGTGAGTGAATGTGTGACCATGGGTGGGTGGGTGAGTGAATGTGACGCTGTGGGTGTGGGTGTGGGTGGGTGGCCAAATTTATCAGTATAGGCGCATGGATGTGTGAGTTCTGGCTTAAGTAGGTGAGTTTATGTGTGGATCTGGATGAGTGAATATGTGCATTTCGACGGTTGCATGTGTGGGTGGATGAGCGTATGGGTGAGAGGATCGATGGGAGAGTGTAAGGGTCAAGGTGTGAGTGGAAGGATGTATGGGTTAGGGAATTGGTGGGTGGTGGGACAGATGAGTGAGTTGGTGGGTGGGTGTACAGATAAGGATCTGAGTACAGGAATGGGTGGAAAGGTGTATGGGTGAGGGTGTGGGGAGGATCGTGTAAGGATGAGGATGGTGTAAGGATTTGGGTTGGATGGTGTAAGGGTGGGACTGTGGGTGCGATGGTGTATGCGTGAGGGTATGGGTGGGATGGTGTATGAGTGAGGGTGTGGGTGGGATGGTGTATGAGTGAGGGTGTGGGTGGGATGGTGTATGAGTGAGGGTGTGGGTGGGATGGCGTATGAGTGAGGGTGTGGGTACATGGGTTAATGCTTAGGTGGCCCAGTCTCAATGGGTGGGTCAAGAGGCAAAGATGTGGATGGGTGAGAATGTAAGTGGGTGTATCTGTGGATGTGGGTGCATGGGTATGTGGGCAGATGGTTAGGTGGGTGTGGGTGAGGTAGGTAGGTAGGTCTGAATGAGTGTGGCTATGGGGCTTAGCATGGGTGGGGAGGTGGTGTGAGTGTCGGTGGGTAGGTGGGTGAGTGGTTGTGTGAGTATGGGTGTGGGTGTTCGTTCGTGGGTGGCTTGGTGATTAAGAGTGCGTGGGGTCAGTGGGTGTGTTGATACAGACGTGTGGGTGCGTGGGTGTGGGAGGAAATGTGGATGTGGATCAGTATGTGAGTGGGTGTGGGTAGCTGGTTGTGGGTGACTGTGGGTAGCTGGTTGTGGGTGAGAGGGTAGCACGTTGTAGGTGGGTGGGTGTGGGTACCTAGTTGTGGGTGGGAGTATACCTGGGTTGTGGGTGTGTGGTTGTAGGTAGGTCAGTGTGTGTACCTGGTTGTGGGTGTGTGGTTGTACAGTAGGTAGGTGGGTGGATGTGGTACCTCGTTGTGGGTCCGTGGTTCTGGTTAGGTATCTGGGTGAGTGTTAAGTCATCGGTGGCATGCGTGTGAATGTGAATTGAAGACGTCTGGTTGTGTGAATGGAGAGAGAGAGAGAGGTCATCGGTGGGATGGGTGTGAATGTCAATTGAAGACGTCTGGTTGTGTGACTGGAGAGAGGGAGGGAGAGAGAGAGAGAGAGAGAGAGAGAGAGAGAGTGTGTGTGTGTGTGTGTGTGTGTGTGTGTGTGTGTGTGTGTGTGTGTGTGTGTGGACTGGGGTGTAGGTGCGGGTGTTGCTGAGTAGGCTTGTGGGTAGGGTGTAGGTGAATGTGGGTAAATGGGTTTCAGGACAATAAGTATGTGAAGTGGTGGGTGGGGTGGGTAGGTGGGTCTGGGTTAGGGGAGGGCATATGGGTATGGGTGTGGGTGTGGATGGGTGATTCGATACGGGAGGATGTGGGTCGTTGAATGGATGTGTAAGTGGGTCGATGTATGGGTGAGAGCGTGAGTGGATCAGTATAAAAGTAAGGATGTTGGAGGAATGGTGTATGGCTGAGTATGTCGGTGGGTGACTATACAGTAGGTGAGGGTATGGGTAGGATGGTATATGGGTGAGGGTGTGTGTGAGTTCTATATGGGTGAAGGTGTGGCTAACATTATGTATGGGTGAGGGTGTCAGTGGGATGGTGTATGCATAAGAGTTTGGGTGGCATGGTGTATGGGTCAGGATGTGAGCGAAATGATGTATAGGTAGGGTGTGGGTGGCATTGTGTATGGCTGAGGGTGTGGCTACGAATCATTTATCACCAAGGGTGTGAGTGGGTAGTTCTATGGGTAGCAGTGCTGGATGGTGTATGTGCTGAAGTACGAAACTGCGTATCAAGACAGATGAGTGGATATTTCCAGAGGTTTGCGTGTATTATATATATATATATATATATATATATATATATATATATATATAGATACACAAGTGGGTGTTTTGCGTACGTATAAGTAGGTGTGTGTTGGGGGGGGGGAATTGGTGGATGTGTGGACTCATATGTGACTCAAGGGGTATATCTGAGTGCTTTGGGTGGTTCTGTGAATGTGTGGGTGTGAGGTGTATGGATATGTGTGGGTACTGGTGTTCGTGTTCGGGTGCCAGTGTCGGTGGGTGGGTGGATCTGACGTGGGTGAATGGGTATAGGTGGTTATCAGCCTGAATGGGTAGGTGTATCAGTGTGTGTGTGTGTGTGTGTGTGTGTGTGTGTGTGTGTGTTGGTCTTGGATGTGGAGGGTGGGTGGATATGGGTAGAATGGATACGTGGTTGGGTCTTGGTGAGTGGGTGGATATGGGCAGAATGTTTAAGTAGTTGGGTCTTGGTGAGTGGGTATGTGGAAAGGTGGGTATGTGGAAAGATGTGCATGTGAATGGTGGTGGGCTAGAAGGTGTGTGGGTGGGTCAGTAGATGGGTGTAAGTTAGTAGACAGCTGGATGGAGAAAAATAAGAGTGTGGGTCTGTGTTGATGTGATTATGTGGGTGGATGGGTAGGTGGGATGGGTGAATAACTGTTTTTTTGTAAGTGGACGGCTTTGCAATATCGCATACGTGGATGGGTTGGGTGCTAATGTGGACAAGTTTCCGTGACAGAATATAGAAATATATATGTGCGAGAGTGTGGAGAGCTGTGTCTCCATGAGTGTGTGAATAGATATATGTGGACGAGTATGTGCATAGGTATATCTGAGTATTTGGAGATATATGTGAGTGACTATGTGGATAGGCATGTGGACAGGTATCGGGTGGGAGGCATGTATAGGTGTCGGGTGGGAGGCACGTGAAAATGTCGGGTGGGAGGCATGTGAGGGTGTAGGGTGGTAAGGATGTGCAGGTGTAGGATGGGAGGCATGTGAAGGTGTAGGGTGGTAGGGTGGGAAGGATGTGAAGGTGTAGGGTGGGAGGGATGTGAAGGTGTAGGGTGGGAGGGATGTGAAGGTGTAGGGTGGTAGGGTGGGAGGGATGTGAAGGTGTAGGGTGGGAGGGATGTGAAGGTGTAGGGTGGGAGGGATGTGAAGGTGTAGGGTGGGAGGGATGTGAAGGTGTAGGGTGGGAGGGATGTGAAGGTGTAGGGTGGGAGGGATGTGAAGGTGTAGGGTGGAAGGCATGTGAAGGTGTAGGTTAGGAGGCATGTGAAGCTGTAGGGTAGGAGGCAAGTGAAGCTGTACGGTAGGAGGCATGTGAAGGTGTACGTTGGGAAGGATGTGAAGGTGTAGAGTGAGAGGCATGTGAAGGTGTACGTTGGGAAGGATGTGAAGGTGTAGGGTGAGAGGCATGTGAAGGTGTAGGGTGGGAGGCATGTGAAGGTGTCGGGTGGGAGGCATGTGAAGGTGTCGGGTGGGAGGCATGTGAAGGTGTCGGATGGGAGGCATGTGAAGGTGTCGGATGGGAGGCATGTGAAGGTGTCGAATGGGAGGCATGTGAAGGTGTAGGATGGGAGGCACCTGAAGGTGTAGGATGGGAGGCATCTGAAGGTGTAGGGTGGGAGGCACGTGAAGGTGTTCGGTGGGAGGCATGTGAAGTGTTGGGTGAGAGGCACGTGAAGGTGCTGGGTGGGAGGCATGTGAAGGTGTTCGGTGGGAGGCACGTGAAGGTGTTGGGTGGGAGGCATGTTAAGGTGTTGGGTGGGAGACATGTGAAGGTCTTGGGTGGGAGGCATGTGGAGGTGTTGAGTGGGAGACATGTGAAGGTGTCCACTGGGAGGCATGTGAAGGTGTTGGGTGGGAGACATGTGAAGGTGTTGGGTGGGAGACATGTGAAGGTGTGGGTGTGGAGAATGTGGTGTTCGTAGGTATTGGTAGGATGCGTGATTGAATGTATGTTTGTTTGTGTAAAAATATGTATTCGTGGGTAGGTGTATGGGTGTGGATGGGTTTATATCTACAAGCGATTCAGTGCATATGTGGATGTGGATGGTTGCGTTGAGTCAGTAGGTAGTTGCTTTGCTGTACGAGTGGATGGTTGCGTGAGTACTTGGGTGCACGGGTGGTATATAAACATATGGGTGGGTAAGTACGTGAGTACATGGGTGGGTAGGTACGTGAACATATGGGTGGCTCTAGGGTTGAAGGGTTGTGTCACTGTGGGTGTTGGTTGTGGGTACACTGGTGGGTGAACTAGCAGCATATTTCCCTTCTGTATCACGGTTAAGCACCACCGCCCTCAGCCAGGAAGGCCTAGTCGGACAGGTTAAAGCTTGGCCAGGTTAGCATAGGTAATTCTGCCTGTGAAGAACATTGACCGAATTTCCGAGAAAAACTTATGGTTTGTCTTGAAACGACTAGGCGAGCGTCGTTCCTTGCTTACGTTCTTGGTGGAGGTGCTGAACCGTAACACAGAGGGGAAATATGTGACCGGGTAGCCAGGGATGGGAGGTGTGGCAATGTAAACGGTGTGGGTCCTTGAGTCTTTTGGTTGGGGTGTCGGTGCCTGTGTCACTTGGGGTATGGGTGGGGGGGTAAAGGTATATGTGGCCATGTGTGGGTGAGTCTATGTGTGGCCCTGGGTGGGTGAGTGAATGTGTGACCATGGGTGGGTGAGTGAATGTGTGACCATGGGTGGGTGGGTGAGTGAATGTGACGCTGTGGGTGTGGGTGTGGGTGGGTGGCCAAATTTATCAGTATAGGCGCATGGATGTGTGAGTTCCTGCTTAAGTAGGTGAGTTTATGTGTGGATCTGGATGAGTGAATATGTGCATTTCGACGGTTGCATGTGTGGGTGGATGAGCGTATGGGTAAGAGGATCGATGGGAGAGTGTAAGGGTCAAGGTGTGAGTGGAAAGATGTATGGGTTAGGGAATTGGTGGGTGGTGGGACAGATGAGTGAGTTGGTGGGTGGGTGTACAGATAAGGATCTGAGTACAGGAATGGGTGGAAAGGTGTATGGGTGAGGGTGTGGGGAGGATCGTGTAAGGATGAGGATGGTGTAAGGATTTGGGTTGGATGGTGTAAGGGTGGGACTGTGGGTCCGATGGTGTATGCGTGAGGGTATGGGTGGGATGGTGTATGAGTGAGGGTGTGGGTGGGATGGTGTATGAGTGAGGGTGTGGGTGGGATGGTGTATGAGTGAGGGTGTGGGTGGGATGGTGTATGAGTGAGGGTGTGGGTGGGATGGTGTATGAGTGAGGGTGTGGGTAGGATGGCGTATGAGTGAGGGTGTGGGTACATGGGTTAATGCTTAGGTGGCCCAGTCTCAATGGGTGGGTCAAGAGGCAAAGATGTGGATGGGTGAGAATGTAAGTGGGTGTATCTGTGGATGTGGGTGCATGGGTATGTGGGCAGATGGTTAGGTGGGTGTGGGTGAGGTAGGTAGGTAGGTCTGAATGAGTGTGGCTATGGGGCTTAGCATGGGTGGGGAGGTGGTGTGAGTGTCGGTGGGTAGGTGGGTGAGTGGTTGTGTGAGTATGGGTGTGGGTGTTCGTTCGTGGGTGGCTTGGTGATTAAGAGTGCGTGGGGTCAGTGGGTGTGTTGATACAGACGTGTGGGTGCGTGGGTGTGGGAGGAAATGTGGATGTGGATCAGTATGTGAGTGGGTGTGGGTAGCTGGTTGTGGGTGACTGTGGGTAGCTGGTTGTGGGTGAGAGGGTAGCACGTTGTAGGTGGGTGGGTGTGGGTACCTAGTTGTGGGTGGGAGTATACCTGGGTTGTGGGTGTGTGGTTGTAGGTAGGTCAGTGTGTGTACCTGGTTGTGGGTGTGTGGTTGTACAGTAGGTAGGTGGGTGGATGTGGTACCTCGTTGTGGGTCCGTGGTTCTGGTTAGGTATCTGGGTGAGTGTTAAGTCATCGGTGGCATGCGTGTGAATGTGAATTGAAGACGTCTGGTTGTGTCAATGGAGAGAGAAAGAGAGAGAGAGGTCATCGGTGGGATGGGTGTGAATGTCAATTGAAAACGTCTGGTTGTGTGACTGGAGAGAGAGAGAGAGAGAGAGAGAGAGAGAGAGAGAGAGAGAGTGTGTGTGTGTGTGTGTGTGTGTGTGGACTGGGGTGTAGGTGCGGGTGTTGCTGAGTAGGCTTGTGGGTAGGGTGTAGGTGAATGTGGGTAAATGGGTTTCAGGACAATAAGTATGTGAAGTGGTGGGTGGGGTGGGTAGGTGGGTCTGGGTTAGGGGAGGGCATATGGGTATGGGTGTGGGTGTGGATGGGTGATTCGATACGGGAGGATGTGGGTCGTTGAATGGATGTGTAAGTGGGTCGATGTATGGGTGACAGCGTGAGTGGATCAGTATAAAAGTAAGGATGTTGGAGGAATGGTGTATGGCTGAGTGTGTCGGTGGGTGACTATACAGTAGGTGAGGGTATGGGTAGGATGGTATATGGGTGAGGGTGTGTGTGAGTTCTATATGGGTGAAGGTGTGGCTAACATTATGTATGGGTGAGGGTGTCAGTGGGATGGTGTATGCATAAGAGTTTGGGTGGCATGGTGTATGGGTCAGGATGTGAGCGAAATGATGTATAGGTAGGGTGTGGGTGGCATTGTGTATGGCTGAGGGTGTGGCTACGAATCATTTATCACCAAGGGTGTGAGTGGGTAGTTCTATGGGTAGCAGTGCTGGATGGTGTATGTGCTGAAGTACGAAACTGCGTATCTAGACAGATGAGTGGATATTTCCAGAGGTTTGCGTGTATTATATATATATATATATATATATATATATATATATATATATATATATATATATATATATATAAGTGGGTGTGTTGCGTACGTATAAGTAGGTGTGTGTTGGGGGGGTGGATGTGTGGACTCGTATGTGACTCAAGGGGTATATCTGAGTGCTTTGGGTGGTTCTGTGAATGTGTGGGTGTGAGGTGTATGGATATGTGTGGGTACTGGTGTTCGTGTTCGGGTGCCAGTGTCGGTGGGTGGGTGGATCTGCCGTGGGTGAATGGGTATAGGTGGTTATCAGCCTGAATGGGTAGGTGTATCAGTGTGTGTGTGTGTGTGTGTGTGTGTGTGTGTGTGTGTGTGTGTGTGTGTGTGTTGGTCTTGGATGTGGAGGGTGGGTGGATATGGGTAGAATGGATACGTGGTTGGGTCTTGGTGAGTGGGTGGATATGGGCAGAATGTTTAAGTAGTTGGGTCTTGGTGAGTGGGTATGTGGAAAGGTAGGTATGTGGAAAGATGTGTATGTGAATGGTGGTGGGCTAGAAGGTGTGTGGGTGGGTCAGTAGATGGGTGTAAGTTAGTAGACAGCTGGATGGAGAAAAATAAGAGTGTGGGTCTGTGTTGATGTGATTATGTGGGTGGATGGGTAGGTGGGATGGGTGAATAACTGGTTTTTTGTAAGTGGACGGCTTTGCAATATCGGATACGTGGATGGGTTGGGTGCTAATGTGGACATGTTTCCGTGACAGAATATAGAAATATATATGTGCGAGAGTGTGGAGAGCTGTGTCTCCATGAGTGTGTGGATAGATATATGTGGACGAGTATGTGCATAGGTATATCTGAGTATTTGGAGATATATGTGAGTGACTATGTGGATAGGCATGTGGACAGGTATCGGGTGGGAGGCATGTATAGGTGTCGGGTGGGAGGCATGTGAGGGTGTAGGGTGGGAAGGATGTGCAGGTGTAGGATGGGAGGCATGTGAAGGTGTAGGGTGGTAGGGTGGGAAGGATGTGAAGGTGTAGGGTGGGAGGGATGTGAAGGTGTAGGGTGGGAGGGATGTGAAGGTGTAGGGTGGGAGGGATGTGAAGGTGTAGGGT
Organism: Coenobita brevimanus; assembly: GCF_032717465.1. NCBI lineage: Eukaryota > Metazoa > Arthropoda > Malacostraca > Decapoda > Coenobitidae > Coenobita > Coenobita brevimanus. Next base: position 5,642,673 of record NC_136973.1, on the reverse strand, counting down.
AGTAGGGTGGGAGGGATGTGAAGGTGTAGGGTGGGAGGGATGTGAAGGTGTAGGGTGGGAGGGATGTGAAGGTGTAGGGTGGAAGGCATGTGAAGGTGTAGGTTAGGAGGCATGTGAAGCTGTAGGGTAGGAGGCAAGTGAAGCTGTACGGTAGGAGGCATGTGAAGATGTACGTTGGGAAGGATGTGAAGGTGTAGAGTGAGAGGCATGTGAAGGTATACGTGGGGAAGGATGTGAAGGTGTAGAGTGAGAGGCATGTGAAGGTGTACGTTGGGAAGGATGTGAAGGTGTAGGGTGAGAGGCATGTGAAGGTGTAGGGTGGGAGGCATGTGAAGGTGTCGGGTGGGAGGCATGTGAAGGTGTCGGGTGGGAGGCATGTGAAGGTGTCGGATGGGAGGCATGTGAAGGTGTCGGATGGGAGGCATGTGAAGGTGTCGAATGGGAGGCATGTGAAGGTGTAGGATGGGAGGCACCTGAAGGTGTAGGATGGGAGGCATCTGAAGGTGTAGGGTGGGAGGCACGTGAAGGTGTTCGGTGGGAGGCATGTGAAGTGTTGGGTGAGAGGCACGTGAAGGTGCTGGGTGGGAGGCATGTGAAGGTGTTGGGTGGGAGGCACGTGAAGGTGTTGGGTGGGAGGCATGTTAAGGTGTTGGGTGGGAGACATGTGAAGGTCTTGGGTGGGAGGCATGTGGAGGTGTTGAGTGGGAGACATGTGAAGGTGTCCACTGGGAGGCATGTGAAGGTGTTGGGTGGGAGACATGTGAAGGTGTTGGGTGGGAGACATGTGAAGGTGTGGGTGTGGAGAATATGGTGTTCGTAGGTATTGGTAGGATGCGTGATTGAATGTATGTTTGTTTGTGTAAAAATATGTATTCGTGGGTAGGTGTATGGGTGTGGATGGGTTTATATCTACAAGCGGTTCAGTGCATATGTGGATGTGGATGGTTGCGTTGAGTCAGTAGGTAGTTGCTTTGCTGTACGAGTGGATGGTTGCGTGAGTACTTGGGTGCATGGGTGGTATATAAACATATGGGTGGGTAAGTACGTGAGTACATGGGTGGGTAGGTACGTGAACATATGGGTGGCTCTAGGGTTGAAGGGTTGTGTCACTGTGGGTGTTGGTTGTGGGTACACTGGTGGGTGAACTAGCAACATATTTCCCTTCTGTATCACGGTTAAGCACCACCGCCCTCAGCCAGGAAGGCCTAGTCGGACAGGTTAAAGCTTGGCCAGGTTAGCATAGGTAATTCTGCCTGTGAAAAACATTGACCGAATTTCCGAGAAAAACCTATGGTTTGTCTTGAAACGACTAGGCGAGCGTCGTTCCTTGCTTACGTTCTTGGTGGAGGTGCTGAACCGTAACACAGAGGGGAAATATGTGACCGGGTAGCCAGGGATGGGAGGTGTGGCAATGTAAACGGTGTGGGTCCTTGAGTCTTTTGGTTGGGGTGTCGGTGCCTGTCACTTGGGTTATGGGTGGGGGGGGTAAAGGTATATGTGGCCATGTGTGGGTGAGTCTATGTGTGGCCCTGGGTGGGTGAGTGAATGTGTGACCATGGGTGGGTGAGTGAATGTGTGACCATGGGTGGGTGGGTGAGTGAATGTGACGCTGTGGGTGTGGGTGTGGGTGGGTGGCCAAATTTATCAGTATAGGCGCATGGATGTGTGAGTTCCTGCTTAAGTAGGTGAGTTTATGTGTGGATCTGGATGAGTGAATATGTGCATTTCGACGGTTGCATGTGTGGGTGGATGAGCGTATGGGTGAGAGGATCGATGGGAGAGTGTAAGGGTCAAGGTGTGAGTGGAAGGATGTATGGGTTAGGGAATTGGTGGGTGGTGGGACAGATGAGCGAGTTGGTGGGTGGGTGTACAAATAAGGATCTGAGTACAGGAATGGGTGGAAAGGTGTATGGGTGAGGGTATGGGGAGGATCGTGTAAGGATGAGGATGGTGTAAGGGTGGGACTGTGGGTGCGATGGTGTATGCGTGAGGGTATGGGTGGGATGGTGTATGAGTGAGGGTGTGGGTGGGATGGTGTATGAGTGAGGGTGTGGGTGGGATGGTGTATGAGTGAGGGTGTGGGTGGGATGGCGTATGAGTGAGGGTGTGGGTACATGGGTTAATGCTTAGGTGGCCCAGTCTCAATGGGTGGGTCAAGAGGCAAAGATGTGGATGGGTGAGAATGTAAGTGAGTGTATCTGTGGATGTGGGTACATGGGTATGTGGGCAGATGGTTAGGTGGGTGTGGGTGAGGTAGGTAGGTAGGTCTGAATGAGTGTGGCTATGGGGCTTAGCATGGGTGGGGAGGTGGTATGAGTGTCGGTAGGGAGGTGGTGTGAGTGTCGGTGGGTAGGTGGGTAGGTGGGTGAGTGGTTGTGTGAGTATGGGTGTGGGTGTTCGTTCGTGGGTGGCTCGGTGATTAAGAAGGCGTGAGGTCAGTGGGTGTGTTGATACAGACGTGTGGGTGCGTGGGTGTGGGAGGAAATGTGGATGTGGATCAGTATGTGAGTGGGTGTGGGTAGCTGGTTGTGGGTGACTGTGGGTAGCTGGTTGTGGGTGAGAGGGTAGCACGTTGTAGGTGGGTGGGTGTGGGTACCTAGTTGTGGGTGGGAGTATACCTGGGTTGTGGGTGTGTGGTTGTAGGTAGGTCAGTGTGTGTACCTGGTTGTGGGTGTGTGGTTGTACAGTAGGTAGGTGGGTGGATGTGGTACCTCGTTGTGGGTCCGTGGTTCTGGTTAGGTATCTGGGTGAGTGTTGTCATCGGTGGCATGCGTGTGAATGTGAATTGAAGACGTCTGGTTGTGTGAATGGAGAGAGAGAGAGAGAGAGAGAGAGAGAGAGAGAGAGAGAGAGAGAGTGTGTGTGTGTGTGTGTGTGTGTGTGTGTGTGTGTGTGTGGACTGGGGTGTAGGTGTGGGTGTTGCTGAGCAGGCTTGTGGGTAGGGTGTAGGTGAATGTGGGTAAATGGGTTTCAGGACAATAAGTATGTGAAGTGGTGGGTGGGGTGGGTAGGTGGGTCTGGGTTAGGGGAGGGCATATGGGTATGGGTGTGGGTGTGGATGGGTGATTCGATATGGGAGGATTTGGGTCGTTGAGTGGATGTGTAAGTGGGTCGATGTATGGGTGAGAGCGTGAGTGGGTCGGTATAAAAGTAAGGATGTTGGAGGAATGGTGTATGGCCGAGTGTGTCGGTGGGTGACTATACAGTAGGTGAGGGTATGGGTAGAATGGTATATGGGTGAGGGTATGCGTGAGTTCTATATGGGTGAAGGTGTGGCTAACATTATGCATGGGTGAGGGTGTCAGTGGGATGGTGTATGCATAAGAGTTTGGGTGGCATGGTGTATAGGTCAGGATGTGAGCGAAATGATGTATAGGTAGGGTGTGGGTGGCATTGTGTATGGCTGAGGGTGTGGCTACGAATCATTTACCAGCAAGGGTGTGAGTGGGTAGTTCTATGGGTAGGAGTGCTGGATGGTGTATGTGCTGAGGTAGGAAACTGCGTATCTAGACAGATGAGTGGATATTTCCAGAGGTTTGTGTGTATTTTATATATATATATATATATATATATATATATATATATATATATATATATATATATATATATATATATAAGTGGGTGTTGCGTACGTATAAGTAGGTGTGTGTGGGGGGGGGAAAATTGGTGGATGTGTGGACTCATATGTGACTCAAGGGGTATATTTGAGTGCTTTGGGTGGTTTTGTGAATGTGTGGGTGTGAGATGTATGGATATGTGTGAGTACTGGTGTTCGTGTTCGGGTGCCAGTGTCGGTGGGTGGGTGGATCTGCCGTGGGTGAATGGGTATAGGTGGTTATCAGCCTGAATGGGTAGGTGTATCAGTGTGTGTGTGTGTGTGTGTGTGTGTGTGTGTGTGTGTGTGTGTGTGTGTGTGTGTGTGTTGGTCTTGGATGTGGGGGGTGGGTGGATATGGGTAGAATGGATACATGGTTGGGTCTTGGTGAGGGGGTGGATATGGGCAGAATGTTTAAGTAGTTGGGTCTTGGTGAGTGGGTGGGTATGTGGAAAGATGTGTATGTGAATGGTGGTGGGCTAGAAGGTGTGTGGGTGGGTCAGTAGATGGGTGTAAGTTAGTGGACAGCTGGAGGGAGAAAAATAAGAGTGTGGGTCTGTGCTGATGTGATTATGTGGGTGGGTGGGTAGGTGGGATGGGTGAATAACTGGTTTTTTGTAAGTGGATGGCTTTGCATTATCGGATACGTGGATGGGTTGGGTGCTAATGTGGACAGGTTGCCGTGACAGAATATAGAAATATATATGTGCGAGACTGTGGAGAGCTGTGTCTCTATGAGTGTGTGGATAGATATATGTGGACGAGGATGTGCATAGGTATATGTGAGTATTTGGAGATATATGTGAGTGACTATGTGGATAGGCATGTGGACAGGTATCGGGTGGGAGACATGTATAGGTGTCGGGTGGGAGGCATGTGAGGGTGTAGGGTGGGAAGGATGTGCAGGTGTAGGGTGGGAAGGATGTGCAGGTGTAGGGTGGGAAGGATGTGCAGGTGTAGGATGGGAGGCATGTGAAAGTGTAGGGTGGTAGGGTGGGAAGGATGTGAAGGTGTAGGGTGGGAGAGATGTGAAGGTGTAGGGTGGGAGAGATGTGAAGGTGTAGGGTGGGAGAGATGTGAAGGTGTAGGGTGGGAGAGATGTGAAGGTGTAGGGTGGGAGGGATGTGAAGATGTACGGTGGAAGGCATATGAAGGTGTAGGTTAGGAGGCATGTGAAGGTGTACGTTGGGAAGGATGTGAAGGTGTAGAGTGAGAGGCATGTGAAGGTGTACGTTGGGAAGGATGTGAAGGTGTAGGGTGAGAGGCATGTGAAGGTGTCGGATGGGAGGCATGTGAAGGTGTAGGGTGGGAGGCATGTGAAGGTGTCTGACGGGAGGCATGTGAAGGTGTCGGAAGGGAGACATGTGAAGGTGTTGGGTGGGAGACATGTGGTGTGGGTGTGGAGAATGTGGTGTTCGTAGGTATTGGTAGGATGCATGATTGAATGTATGTTTGTTTGTGTAAAAATATGTATTCGTGGGTAGGGGTGTGGGTGTGGACGGGTTTATATCTACAAGCGGTTGCGTGCATATGTGGATGTGGATGGTTGCGTTGAGTCAGTAGGTAGTTGCTTTGCTGTACGAGTGGATGGTTGCGTGAGTACTTGGGTGCATGGGTGGTATATAAACATATGGGTGGGTAAGTACGTGAGCACATGGGTGGGTAGGTACGTGAACATATGGATGGCTCTAGGGTTGAAGGGTTGTGTCACTGTGGGTGTTGGTTGTGGGTACACTGGTGGGTGAACTAGCAGCATATTTCCCTTCTGTATTACGGTTAGGCACCACCGCCCTCAGCCAGGCAGGCCTAGTCGGACAGGTTAACGCTTGTCTAGGTTAGTATAGGTTATTTTGCCTGTGAAAAACATTGAACGAATTTCCGAGAAAAACCTATGGTTGGTCTTGAAACGACTAGGCGAGCGTCGTTCCTTGCTTACGTTCTTGGTGGTGCTGAACCGTAACACAGAGGGGGAAATATGTGACCGGGTAGCCAGGGATGGGAGGTGTGGCAATGTAAACGGTGTGGGTCCTTGAGTCTTTTGGTTGGGGTGTCGGTGCCTGTGTCACTTGGGGTATGGGTGGGGGGGTAAAGGTATATGTGGCCATGTGTGGGTGAGTCTATGTGTGGCCATGGGTGGGTGAGTGAATGTGTGACCATGGGTGGGTGAGTGAATGTGTGGGCATAGTTGAGTGGGAGAATGTGACGCTGTGGGTGGGGGTGGGTGGCCAAATATATGGGTATAGGCGCATGGATGTGTGAGTTCCTGCTTAAGTAGGTGAGTTTATGTGTGGATCTGGATGAGTGAATATGTGCATTTCGAAGGTTGCATGCGTGGATGGATGAGTGTATGGGTGAGGGGATCGATGGGAGAGTGTAAGGATCAAGGTGCGAGTGGGAGTCTGTATGGGTTAGGGTATGGGTGGGAGTCTGTATGGGTTAGGGTATGGGTGGGTGGTGGGATAGATGAGTGAGTTGGTGGGTGGGTGTACCGGTAAGGATCTGAGTACAGGAGTGGGTGGAAAGGTGTATGACTGAGGGTGTGGGGAAGATGGTGTAAGGGTGAGGGATGGTGTATGGATTTGGGCTGGATGGCGTAAGGGTGGGACTGTGGGTGCGATGGTGTATACGTGAGGGTGTGAGTGGGATGATGTAAGAGTGGGGGTGTGGGTGGGATGGTGTATGAGTGAGAGTGTGGGTACATGGGTGAATGCTTAGGTGTGGTTAGGTGGCCCAGTGTCAATGGGTGGGTCAAGAGGCAAACATGTGGATGGGTGAGAATGTAAGTGGGTGTATCTGAGGATGTGGCTGCATGGGTATGTGGACAGATGGTTAGGTGGGTGTGGGTGAGGTAGGCAGGTAGGACTGAGTGGGTGTGGCTGTGGGGAGGTGGTGTGAGTGTCGGTGGGTAGGTGGGTTAGTGGTTACGTGTGCGTATGGGTATGGGTGTTGGTTGGTAGGTGGCTCGGTGATTAGGAATGGGTGGGGTCAGTGGGTGTGTTGACACAGACGTGTGGGTGTGTTGACACAGACGTGTGGGTGTGTGGGCGTGGGAGGAAATGTGGGTGTGGATCAGTACGTGGGAGGAAATGTGGGTGTGGATCAGTACGTGAGTGGGTGTGGGTAGCTGGTTGTGGGTGACTGTGGGTAGCTGGTTGTGGGTGAGTGGGTAGCACGTTGTAGGTGGGTGGGTGTGGGTACCTAGTTGTGGGAAGGAGTATACCTGGTTGTGGGTGTGTGGTTGTAGGTAGGTTGGTGAGTGTGTGTACCTGGTTGTGGGTGTGGTTGTAGGTAGGTAGGTGGATGTGTTTACCTGGTTGTGAGTGGCTGTAGTACCTCGTTCTGGGTCCGTGGTTCTGGTTAGGTATGTGGGTGAGTGTAAGTCATCGGTGGGATGGGTGTGAATGTGAACTGAAGACGTCTGATTGTGTGAATGGAGAGAGAGAGAGAGAGAGAGAGAGAGAGAGAGAGAGAGATTGTGTGTGTGTGTGTGTGTGTGTGTGTGTGGATTGGGGTGTGGGTGTTGCTGAGTAGGCTTGTGGGTAGGGTGTAGGTGAATGTGGGTAGATGGGTTTCAGGACAATAAGTATGTGAAGTGGTGGGTGGGGTGGGTAGGTGGGTCTGGGTTAGGGGAGGGCGTATGGGTGAGGGTCTGGATGGGTGATTCGATACGAGAGGATGTGGGTCGTTGAGTGGATGTGTAAGTGGGTCGATGTATGGGTGAAAGCATGAGTGGGTCAGTATAAAAGTAAGGATGTGGGAGGGATGGTGTATGGGTGGGGGTGTCGGTGGGTGACTATACAGTAGGTGAGGGTATGGGTAGGATGGTATATTGGTGAGGGTCTGGGTGAAGGTGTGGGTGACTATGTATGAGTGAGGGTGTCAGTGGGATGGTGTATGGATAAGAGTATGGGTGCGATGGTATATGGGTGAGGATGTGAGCGAAATGGTGTCTAGGTGGAGGTGTGGGTGGCATGGTGTACGGCTGAGGGTGTGGGTAGGAATCATTTATAAGTGAGGGTGTGGGTGGGATAGTGTATGGGCCACCCCTTATGGGATTAAGGCGTCTGGCATTAGACAGACGGGTGCGTGAATATGTGGGTGTGGGTGAGTCGTTGGGTGGATGTGTGAATGTGGATGGTTACATGGGTGGGTTGGTGGATGAGTAATTTGGGTAGGTTGGTGTATGGGTGGGTAGCTGAGCATGTGGATGAGTAGGTCAGTGTGTGTGTGGGTATAGTTGGATAGGTAGTTGTGGGTAGCTGGTTCTGCGTGGGTGGGTGGACATGTGTTTAGCCATGGATGGGATGGGTGAGTGTGTGAGTGTAAGGAATATGGACGTATAAATATTGATGGTATTGGTGTATGTGTGTAGGGGTTTGGGTGTAGTGGAAGGGAGGGTGAGTGACAATGTGTGGCCATCCGTGGGTATGTGAATGTATGAGTGGGCATTTGAGGGAGTAGTGTATGGGTGTGAGTGTGGGTGTGGATGTTGGTTGGTAGGTAGGCGAGTGGTCAGCTGTGGGTGAAGTCAGTGTGTGATTGTTGAGGTGGGGATGCAGGGGTGTGTGGGGTAGTTGGGTGAGGGTGTGAAGTGTGGATGAGGAAGTGGGTGGGTGAGAGGGTGTAAGGGTGAAGGTATCGTCCTTGGGTGTGTGGGTGGGTTAATGTATGTGGGTGGGTGGGTTTGTGTGTGTGGGTGGATGGGGTAAGGTGGAGGAAGGGGGAGGTGGGTAGAGTAGGGATTGGGGTATGGGTTGTAGGGATTGGGATTGATGGGGTAGGGGTAAGGATTGTAGCGATATGAGTTGGAGGGGTTTGTGGGGTAGGGGTAGGGGTTGGAGGGATGGGTGGGGTAAGGGTAGATGTTGAAGGGCTAGGTAAGATATGAGTGGGTTAGGTATGGAGGGGTGGGTGGGGTAGGGGTATTGGTGTAAGATGAAGGTGGCGTAGGGGCAGGAGAGGTGGTACAATATGAGCAGGTGGGTGGGTGGAGTAGGGGTAGACTCAGAAATGATGATTAGGGTAGGACGAAGGGTGAGAAGGATAGCAGAGTGAGGTACGAGTTGGTGAGTAGGCTGGCGGCTGTGGTATGGTTAAGATAGAGGTGGGTGGCTTGGGTAGGGTGGAGATAGGGGTGGGTGGCTTGGGTAGGGTGGAGATAGGGGTGGGTGGCTGAGGTGGGATGGAGGTAGGGGTGGCTGAGGTGGATGAGTGGGTGACTGGGTGGAGGTAGGGGTGGATAGTTGCGTGGCTGGGGTAGAGGTACAGGCAGAACGTGTGGGTAGGGTAGGGTTTGGGGAAGAAGAGGTGGTGGGGTACAAGTAGGTGGGTGTGACAGGTGTGGTTTGGTGGCTGGAGTGGAGGGAGATACAATATGGGTAAGTGGGCAGGATTGGAGTTGGGGTTGGAGGAGTGAGTGGAGTAAGAGGTTGGAGCTGTGGGTGAGATGGGGGTAGGGGGGAAGGCAGAATGGGTGTGTGAGGTAGGGTAGGAGTGTGTGGGGTAGGGTAGGAGTGTGTGGGGTAGGGTAGGAGTGTGTGGGGTAGGGTAGGAGTGTGTGGGGTAGGGTAGGAGTGTGTGGGGTAGGGTAAGGGGTGTATGGGATAGGGTAGGGGTGTATGGGATAGGGTAGGGGTGTATGGGATAGGGTAGGGGTGTATGGGATAGGGTAGGGGTGTATGGGATAGGGTAGGGGTGTATGGGGTAGGGTAGGGGTATGTGAGGTTGGGTGGGGGTATGTGAGGTTGGGTGGGGGTATGTGGGGTAGGGTAGGGTAGGAGTATGTGGGGTAGGGTAGGGTAGGGGTATGTGGGGTGGGGTAGGATAGGGATGTGTGAGGTTGGTTAGGGGTGGGTGGGTGCATTAGAGTTAGTGATGGGTGTGTGGGTGGTGGGTGGTGTGGGTGTAGAGGTTGATGAGTGGGTGGTGTGGGTGTAGAGGTTGATGAGTGGGTGGTGTGGGGGTAGGGGTGGACAGCTATATGTGAATCAGTATGTGGATAGGTATGTCAGTGGGTATAGGTATACATGAGTATGCCAACAGTTATATGTGCGTCAGTATGTGGATAGGTATGACTCGATGAATATGTGCACAGGTGTCGGTTGGAAGCAATGTGAAGGTGGTGGATGTGGGTATATGAAATTACCACTTGGGAGAAATGTGAAAGTATCAGTTGTAGGTATGTGAATGTGTGGGTCGGTGAAGGAGTGTGTCAGTGGGTAGGCGAATATGTAGATGTGGATGTCAGAGGGTGTGTGAATACGGAAAGGTGTGCATGGGTAGGTGTGTGGGTGTTGGTGGGTGTATGTATGGATTAGTATGAGAAATGAAGGACAGATATAAGAAGCTGTACACAGCGTGGGGTAGGTGGGTCTGTCTGAGGTGTGTAGCTACGTCATGTAAGGTGGGTAGGTGGGTCTGTCTGGGGTGGAAAGGTAGATGTATGTGATGTGGGCAGGCAGTGTGGGTCTGAGGTGGGTGGGTGAGATGGGTGATTAGGTGGGTCTGGGTGGGGTAGGTGGGTCTGAGTGAGGTGGGTGGGTAAATGGGTGCGGTCGTGGAGCGAGTATGAGTGCAAGGTAAGTCGTTAAGTGTGGATATTTATGTGGGTGTGGATCTGGGTGGGGTAGGTGGGTCTGAGTGAGGTGGGTGGGTAAATGGATGCGGTCGTGGAGCGAGTATGAGTGCAAGGCAAGTCGTTAAGTGTGGATATTTATGTGGGTGTGGATGTTGGTGTTTAGGTAGGTATGTGAATAGCAATGGGTGGGATTAGTTGGTGTGGATAGTGAGTTGAGTAGATTTTTCTATTTGAATGTTGGCCTGAAACAAGGATGTGTCATGTCTCCATGCTTGTTCAATCTGTAAATGGAGGAGGGTTATACAAGAGATACAAGGTAGGGCAGTGGATGTTGCTGCGGTTCTATTGAGAAAGCCCAGTGTTCGGAAACTACCTGTACTATTGCGTGCAGATGATACTGTGTTGTTAAGTGAAGACGAAGGGGAGCTGCAAGCCTTGGTGGATGAGTTTGGGAGTGTAAGAAACGGAATCTAAAGTTGAATGTAGTGAACGGTAAAGTGATGGTCCTCGAGGGAAGTAAAGTCAGTGAATATACAGTGAGGTTGGATGAGGAGGATATGGAAAATATGAGTGCATTTTAAGTACTTGGGTATTGTGATGAGTAAGGAAGTTTAGAGGGTGAAGTGCTTGAAAGAGTACAGCAGGGAAGAAAGGTTGCTGGTTCCTTAAAAGCAGTGATAAGAAACAGGGAAGTAAGCATGGAAGTGAAAAAGCAACTACATGACAGTATTGTCATACCAACTCTACGGTACGGAAGTGAAGCTTGGACCTTGTCGGAGGGACAGAAATCAAGAGTGAGGGCAGTGGAAATGAGTTATTTGAGAAGAGCATGTGGAGTCACATGGAGAGAGAGACTGTTAAATGAGGAAGTCAGTGAGCGTTGTGGTGTGGATGTGAATGTGACAGGAAGCGTTAGGAGAAACACGTTAAGGTGGTCTGGCCATGTGGAGAGGATGGAGAGTAAGGGACTGACGAGGAGAGTGTGTGAGTGAAGTGGAGGAGGGGAGAGGGAGAGGGAGGCCAAGGATGAAGTGGAGGAGGGGAGAGGGAGAGGGAGGCCAAGGATGAGATGGAGGGAAGAAGAGGAGAGGTGTATAAGAGAGTACGGATGTGAGCTGGGAGCAGGGCAATGAAACAGCGGGAGACAGGACGACATGGAGGCGGTTTATTTGTGGCCACCCCATATGGAACTAAGGCGTCTGGCAATAGATAGATAGATAGATAGGAATTAGTGGGTGTGTCAATGTAGGGGTGTTGGCAAATGAAGACTGGGTCGATGGGTGACTGGGTATGGGTGAGGGAAATGTGGGTGTGACTTGGTGTATGGGTGAGTATATGGATTTAGGTGTGTAGGCAGAGGAACTGTGGGTGGGGTAAGTGTGGGTGTGGTGTCGTGCATGGGTCAGAGTGTGGGTGTGGATGTTGGTGGCAAGGTGTGTCAGTGGTTAGCTCTGGGTGTAAATGCTATGGGTGGTTAGGTAGGACTGTGTGGCGGTGAGGTAGGATGGTGTGGGTGGGTCAATATTTTGGACCTGGATAGGTGGATGAATATTTAGGGATGGGGTAGGTGGGTGAATATTTAAGGATGGGGTAGGTAGGTGAATGTTTGGGAGTAGGGTAGGTGGGTGAATGTTAGGGGATAGGGTAGGTGGGTGAATGTTTGGGGGTTGGGTATGAACGTGAATGTTTGGGGGTTGGGTATGAACGTGAATCTTTAAGGGTGGGGCAGGTGGGAGTATCTTTGGATGTTGGTGGATGGATATGGCTTAGTAAATATGTGGATGCAGGGTCCCATGAATGGATGTGGGTGGATAAATAAAAACAATGTAGGTTAGTGGACATGTTGATGGGTCGGTGCAGTGGTTATTGGATGGTAATTTCGATACGTGTATGTCTGTAAGTATGTGCACAGGTGTTGGTTGAGAGGAGTGTAAAGGTGTTGTTGATAGGGGTGTGAAGGTGTTGGTTGACAGGAGTGTGAAGGCGTTGGATGAAATGAATTTTAAGGTGTCGGTAGGGGGAATGTGAAGATGTCGGTTTGGGGAGAATGTGAAGGTGTTGGTTGGGAAGAATGTGAAGGTGTTGGTTTGGGAGGAATGTGAAGGTGTTGGTTTGGGAGGAATGTGAAGGTGTCGGTTTGGGAGGAATGTGAAGGTGTCGGTTTGGGAGGAATGTGAAGGTGTTGGTTTGGGAGGAATGTGAAGGTGTTGGTTGGGGAGAATGTGAAGGTGTTGGTTGGGGAGAATGTGAAGGTGTTGGTTGGGGAGAATGTGAAGGTGTCGGTTTGGGAGGAATGTGAAGGTGTCGGTTTGGGAGGAATGTGAAGGTGTCGGTTTGGGAGGAATGTGAAGGTGTCGGTTTGGGAGGAATGTGAAGGTGTCGGTTTGGAAGGAATGTGAAGGTGTCGGTTTGGAAGGAATGTGAAGGTGTCGGTTTGGGAGGAATGTGAAGGTGTCGGTTGGGGAGAATGTGAAGGTGTCACGTAGGGGGAATGTGAAGGTGTCAGTAGGGTAGCAATATGAAAGTGTCGGTTGGGGATTTATGAAATTTCCACTTGAGAGAAATGTTAAGGTGTCAGTGGTAGGTGTGCTAATATATGGGTCGGTGCATAAATGCGTCAGTGGGTCGGTGAATGTGTAGGTATGGGTGTCAGTGGGTGAATGAAAGGCCAAACGTGTGGATGGGTGAGGGTGTAGGCGTTGGTGAGGGTGTAGGCGTTGGTGAGGGTGTAGGCGTTGGTGGGAGTGTGCATGGATGGGTAAGTGGACAGATGGGTAGATATATAATGCTGAGGGTAGGGTGAGTAGGTGGATGTCTGAAAAGGGTAATTAAGTCTGTGAGATGGGTAGGGAGGTAAGTGGGTCTGTCTGAGGTGGGTAGGGGGGTAAGTGGGTCTGTCTGAGGTGGGTAGGGGGGTAAGTGGGTCTGTCTGAGGTGGGTAGGGGGGTAAGTGGGTCTGTCTGAGGTGGGTAGGTGGGTGGGTCTTGCAGGGATACGTGGTTCTGTGAGGTAGGTGGATCTGAGGTGGGTTGGTGGGCCTGTGAGGTAGGTGAACCTGTGAGACAGGTAATGTGGGCCTGTAAGACCGGTGGGTAGGCAGGTTAGTATGGGTGGGGTGGGTGGGTAGGTGGTTGCAGTTGTGGAGTGAGTATGGGTGGGGTGGGTTGGTAGGTAATTAAGTCGTTAAATTTGGATGTTGGCGTGAGTTTGGATGCTGGTGCGTAGGTGCAAAAAAGATTAGCCATGGGTGGGGTTAGTGGGTGTGTGAATGTAGAGGTGTTGGTACAGGAGGAGTGGGTGGATGGGTGACTGAGTACGGGTGGTGGAAATGTGGGTGTGAGTTGGTGTATGGGTGAGTATGTGGATGTGGGTTTGTAGGCAAAGCAACTGTGGGGGGGGGGAGTGTGGGTGTGGTGTCATGTATGGGTCAGTATATAAATGTAGGGGGTCAGTGTGGGTGTGGATATGGATGCCTAGGTCAGTCAGGGGTAAGAAGTGGGTGTGGATGGTATGGGTGGGCAGATAGGTGTGGCAGTGGGGTAGGATGGTGTGGGAATAGGCTCGGTGGGTGAATGTTTGGGTGTTCAGTATGTAGGTGAATCTTTGATGGTGGATTAGATGTAGTGGGATAGGTGGGTGAATGTTTGGTGGTGGGGTAGGTAGATGAATGAATGGGGGTGAGGTAGGTGCATGAATGTTTGGGGGTGGGGTAGGTGGATGAATGTTTATGGGTTGGGTAGATGGGGGAATACAGTACTTGGAGGTAGGGTAGGTGGGTGAATGTTTGGAGGTTGAGCATGTCGGTCAATATTTGAGGGTCGGGTAGATGGGTGAATTTTTGGAGTTGGGGTAGGTGGGTGAATGTTTGGGGGTGGGATAGGTGGGTGAATGTTTGGGGGTGGGGTAGGTGGGTGAATGTTTGGGGGTGGGGTAGGTGGGTGAATGTTTGGGGGTGGGGTAGGTGGGTGAATATTTGGGGGTGGGGTAGGTGAGTAAAGGTGTGAGGGTTGGGTAGGTGGGTGATTGAAGTTGAGGATGTGGATGAATGTTTTGGGGTGGGATAGATGGGTGAATATTTGGGGGTTTGGTATGTCGATCAATGTTTGGGGGACGGATAAGTGGGTGAAGTTTTATATGTAGGTGGATGGGTATGGATTAGTAGATATATGGGTGTGGGGGCCCATGAATGGGTGTGGACGGGTGGATGTGGGTGGATAAATAAAATGGTTTAAGTCAGTGGATATGTGGATGAGTCAGTGCAATGGCTGTTGGACGGTTATATCGATAGGTACATGTCAGTATGTGCATAGATGTTGGTTGACGGGAATGTGAAGGTGTCAGGTGGGGAGAATGTGAAGGCGTCGGTCGGGGAGGAATGTGAAGGTGTCAGGTGGGGCGAAAGTGAAGGTGTCAGGTGGGGGGAATGTGAAGGTGCCAGTTAGCAGCAACATGAAGGTGTCGGTTGGGGGGGAATGTTAAGGTGTCAGTGGTAGGTACAGTATTTGAATGTGTGGGTCAGTGCATGAATGTGTCAGTGGGTCAGTGAACGTGTTTGTGTGGGTGTCAGTGGGTGAATGAATGGCCAAACATGTGGATGAGTGGGAGTGTAAGTGTAGGTGGGTGGGGGGTGTATGGATGGGTAAGTATATGATGCTGTAGGTAAGGTTGGTTGGTCGATGTCTGAAATGGGTAGGTAAGTCTGTGAGATGGGAAGGTAAATGGGTCTGTCTGAACTGGGTAAGTGGGTCCGTATGAGGTGGGCAGGTGGGTCTGTCTGGGATGAGTAGGTGGGTCTGTCTGAGATGGGTAGGTGGGTCTGTCTGAGATGGGTAGGTGGGTCTGTGAGATGGGCAGGTGGGTAAGTGGGTCTGTCTGAACTGGGTAAGTGGGTCTGTCTGAGATGGGGAGGTGGGTTTAAGGTGGGTAGGTGGGTCTAAGGCGGGTAGCTGGATCAGTGCGTCTGTGACGTGGGTACGTGGGTCTGTGAGGATTGTAGGTTGGTCTCTGAGGAGTGTAGGCGGGTCTGAGGTGGGTAGGTGGGTCTGTGAGGTGGGTAGGTGGGTCTGCGAGGTGGGTAGGTGGGTCTGTGAGGTCAGTAGGTGAAAATGAGGTGGGTAGGTGGGTCTGTGAGGTGAGAGGGTGGGTCTGTGAGGTGGGTAGTTGGTGTGTGTCTGTGAGACGGGTGGGTAGGCAGGTTGGTCTGGATGGGATGGGTAGGCAGATTGGTCTGGATGGGATGGGTAGGCAGATTGGTCTGGATGGGATGGGTAGGCAGATTGGTCTGGATGGGATGGGTGGGCAGGTTGGTCTGGTTGGGGTTGGTGGGTAGGTGGTTGGGGTTGGTGGGTAGGTGGTTGGGGTTGGTGGGTAGGTGGTTGGGGTTGTGGAGTGAATATGTGTGAGGTGGGGTGGAAAGGTAAGTCGTTAAATGTGGATGTATGCACGGGTGTGGATGTTCTTGCATATGTCGATAAATTATTAGTCATGATTTGGGTTAGTGGGCATGTGAATGTAGGGGTGTTGGTAAAGGAAGAGTGGGTGGATGGGTGCCTGGGTATGAGTGGGGGAAATGTGCAGGTTGGTGTATGGGTGAGTGTATGGATAAGGATGTGTAGGCAGAGGAACTATGGGTGGGGTAAGTGTGGGTGTGGTGTCGTGTATGGGTCAACACGTGGATGTATGGGTCATTGTAAGGGTGTGGATGTTGGTGGCTAGGTGGGTCAGTGGTTAGTTGGATATGTGGTTAGCCATGAATGGGATGGGTGAGTGTGTGAGTGTAAGGAATATGGATGTATAAATACTGATGGTACTGATGTATGTGTGTAGGGGTTTGGGTGTAGTGGATGGGAGGGTGAGTGACAATGTGAGGCCATCTGTGGGTGTGTGTATGTGTGGGGGGGGCATTTGAGGGACTCGTTAAGTGTGGGTGTGAGTGTGGGTGTGGATGTTGGTTCGTAGGTAGGCGAGTGGTCAGCTGTGGGTGAAGGGAGTGTGTCATTGCTGATGTGTGGGGTACATGGGTGAGGGTATCGTCATTGGGTAAGAAGGTGTGTGGGTTTCGGTGGGTGGGTGGGTTTGTGTGTGTAGGTGGATGGGGTAAGGTGGAGGAAAGGGGAGGTGGGTAGAGTAGGGATAGGGGTATGGGTTGTAGGGACACGGATTGAAGGGGTAGGGGTAAGGATTGTAGCGATATGAGTTGGAGGGGTTTGTGCGGTAGGGATATGGGTTGGAGGCATGGGTGGGGTGGGGTAAGGGTAGATGTTGAAGGGCTAAGTGAGATATGAGTGGGTTAGGTAGGGAGGGGTGGGTGGGGTAGGGGTATTGGTGTAAGACGTGGGTGGGGTAGGGGCAGGAGAGGTGGTGGAGTATGAGTAGGTGGGTGGGTGGAGTAGGGGTAGACTCAGAAGGGGTGATTAGGGTAGGACCAAGGGTGAGAAGGACGGGTGAGTGAGGTACGAGTTGGTGGGAAGGCTGGTGGCTGGGGTAGGATGGAGATAGAGGTTGGTGGCTGGGGTAGGATGGAGATAAGAGGTTGGTGGCTGGGGTAGGATGGAGATAAAGGTTGGTGGCTGGGGTTGGGTGGAGATAGGGGTGGAGATACGAGTGAATGGGTGGGTGGCTGGGATGGAGGTACAGGCAGGGGTGGGTAGGTAGGGCTTGGGGCAGGAGAGGTGGTGGGTTTGAGTAGGTGGGTCTGGCAGGTGTGGGTTGGTGGCTTGGGTGCAGGGAGGTAGGGGTGAGTGGGCAGGGATTGAGTAGGGGCAGGAGGACTGAGTGGAGTAGAAGGTTGGAGGTGTGGGTGAGATAGGGGTAGGGGTGCAGGCAGAAAGGGTGTGTGAGGTAGGTTAGGGGTGTGTGGAGTAGCGTAGGGGTGTGTTGGGTAGGGTAGAGGTGTGTTGGATAGAGTAGGGCTGTGTGGTGTAGGGTAAGGGTATGTGGGGTAGGGTACGGTAGGGTTATGTGGGGTAGGGTAGGGGTGTGTGGGGTAGGGTAGGGGTGTGTGGGGTAGGGTAGGGGTGTGTGGGGTAGGGTAGGGGTGTGTTGAGTAGGGTAGGGGTGTGTTGAGTAGGGTAGGGGTGTGTTGAGTAGGGTAGGGGTGTGTCGAGTAGGGTAGGGGTGTGTGAGGTAAGATAGGGGTGTGCCGGGTAAGGCAGGGGTGTATGGGATAGGATGGGAGTGTATGGGGTAGGATAGGGTGTGTGTGAGGTAGGTTAGGGGTGGGTGGGTGCATTAGAGTTAGTGATGGGTGGGTGGGTGGGTGGGTGGTGTGGGTGTAGGGGTTGATGAGTGGGTGGTGTGGGTGTAGGGGTTGATGAGTGGGTGGTGTGGGGGTAGGGGTGGACAGCTATAAGTGAATCAGTATGTGAACAGATATGTCAGTGGGTAGAGTTATACATGAGTATGCCAACAGGTATACGTGCGTCAGTATGTGGATAGGTATGTCTCAGTGAGTACGTGCACAGATATCGGTTGGAAGCAATGTGAAGGTGTTGATTGTGGGTATATGAAATTACCACTTGGGAGGAATGTAAAAGTATCAATAAAATTGTATGTGAATGTGTGGGTCGGTGCAGTAGTGTCAGTGAGTAGGCAAATATGTAGGTGTGGATGTCAGAGGGTGTGTGAATAGGTAAAGGTGTGCATGGGTAGAGGTGTGGGTGGGTGTATGTATGGATGAGTATTTGAAATGAAGGATATATGAAGCTGAACATAGGGTGGGGTAGGTGGGTCTGTCTGAGGTATGTAGGTAGGTCTATGTAAGGTGGGTAGGTGAGTCTGTCTGAGGTGGGTAGGTGGGTCTGTCTGGGGTGGGATGGTAGGTGTATGTAACGTGTGTAGGTGGTGTGGGTTTGTGAGGTGGTGTGGGTGGGATGGGTGAGGTAGGTGGGTCTGGGTGAGGTAGGTGGGTCTAGGTGGGGTACATAAGTCTGAGTAGGTGCGGTCCTGGAGTGAGTATAAGTGGGTAGGTAAGTCGTTAAGTGTGGATGTTGATGGGTAGGTACGTAAATGATTAGCAATGGGTGGGATTAGTGGGTGTGGATAGTGAAAAGAAAAATTTTCTATCTGAATTTTAGATTGAAACAAGGATGTGTCGTGACTCCATGGTTTTTCAATCTGTAAATGGATGGGGTTATACAAGAGATACAAGCTAGGGCAGTGGATGTTGCAGCGGCCCTAGCGAGATAAGGCAGTGTTTGGAAACTACCTGTACTTTTGTTCGCAGATGATACTGTGTTGTAAAGTGAAGACGAAGGGGAGCTTCAAGGCTTGGTGGATGAGTTTGGTAGTGTGTGTAAGAAACGGAATCTAAAGGCGAATATAAGGAATAGTAAAGTGATGGTCTCGAGAGAAGTGAATTCAGTTAATGTACAGTGAGATTGGATGAGGAAGAAATACAAAGTGTGAGTACGTTTAAGTAGTTGGGTAGTAAGGAAGGACGTTAAGAGGGTGAAGTGCTTGAAAGGGTAAAGCACGGAAAAAAGGTTGCTGGTTCCTTCAAAGCACTGATAAGAAACAGGGAAGTGAGCAAGAAAGTAAAAAAGCTACTACATGACAGTATTGTCATACCAACTCTAACGTACAGAAGTGAAGCTTGGACCTTGTTGGAGAGACAGAAATCAAGAGAGCAGTGGAAATGAGTTATTTCGGAAGAGCATGTGGATTCACATGGAGAGACAGACTGACAAATGAGGAAGTCAATGAGCGTTGTGGTGTGGATGTGATAGGAAGCGTTAGGAGAAACACATTAAGGTGCTTTGGCCATGTGGAGAGGATGGAGAGTGAGAGACTGACGAGAAGAGTGTGAGTTAGGTGGAGGGGGGGGAGAGAGGGAGGGGGAGGCCAAGGATGAGATGAAGGGATGGAGAGGAGAGGTGTATGAGAGAGAGGGGTGTGAGCTGGGAAGCAGGGCAATGAAATGGCCTGGGACAGGGTGACATGGAGGCGATTTGTTTGTGGCCACCCCTTACGGGATTGAGGCGTCTGGTAATAGATAGATACATAGGGATTACTGGGTGTGTGAATGTAGGAAGACTGGGTGGATGTGTGACTGGGTATGGTTGGGGGAAATGTGGGTGTGATTTGGAGTATGGGTGAGTATATGGATGTGGGGGTGTAGGCAGAGGAACTGTGGGTGGGGGAAGTGTGGGTGTGATGTTGTCTATGGGTCAGTATGAGAATGTAGGGGTCAGAGTGTGGGAATGGATGTTGGTGGCTAGGCGGGACAGTGGTTAGCTCTGGGTGTAAATGGTATGAGTGGCTAGGTAGGTAGGTGTGACAGTGAGGTAGAATGGTGTGGGTGGGTCAATGTTTCGGACCTGGATGGGTGGATGAATATTTAGGGATGGGGTAAGTAGATGAATATTTGGGGGTGGGGTAAGTAGATGAATATTTGGGGGTGGGGTAAGTAGGTGAATATTTGGGGGTGGGGTACGTAGGTGAATATTTGGGGGTGGGGTATAGGTGAATACTTGGGGGTAGGGTAGGTGGGTGAATATTTGGGGGTAGGGTAGGAGGGTGAATGTTTGGGGGTAGGGTAGGAGGGTGAATGTTTGGGGGTAGGGTAGGAGGGTGAATGTTTGGGGGTAGGGTAGGAGGGTGAATGTTTGGGGGTCGGGTAGGAGGGTGAATGTTTGGGGGTAGGGTAGGAGGGTGAATGTTTGGGGGTAGGATAGGAGGGTGAATGTTTGGGGGTAGGGTAGGAGGGTGAATGTTTGGGGGTAGGGTAGGAGGGTGAATGTTTGGGGGTTGGGTATGTGAATCTTTGGGGGTGGGGTACGTGGTTGAATCTTTGGATATTGGTGGATGGATATGGCTTAGTAAATATGTGGATGCATAGGTCTATGAATGGGTGTGGATGGATAAATAGATATAGGTTAGTGGACATGTTGATGGGTCGGTGCAGTGGTTGTTGGATGGTAATTTCGATGGGTGTATGTCAGTATGTGCACAGGTGTTGGTTGAGAGGAATGTAAAGGTGTTGTTGACAGGAGTGTGAAGGTGTTGGATGAAATGAATGTTAAGGTGTCGGTAGGGGGAATGTGAAGGTATCGGTTTGGAATGAATGTTAAGGTGTCGGTAGGGGGAATGTGAAGGTATCGGTTTGGAAAGAATGTGAAGGTGTCGGTTTGGGGAGAATGTGAAGGTGTCGGTTGGGAAGAATGTGAAGGTGTTGGTTTGGGAGGAATGTGAAAGTGTCGGTTTGGGGAGAATGTGAAGGTGTCATTTGGGGTAAATGTGAAGGTGTCAGGGGAAATGTGAAGAAATGTGAAGGTGTCAGTTAGGGGAAATGTGAAAGTGTTGGTTGGGGGGAATGTGAAGGTGTCAGGTGGGGGGGAAGTGAAGGTGTCAGGTGGGGGGAATGTGGAGGTGTCAGGTGGGGGGAATGTGACGGTGTCAGTAGGGCAGTAATGTGAAGGTGTCGGTTGGGAGTTCATGAAGTTTCCACTTGAGAGGAATGTTAAGGTATCAGTGGTAGGTGTGCTAATGTGTGGGTCGGTGCATGAATGCGTCAGTGGGTTGGTGAATATGTAGGTGTAGGTGTCAGTGGGTGAATGAATGGCCAAATGTGTGGATGGGTGGAGTAGGTGTAAGTGGGGGTGTGTATGGATGGGTGTGTGGACAGATGGGTAGGTATATGAAGTTGTAACGTAGGTGGATGGTTGAAATGGGTAGGTAAGTCTGTGAGATGGGTAGGATATTAGGTGGGGAGGTGGTCCATTAGGTCGTGAGGTAGGTCTGAGGTGGGGAGGTGGGTCTATGAAGTGGGTAGAAGGGTCTGTGAGGCAGGTACGTGGTGATGGGTCTGTTTGGCAGGTACATGATGTGGGTCTGTGAGGCAGGTACGTGGTGTGGGACTGTGAAGTGGGTAGGTGTTCTGAATCTGTGAAGTGGGTAGGTGGTGTGGGTCTGTAAGACGGGTAGGTGGGTGGGCACGCTGGTCTGGGTGGGGTGGGTGGTTAGGTGGTTGCGGTTGTGGAGTGAGTATGGTAGGATGAGTGGGTAGGTGGTTGCGGTGGTGGAGTGAGTATGGGTGGGGTGGGGTGGGGTGGTAGGTAAGTCGATGGATGTGGATACTTGTGTGGGTGTGGATGTTGAAGCATAGGTGGGTAAATGATTAGCCATGGGTGGGTAAATTAGCCGTGCATGGGTCAGTATGTGGTCAGAGTGTGTGTGTGAGTGTGGATGTTGGTGGCTAGGTGGGTCACTGGTTAGCTGTGGGTGTGGATGGTATGGGAAGGTAGGTAGGTGTGGCGGTCAGGTAGGATGGTGTGGGTGGGTCAATGTTTCGGACTGCGATAGGCGGATGAATATTTAGGGGATGGGTAGGTGGCTGAACATTTGGAGGTGAGGTAGGTAGGTGAATATTGGGGGGTAAGGTAGGTGGGTGAATGTTTTGGGGTAGGGTAGGTGGGTGAATGTTTGTGGGTTTGGTATGAACATGAATGTTTGGGGGTGGGGTAGGTGGGAATGTCTTTGGATGTATGTGGATGAGTATGGATTAGCGTATATATGGATGTGTGGGTCCATAAATGGGTGTCGATCGATGGATGAGTGTGGATAAATAAAACAATGTAGGTTAGTGGATAAGTGGATGAGTCGGTGCAATCGTTGTTGGATAGTAATGTCAGTAGGTATATGTCAGCATGTACATAGGTCTTGGTTTACAGGAATGTGAAGGTGTCGGTTGGGAGCAATGTGAAGGTGTCGGCTGGGGAGGAATGTTAAGGTGTCAATGGTAGGTATGTGAATGTGTAAGTACATAGTTGTGTCAATGGGTCGGTGAATGTGTAGATATGGGTGTCAGTGGGTGAATGAATGGCCAAACATGTGGATGAGTGGCAATGTAAGTGTAGGTGGGGATGTATATGGATGGGTATGTGGACAGATGGGTAGGTATATGAAGCTGCAGATAGGGCTGGAACGTGGATGTCTGAAAAGGGTAATAAGTTTGTGACATGGGTAGGTGAGTAAGTGGGTCTGTCTGCGATGGGTAGGTGGGTCTGTGAGGTAGGTAGGTGGGTCCGAAACTGGTGGGTGGGGAATAGGGTCTGAGGTGGGTAGATGGATCAGTCTGGGATGGATAGGTGGGTAGGTGCGACTGTTTGCGATGGGTAGGTGGGTATGACATTGGTAGGTTTTTCTTTTTCATGTGTCCGACTCTGGGCATAGGCTTCACAGACTTCCTGTAATGTACGTAGATGATACTGTATTGTTAAGGAAATGAAGCTTGGTCCTTGTTAGAATGATACAAGTCAAGAGTGAGAGCAGTGGAAATGAGTTATTTAACAGGAGCATGTGGAGTTACATGGAGAGAGAAACTGACAAATGGGGAAGTGAAGGAGCATTGTTGCGTAGATATGGATGTCAAAGAAAGTGTTAGGGGAAATACACTGAGGTGGTTTGGCCATGTGGAGAGGATGTAGAGTAAGCGATTACCGAGGAGAGTGTATGTGAGTGAGGTGGAGGGGGGGAGAGGGAGGGGGAGGCTGAGGATGAGATGGGGGGTTGAAGTGGTAAATGAGAGAGGGAGGAGTAAACTGGGAGCAGGGTAGCAAAATGGTGGGGGACAGGGCTACTTGGAGGCGATTTGTTTGTGGCTACCCCTTACAGGATTAATGAATGTGGCATTAGACAGACGGGTGCGTGAATATGTGGATGTGGGTGTGGGTGAGTGGGTGGGTGGGTGTGGGTGAGTGGGTGATTACATGGGTGGGTTGGTGGATGAGTAATTGGGTGGGTTGGTGGATGAGTAATTGGGTGGGTTGGTGGATGAGTAATTGGGTGGGTTGGTGGATGAGTAATTGGGTAGGTTGGTGTGTGGGTAGGTCAGTGTGTGTGTTAGTATACTGTTGGATGGGTAGGTGTGGGTAGCTTTTTGTGGGCGGGTGGGTGGACATGTGGTTAGCCATGGATGAGATGGGTAAGTGTGTGAGTGTAAGGAATATGGACGTATAAATATTGATGGTATTGGTGTATGTGTATAGGGGTTTGGGTGTGCTGGAAGGGAGGGTGAGTGACAATGTGTGGCCATCCGTGGGTGTGTGAATGTGTGGGTGGGCATATGAGGGAGCAAAGTATGGGTGTGAGTGTGAGTGTGGGTGTGGATGTTGGTTGGTTGGTAGGTAGGAGAGCGGTCAGCTGTGGATGAAGTGAGTGTGTGATTGTTGAGGTGAGGATGCATGGGTGTGTGGGGTAGTTGGGTGAAGGCGTGAAGTGTGGATGAGGAAGTGGGTGGGTGGGAGGGTGTATGGGTGAAGATATTGTCTTTGAGTACGAAGGTGTGTGGGTGTCGGTGGGTGGGTGGGTGGGTTTACGTATGTGGGTGGATGAGATAAGGTGGAGGAAGGGGTAGGTGGGTTGAGTTGGGATTGTGGCATAGGTTGTACGGATAGGGATTGAAGGGGTAGGGGTAAGGATTGTACCAATATGAGTTGGAAGGGTTTGTGTGGTAGGGGTAGGACTTGGAAGGATGGGTGGGATAAGGGTAGATGTTGAAGGGTATGGAGGGGTGGGTGGGATAAGGGTAGATGTTGAAGGGTATGGAGGGGTGGGTGGGATAAGGGTAGATGTTGAAGGGTATGGAGGGGTGGGTGGGATAGGGGTATTGGTGTAAGACGTGGGTGGGGTAGGGGTATTGGTATAAGACGTAGGTGCGGTAGGGGCAGGAGAGGTGGTAGAGTATGAGCAGGTGGGTAAGTGGGTGGAGTAGGGGTAGACTCAGAAAGGGTGATTAGGGTAGGACGAAGGGTGAGAAGGATAGCAGAGTGAGGTACGAGTTGGTGAGTAGGCTGGCGAATGTGGTATGGTTGAGATAGAGGTGGGTGGCTTGGGTAGGGTGGAGATATGGGTGGATGGCTGAGGTGGGGTGGAGATAGGGGTGGATGGGTGGATGGCTGGGGTAGGGGTACAGGCAGAACGTGTGGGTAGAGTAGGGCTTGGGGAAGGAGAGGTGGTGGGGTGCAAGTAGGTGGGTGTGGCAGGTGTGGGTAGGTGGCTGGAGTGGAGGGAGGTACAGAAGGGGTGAGTGGGCAGGGTTGAAGTAGGGGCAGGAGGAGTGAGTGGAGTAGGAGGCTGGGGCTGTGGGTGAGATAGGGGTAGGAGTGCAGGCAGAAGGGGTGTGTGAGGTAGCGTAGGGGTGTGTGGGATAGAGTAGGGGTGTGCGGGGTAAGGTAGGAGTGTGTGAGGTAGGGTAGGGGTGTGTGGGGTAGGGTAGGGGTGTATGGGATAGGGTAGGGGTGTATGGGATAGGGCAGGGGTGTATGGGATAGGGCAGGGGTGTATGGGATAGGGCAGGGGTGTATGGGATAGGGCAGGGGTGTATGGGATAGGGCAGGGGTGTATGGGATAGGGCAGGGGTGTATGGGGTAGGGTAGTGGTGTGTTGACTAGGGTAGGAGCGTGTGAGGTAAGGTAAGGGTGTATGGGTAGGACATGGGTGTGTGAGGTAGGTTAGCGGTGGGTGGGTGCATTAGTGATGGGTGGGTGGGTGGTGTGGGCGGAGGGGTTGATGAGTGGGTGATGTGGGAGTTGGGGTGGGCACTATATGTGAACCAGTATATGGATAGGTATGTCAGTGGGTATAGGTACACGTGAGTATGCCAACAGGTATATGTGCATCAGTATGTGGGTAGGTATGTCTCGGTGAGTATGTGCACAGATATCGGTTGGAAGCAATGTGAAGGTGTTGGTTGTGGGTATAAGAAATTACTACTTGAGAGGAATGTGAATGTATCAATTGTAGGTATGTGAATGTACGGGTCGGTGCAGCAGTGTGTCAATGGGTAGGGAAATATGTAGGTGTGGATGTCAGAGGGTGTTTGAATAGGTAAAGGTGTGCATGGGTAGGGGTGTTGGTGGGTGTATGTATGGATGAGTATTTGAAATGAAGGTTAGATATATGAAACTGTCCACAGGGTGGGGTATGTGGGTCTGTCTGAGGTGTGTAGGTAGGTCTGTAAGGTGGGTAGGTGGGTTTGTCTGAGGTGAGTTGGTGGGTCTGTTTGAGGTGGGAAAGTGGGTGTTTGAGGTGGGTAAGTGGGTCTGTTTGAGGTGGGTAAGTGGGTCTGTTTGAGGTGGGTAAGTGGGTCTGTTTGAGGTGGGTAAGTGGGTCTGTTTGAGGTGGGTAAGTGGGTCTGTTTGAGGTGGGTAAATGGGTCTGTCAGGGGTGAGAAGGTAGGTGTATGTGACATGGGTAGGTGGTGTGGGTCTGTGAGGTGGGTGGGTGGGATGTGTGGGGTAGGTGGGTCTGGATGGGGAAGGTAGGTCTGAGTGGGGTGGGTGGATAAGTAGGTGCGGTAGTGGAGTGAGTATGAGTGGGTAGGGAAGTCGGTAAGTGTGGATGTTGGTGAGTAGGTAGGTAACTGAATAGCAATGGGTGGGATTAGTGGGTGTGGATAGTGAACCGAGTAAAATTTTCTATCTGAATTTTAGATTGAAACAAGGATGTGTCATGCCTCTATGGTTGTTCAATCTGTAAATGGATAGGGTTATACAAGAGATACAAGGTAGGGCAGTGGATGTTGCAGCGGCCCTAGTGCGATAAGACAGTGTTTGGAAACTACCTGTACTTTTGTTTGCAGATGATACTGTGTTGTTAAGTGAAGACGAAGGGAAGCTGCAGGGCTTGGTTGATGAGTTTGGGAGAGTGTGTAAGAAACGGAATCTAAAGGTGAATGTAGGGAATAGTAAAGTGATGGTCTCGAGAGAAGTGAAATCAGTTAATGTACAGTGAGACTGGATGAGGAGGAAATGGAAAATGTGAGTACGTTTACGTAGTTGGGTAGTGTGATGAGTAAGGAAGGAAGTATAGACGGTGAAGTGCTTCAAAGGGTACAGCAGGGAAAAAAGGTTGCTGGTTCCTTCAAAGCAGTGATAAAGAACAGGGAAGTGAGCAAGGAAGTAAAAAAGCTGCTACATAACAGTATTGTCATACCAGCTCTAACGTATAGAAGTGAAGCTTGGACCTTGTTGGAGAGACAGAAATCAAGAGAGCAGTGGAAGTGAGTTGAGAAGAGCATACGGAGTCACATGGAGAGAGAGACTGACAAATGAGAAAGTCAATGAGCATTGTGGAGTCGATATGGATGTGATAGGAAGCGTTAGGAGAAACACATTAAAGTGCTTTGGCCATGTGGAGACGATGGAGAGAGACTGACGAGAAGAGTATGTGAGGTGGAGGGGGGGGGAGAGGGAGGGGGAGGCCAGGGATGAGAAGGAGGGATGGAGAGGAGAGGTGTATGAGAGAGAAGGGTGTGAGCTGGGAAGCAGGGCAATGAAACGACCGGGGACAGAGTGACATGGAGGCGATTTGTTTGTGGTCATCCCTTACGGGATTGAGGCATCTGGCAATAGATAGATAGATAGGGATTACTGGGTGTGTGAATGTAAGAAGACTGGGTGAATGAGTGACTGGGTATGGGTGGGGGAAATGAGAGTGTGAGTTGGAGTACGGGTGAGTATATGGATGTGGGGGTGTAAGCAGAGGAACCGTGGGTGGGGGAAGTGTTGGTGTGTTGTCTATGGGTCAGTATGAGGATGTAAGGGTAAGAGTGCAGGTGTGAATGTTGGTGGCTAGATGTGTCAGTGGTTAGCTCTGGGTGTAAATGGTATGGGTGGGTAAGTAGGTGTGGCAGTTAGGTAGGATGGTGTGGGTGGGTCAATGTTTCGGACCTGGATAGGTGGATGAATATTTAGGGATGGGGTAGGTAGGTGAATATTTGGGGGTAGGGTAGGTGGGTGAATGTTTGGGGGTAGGGTAGGTGGGTGAATGTTTGGGGGTAGGGTAGGTAGGTGAATGTTTGGGGGTAGGGTAGGTCGGTATATGCTTGGGGGTGGGGTAGGTCGGTATATGCTTGGGGGTGGGGTAGGTCGGTATATGCTTGGGGGTGGGGTAGGTCGGTATATGCTTGGGGGTAGGGTAGGTGGATGAATGTTTGGGGTTGGGGTTGGGGTTGGGGTAGGTGGGTGAATATTTGGGGTTGGGGTAGGTGGGTGAATATTTGGGGGTGGAGTAGCTGGGTGAATATTTGGGAGTAGGGTAGGTAGGTGAATATTTGGGGGTGGGGTAGGTGGGTCAATGTTTGGGGGTTCGGTACGAACGTCGATGTTTTGGGGTGGGGTAAGTGGGTGAATCTTTGGTTTTAGGGGGATGGGTATGGCTTAGTAGATATGTGGATGCATGGGTCCATGAATGGGTGTGGATGGATTAATAAAACGATGTAGGTTAGTGGTGATGTTCATGGGTCAGTGCAGTGGCTGCTGGATGGTCATTTCGATAGGTACATGTCAGTATGTGCATTGGTGTTGGTTGACAGGAATGTGAAGGTATCGGTCGGGGGGAATGTGAAGATGTCGGCTGGGTGGAATACCAATGTGTCGGTTGGGGGGAATGTGCAGGTGTCGGATGAACGGAATGAGTTGTCAGTTGAGAGGAACGTGAAGGTGTCACATGAGAGGAATGCAAAGGTGTCAGTTGGGGGAAATATGAAAGTGTTGGTTGGAGGGAATGTGAAGGTGTCAGATGACGAAAATGTGAAGGGGTTAGTTGGGGGGTGGAATGAGAAGTTATCAGTGGGGATGAATGCGAAGATGTCCATTAGGGGAGAATGTGAAGGTGTGGGTGAGGGGAATATTGTGTGGGTAGGTATTGGTGGGGTAGGTGGGTGAATGTGGTGTAGATAGGGGAAAAGGAAGTGTGTGGTAATCATAGGGGCATTTTTTTCCCCCTAAGTGTAATAGGAAGTGTACAGTATATGGCAGAATGTTAACTGACAGATTTTAAGGAAATAACAGAGGAATTAGCTGGAAAAGAACAGGGAGGATTCAGAAAGGGAAGAGCTGTGTACAGTAGATAAGATATTCATTCTTAAGTCTTTAGTGTAAAAGTTTCTAAAGAAGGGAATGAATTATCTAGAGTCTTCATGGATTTGGACAAAGCACATGATAGGGTGGATAGATGAGGAATGTGGAAAATATTAAGAATGTATGGTGTAACTGAGAAGCTGATGAATACCGTGGAGAGTATGTATGAGGATGCTAAGGCTGCAGTGTGTGTGGACACTGTGTGAAATTTTCTATCTGAATGTTGGACTGAAACAGGGATGTGCCATGTCTCCATGGTTGTTCAATCTGTATATGGATGGAGTTATAAAAGACATACAAGGTAGAGCTGTGGATGTTGAAGCGATCCTAATGAGAGTGGGCAGTGTTTGAAAACTTCCTATATTGTATGCAGATGATACTGTATTGTTATGTGAAGACGAAGGGGAACTGCAAGGCTTGGTGAATTAGTCTGGAACTGCGTAAAAAAACGGAATCTGTAGGTGAATGTAGGCAAGAGTAAAGTTATAGTCTTCAAGATATATGAAATCTAAATGTATGGTGAGCATGGATGATGAGGAAATGGAAAATGAGAGTGCATTTAAGTACTTGCGTAGAATGATGAGTATGAATGGAAGTTTGGATGCTGAAGTGCTTGAAAGGGTACAACAAGGAAATAATGTTGCTGGTTCTTTGAATGCAGTCATAAGAAATAGGAAAGTGAGCAGGGAAATAAAGCTTGGTCCTTGTTAGAAGAATACAAATCAAGAATGAGAGCAGTGGAAATGAGTTATTTAACAGATGTATGTGGAGTTACATGGAGTAACAAACTGACAAATGAGGAAGTGAAGAAACATTGTTCCATAGATGTGGATATCAAAGAAAGTGTTAGGGGAAATACACTGGGGTGGTTTGGCCATGTGGAGAGGATGCAGAGTGAGAGACTACCAAGAAAAGTGTATGTGAGGTGGAGGGGGGGAGAGGATGAGATGGGGGGTTGGAGTGAAGAGGTATACGAGAGAGGGAGGAGTGAGCTGAGAGCAGGGTAGCAAAATGGGGGGGGGGGACAGGGCTACTTGGAGGCGATTTGTCTGTGGCTACCCCTTACGGGATTAAGGAGCCTGGCATTAGACAGACGGGTGCGTGAATATGTAGGTGTGGGTGGGTGGGTGGATGTATGAAAGTGGGTGGTTACATGGGTGGGTTGGTGGATGAGTAATTGGGTAGGTTGGTGAATGGGTGGGTAGCTCAGCATGTGGATGAGTAGGTCAGTGTGTGTGAGGGTATACTGTTGGATAGGTAGGTGTGGGTAGCTGCTTATGGGTGGGTGGGTGGGTGGCTTTGTGGTTAGCCATGGATGGGATGGGTGAATGTGTAAGGAATATGGATGTATAAATACTGATGGTATTGGTGTATGTGTGTAGGGGTTTGGGTGTAGTGGATGGGAGGGTGAGTGACGATGTGTGGCCATCCGTGGGTGTGTGAATGTGTAGGTGGGCATTTGAGGGAGTAGTTAAGTATGGGTGTGAGTGTGGGTGTGGATGTTGGTTGGTAGGTAGGCAAGTGGTAAGCTGTGTGTGTGTGTGTGTGTGTGTGTGTGTGTGTGTGTGTGTGTGTGTGTGTGATTGTTGAGGTGAGGATGCATGGCTGTGTGGGGTAGTTGGGTAGGTGTGAATTGTGGGTGCGGGTATGAAGTGTGAGTGTGGGTATGAAGTGTGAGTGTGGGTATGAAGCGTGGGTGAGGAAGTGGGTGCGTGGGAGGGTGTATGCGTGAGGGTATCGTCTTTGGGTAAGAAGATGTGTAGGTGAAGGTGGGTGGGTGGGTGATTGCGTGTGGGTAGATGAGGGAAGATGGAGGTAGGGGGAGATGGGTAGATTAGGAATTGGAGTATGAGTTGTATAGATAGGGATTGAAGGGGTAGGGGTAAGGATTGTAGAGATAGGAGTTGGAGGGGTCCGTGGGGTAGGGGTTGGAGGGATGGGTCGGGTAGGGGTAGGGGTTGGAGGGATGGGTCGGGTAGGGGTAGGGGTTGGAGGGGTAGGTGGAGTAGGGATATTGGTGTAAGACGTAGGTGGGGTAGGGGCAGGAGAGGTGGTGGAGTATGAGTAGGTGGGTGGGTGGAGTAGGAGTAGACTCAGAAGGGGTGATTAGGGTAGGAGGAAGGGTGAGAATACAAGTGAGCGAGGTCCGAGTTGGTGGGTAGGCTGGTGCCTTCGGTAGGATGGAGATAAAGGTGGATGGTTGGGGTGGGGTGGAGATAGGGGTGGGTGACTGAAGTGGGGTGCAGATACGGGTGAATGGGTGGGTGGCTGGGGTGGAGGTACAGGCAGGGGTGGGTAGGGTAGGGCTTGGGGCAGGAGAGGTGGTGGGGTTGAGTACGTGGGTGTGGCAGGTGTGGGTTGGTGGCTGGGGTGGAGGGAGGTAGGGGTGAGTGGGCAGGGATGGAGTAGGGGCAGGAGAACTGAGTGGAGTAAATGGTTGGAGGTGTGGGTGAGAAAGAGGTAGGGGTGCAGGCAAAGGGGTGTGCGAGGTAGGGTAGGGGTGTGTCGGGTAGGGTAGAGGTGTGTGGGATAGAGTAGGGGTGTGTGCGGTAGGGAAGGAGTGTGTGCGGTAGGGAAGGAGTGTGTGCGGTAGGGAAGGAGTGTGTGCGGTAGGGAAGGGGTGTGTGGGGTAGGGTAGGGGTGTGTGGGGTAGGGTAGGGGTGTGTGGGGTAAGGTAGGGGTGTGTGGGGTAGGGCAGGGGTATGTGGTGTAGGGTAGGGCAGGGGTATGTGGGGTAGGGTAGGGCAGGGGTATGTGGGGTAGGGTAGGGCAGGGGTATGTGGGGTAGGGTAGGGCAGGGGTATGTGGGGTAGGGTAGGGCAGGGGTATGTGGGGTAGGGTAGGGCAGGGGTATGTGGGGTAGGGTAGGCAGAGGTATGTGGGGTAGGGTAGGGCAGGGGTATGTGGGGTAGGGTAGGGCAGGGGTATGTGGGGTAGGGTAGGGCAGGGGTATGTGGGGTAGGGTAGGGCAGGGGTATGTGGGGTAGGGTAGGGCAGGGGTATGTGGGGTAGGGTAGGGCAGGGGTATGTGGGGTAGGGTAGGGGTATGTGAATTAGGGTAGGGGTGTGTTGAGTAGGGTAAGGGTGTGTGGAGTAGGGTAGGGGTGTGTGGAGTAGGGTAGGGGTGTGTGGAGTAGGGTAGGGGTGTGTGGAGTAGGGTAGGGGTGTGTGGAGTAGGGTAGGGGTGTGTGAAGTAGGGTAGGGGTGTATGGGGTAGGATAGGGTGTGTGTGAGGTACGTTAGGGGTGGGTTGGTGCATTAGAGTTACTGATGGGTGGGTGGGTGGTGTGGGTGTAGGGGTTGATGAGTGGGTGGTGTGGGGGTAGGGGTGGACAGCTCTATGTGAATCAGTATATCGATATGTATGTCAGTGGGTATAGGTATACATGAGTATGCCAACAGGTATATGTGCGTCAGTATGTGGATAGGTAAGTCTCGGTGAGTACGTGCACAGATATCGGTTGAAAGCAATGTGAAGGTGTTGGCTGTGGGTATATGAAATTATCATTTGGAAGGAATGTAAAAGCATGAATAAAAATGTATGTGAATCTGTGGGTCGGTGCAGTAGTGTGTCAGTGGGTAGGCAAATATGTAGGTGTGGATGTCAGAGGGT
The DNA here is from genome assembly GCF_032717465.1 of Coenobita brevimanus. Lineage (NCBI taxonomy): Eukaryota > Metazoa > Arthropoda > Malacostraca > Decapoda > Coenobitidae > Coenobita > Coenobita brevimanus. The sequence continues at coordinate 5,611,027 of NC_136973.1, read as the reverse complement.
GTGTGAATAGGTAAAGGTGTGCATCGGTAGGGGTGTGAGTGGGTGAATGTATGGATGAGTATTTGAAATGAAGGATAGATATATGAAGCTGTAGGCAAGGTGGGGTAGGTGGGTCTGTCTGAAGTGTGTAGGTAGGTCTATGTAAGGTGGGTACGTGGGTATGTCTGAGGTGGATATGTGAGTCTGTCTGAGGTGGGATGGTAGGTGTATGTGACGTGTGTTGGTGGTGGTGGTCTGTGAGATGGGTGCGGTAGATGGGTCTGGGTGGGGTAGGTGGATCTGGGTGGGGTAGGTGAGTCTGAGTGGGTGCAGTCGTGGAGTGAGTATGAGTGGGTAGGTAAGTCGGTAAGTTTTGATGTTGTTGGGTAGTTAGGTAAATAATTAGCAATGCGTGGGATTAGTGGGTGTGGATAGTGAACTGGGTAAAATTTTCTATCTGAATTTTGGATTGAAACAATGATGTGTCATCCATTCATGGTTGTTCAATCTGTAAATGGATGGGGTTATACAAGAGATACAAGGTAAGGCAGTGGATGTTGCAGCGGCCCTAGTGAGATAAGGCAGTGTTTGGAAACTACCTGTACTTTTGTTTGCAGCTGAAACTGTGTTGTAAAGTGAAGACGAAGGGGAGCTGCAAGGCTTGGTGGATGAGTTTGGTAGTGTGTGTAAGAAACGGAATCTAAAGGTGAATGCAGGAAAGAGTAAAGTGAAGGTCTCGAAAGAAGTGAAGTCAGTTAACGTACAGTGAGATTGGATGAGGAAGAAATGGAAAATGTGAGTACGTTTAAGTACTTGGTAGTGTGATGAGTAAAGAAGGAAGTTTAGAGGGTCAAGTGCTTGAAAGGGTACAACAGGGAAAAAAGGTTGCTGGTTCCTTCAAAGTACTGATAAGAAACAGGGAAGTGAGCAAGGAAGTAAAAAAGCTACTACATGACAATATTGTCATACCAACTCTAACGAATAGAAGTGAAGCATGGACCTTGTTGGAGAGAGAAATCAAGAGAGCAGTGGAAATGAGTTACTTGAGAAGAGCATGTGGAGTCATTTGGAGAGACAGACTGACAAATGAGGAAGTCAATGAGCGTTCTGGTGTGGATGTAGATGTGATAGGAGGCGTTCGGAGAAACACATTAAGGTGCTTTGGCCATGTGGAGAGGATGGAGAGTGAGACACTAACGAGGAGAGTGTATGTGAGTGAGGTGGAGGGGGGGGAGAGGGAGTGGGAGGCGAAGGATGAGATGGAGGGATGGATAGGAGAGGGTGTGAGCTGGGAAGCAGGGCAATGAAATGGCCCGGGAAAGGGTAACATGGAGGCGATTTGTTTGTGGCCACCCCTTACGGGATTGAGGCGTCTGGCAATAGATAGGTAGATAGGGATTATTGGGTGTGTGAATGTAGGAAGACTGGGTGGATGAGTGACTGGGTATGGGTGGGGGAAATGTGGGTGTGAATTGGAGTATGGGTGAGTATATGGATGTGAGGGTGTAAGCAGAGGAACCGTGGGTTGGGGAAGTGTTGGTGTGGTGGTGTCTATGGGTCAGTATGAGGATGTAGGGGTCAGAGTGCAGGTGTGGATGCTGGTGGCTAGGTGTGTCAGTGGTTAGCTTTGGGTGTACAGTAAATGGTATGGGTAGGCAGGTAGGTGTGGCAGTGAGGTACGATGGTGTGGGTGGGTCAGTGTTTCGGACCTGGATAGGTGGATGAATATTTAGGGATGGGGTAGGTACGTGAATATTTGGGGGTAGAGTAGATGGGTGAATGTTTGGGGGTAGGGTAGGTGTGTGAATGTTTGGGGGTAGGGTAGGTGGGTGAATGTTTGGGGGTAGGGTAGGTGGGTGAATGTTTGGGGGTTGGGAATGAACGTGAATCTTTGGGGGCAGGGTAGGTGTGTGAATCTTTGGTTGTAAGTGGATGGGTATGGCTTAGTAAATATGTGGATGCAGGGGCCCATGAATGGGTGTGGATGGATGGATGTGGGTGGATAAATAAAACAATGTAGGTTTGTGGACATGTTGATGGGTCGGTGCAGTGGTTGTTGGATGGTAATTTCGATAAGTGTATGTCAGTCAGTATGAGCATAGGTCTTCGTTGACAAGAGTGTGAAGGTGTTGGTTGACAGGAGTGTGAAGGTGTTGGTTGACAGGAGTGTGAAGGTGTTGGTTGACAGGGATGTGAAGGTGTCAGTTGGAGCAAATGTGATGGTCTCGGTTGGGGGGAATGTGAATGTGTCAGGTGGGGGGAAAGTGATGTCAGTTGGTGCAAATGTGATGGTCTCGGTTGGAGGGAATGTGAAGCTCTTGGTGGAGGGGAATGTGAATGTGTCAGGTAGGGGGAATGTGAATGTGTCAGGTAGGGGGAATGTGAATGTGTCAGGTAGGGGGAATGTGAAGCTGTCGCTTGGGAGCAATGTGATGGTGTCTGTTGGGGGTTTATGAAATTTCCACTTGAGAGGAATGTTAAGGTGTCAGTGGTAGGTGTGCTAATGTGTGGGTCGGTGCATGAATGCGTCAGTGGGTTGGTGAATGTGTAGGTGTGGGTGTCAGTGGGTGAATGAATGGCCAAATGTGTGAATGGGTGGAGTAGGTGTAAGTGGGGGTGTAGGTGTGCGTGAGTGTGTGGTCAGATGGGTAGGTATATGAAGTTGTAACGTAGGTGGATGTCTGAAATGGGTAGGTAAGTCTGTGAGATGGGTAGGTGGGTAAGTGGTTCTGTCTGAGGTGGGTAGGTGGGTCTGTCTGAGGTGGGTAGGTGGGTCTGCCTGGGATGGATAGGTGAGTCTGAAGTGGGTAGGTGGGCCTGTCTGAGATGCATAGGTGGGTTAGAGATGGGTAGGTATGTCTGTGAGGTGGGTACGTGGGTCTGTGAGGTGGGTACGTAGGTCTTTGAGGTGGGTAGGTGGTTCTTTGAGATGGGTACGTGGTTCTATGAGGTGGGTAGGTGGGTCAATTAGGTGGGGAGGTGAGTCGATTAGGTGGGGAGGTGAGTCGATTAGGTGGGAAGGTGAGTCGATTAGGTGGAGAGGTGGGTCCATCAGGTGGGTAGAAGGGTCTGTGAGGCAGGTACGTGGTGATGGGTCTGTGTGGCAGGTACATGATGTGGGTCTGTGAGGCAGGTACGTGGTGTGGGTCTGTGAAGTGGGTAGGTGTTGTGCATCTGTGAAGTGGGTACGTGGTTTGGGTGTCAGGTGGGTAGGTGGTGTGAGTCTGTGAGACGGGTAGGTGGGTGGGCACGCTGGTCTGGGTGGTTAGGTGCTTGCGGTTGTGAAGTATGGGCAGGATGAGTGGGTAGATGGATGCGGTTGTGGAGTGAGTATCGGTGGGATGGAGTGGTAGGTAAGTCGATAATTGTGGATACTGGTGTGGGTGTGGATGTTGGTGCACAGGTGGGTAAATGATTAGCCATGGGTGTGGTTGGTGGCTGTGTGAATTTAGAGGTGTTGGTAGAGGAAGGGTGGGTGACTGGGTATGGGTGGTAGAAATGTGCAGATGAGCTGATGTAGGGCTGAATATATGGATGAGGGTGTGTCGGTAGAGGAGCTGTGGATGAGAAAAGTGTGGGTGCAGTGCCGTGCATGGGTCAGTATGTGGTCAGAGTGTGGGTGTGGATGTTGGTGGCTAGGTGGGTCAGTGGTTAGCCGTGGGTGTGGATGGTATGGGAGAGCAGTTAGGTGTGGCAGTCAGGTGGGATGGTGTGGGTGGGTCAATGTTTCGGACTGCGATAGGCGGATGAATATTTAGGGGATGGGTAGGTAGATGAATATTTGGGGGTGAGGTAGGTAGGTGAATATTTGGGGGTGAGGTAGGCAGGTGAATATTTGGGGGTGAGGAAGGTGGGTGAATGTTTTGGGGTAGGATAGGTGGGTGAATGTTTTGGGGTAGGATAGGTGGGTGAATGTTTGTGGGTTTGGTATGAACGTGAAAGTTTGAGGGTGGGGTAGGTGGGAGTCTTTGGATGTAGGTGGATGAGTATGGATTAGCGTGTATATGGATGTGTGCGTCCATAAATGGGTGTGGATTGGTGGATGTGTGGATAAAAAAAACAGTATAGGTTAGTGGATAAATGGATGAGTCGGTGCAATGGTTGTTGGACAGTAGTGTCAGCAGGTATATGTCAGCATGTACATAGGTCTTCGTTGACACGAATGTGAAGGTATCGGTTAAGGGGGAATGTGAAGGTGTCAGGTAGGAGCAACGTGAAGGTGTCGGCTGGGGAGGAATGTTAAGGTGTCAATGGTAGGTATGTCAATGTGTGGGTCAGTACATGGATGTGTCAATGGGTCGGTGAACGTGTAGATCTCGGTGTCAGCGGGTGAATGAATGGCCAAACATGTGGATGAGTGGGAATGTAAGTGTAGGTGGGGGTGTATATGGATGGGTATGTGGACAGATGGGTAGGTATATGAAGCTGTAGGTAGGATGGGGAGGTGGATGTCTGAAATGGGTATTAAGTCTATGAGATGGATAGGTAAGTGGACAAGTCTGAGGTGGGTAGGTGGGTCTGTGAGGTGGGTAGGTGGGTCTGTGAGGTAGGTAGGTGGGGAGAAGGGTCTGGGGTGGGTAGATGGGTCTGAGGTGGGTAGATGGATCTGTCTGGTATGGACAGGTGGGTAGGCGCGTCTGTCTGCAATGAGTAGGTGGGTCTGTGAGGTAGGTAGGTGGGGAGAAGGGCCTGAGATGGGTAGATGGGTCTTAAGTGGGTAGATGGGTCTGAGGTGGGTAGATGGGTCTGAGGTGAGTAGAAAGGTCTGAGGTGAGTAGGTGGTGTGGGTCTCAGGTGGGTAGGGAGGGTAGGTCTGTGAGACGTGTGGATGGGTAGGTTGGTCTGGGTGGGGTGGGTGAGTGGGTGGGTAGGTGGCTGCGGATGTGGAGTGAGTAGGTGTGGGGTGGGGTGGTAGGTAAGTATGAAGTTCAATGTGGATGTCGGTGTGGGTGTCGAACTTAGTGGGTAAATCAATAGCTATGGGTGAGGTTAGTAGGTGTGTTGGTAAAGGAAGAGTGGGTGGATGGGTGACTGGGTACAGGTGAAGAAAAAGTGCGTGTGAGTTGGTGTATGGGTGAGTGTGAGGATGTGGGTGTGTGTAGGTAAAGGAACTGTGGGTAGGGGACATGTGGGTGTTGTGTGGGGTATGGGTCCATATGTAGCTGCAGGGGTCAGAATGTGGGTGTGGATGTTGGTGGCTAGGTGGGTCAGTGGTTAGCTCTGGGTGTAAATGGTATGAGTAAGTAGGTAGGTGTGGCGGTGGGGTAAGATGGTGTGGGTGAGTCAGTGTTTCGGACCAGGATGGGTGGATGAATATTTAGGGATGGGGTAGGTTGGTGAATGTTTGGGGGTAGGGTAGGTGGGTGAATGTTTGGGGGTAGGGTAGGTGGGTGAATGTTTGGGGGTAGGGTAGGTGGGTGAATGTTTGGGGGTAGGGTAGGTGGGTGAATGTTTGGGGGTAGGGTAGGTGGGTGAATGTTTGGGGGTAGGGTACGTGGTTCAATGTTTGGGGGTAGGGTACGTGGTTCAATGTTTGGGGGTAGGGTACGTGGTTCAATGTTTGGGGGTAGGGTACGTGGTTCAATGTTTGGGGGTAGGGTACGTGGTTCAATGTTTGGGGGTAGGGTACGTGGGTCAATGTTTGGGGGGTTGGTATGAACGTGAATGTTTTGGGGTGGGGTAGGTAGGTAAATCTTTGGTTTTAGGTGGATAGGTATGGCTTAGTAGATATGTGGATGCATGGGTCCATGAATAAGTGTGGAAGGTTGGATGTGGGTGGATTAATAAAATGATGTAGGTTAGTGGTGATGTTGGTGGGTCAGTGCAGTGGCTGTTGGATGGTAATTTTGATAGGTATATGTCAGTATGTGCACAGATGTTGGTTGACAGGAATGTGAAGGTGTCGGTCGGGGGAAATGTGAAGGTGTCGGTCGGGGGAAATGTGAAGGTGTCGGTCGGGGGGAATGTGAAGGTGTCGGCTGGGTAGAATGCGAATGTGTCCTTTGGGGGGAATGTCAATGTGTCGGTTGGGGGGAATATGCAGGTGTCGTTTGAACGGAATGTCGAGTTGTAGGTTGAGAGGAACGTGAAGGTGTCAGATGAGAGGAATGCTATCTATCTATCTATTGCCAGACGCCTCAATCCCGTTTGGAATGCGAAGGTGTCATCTGGGGAAATATGAAAGTGTTGGTTGGAGGGAATGTGAAGGGGTTAGTTGGGGGGAATGAGTAAGTTATCAGTGGGGATGAATGCGAAGGTGTCCGTTAGGGGGGAATGTGGTGTGGGTGAGGGGAATATTGTGTGGGTAGGTATTGGTGGATGAATGTGGTGTGGATAGGGGAAAAAGAAGTGTGTGGTTATCATGAGGGCATTTTTTTTCCTAAGTGTAATAGGAAGTGTATATGGCAGAATCCTGACTGACAGATTTAAGGAAATAACAGAGGAATTAGTTGGAAAAGAACAGGGAGGTTTCAGGAAGGGAAGAGCTGTGTAGATAAGATATTCATTCTTAGGTTTTTAGTGTAAAAGTTTCTAAAGGAGGGAAAGAATTATCTACAGTCTTCATGAATTTGGACAAAGCACATGATAGGGTGGATAGATGAGGAATGTGGAAAATATTAAGAATGTATGGTGTAACTGAGAAGCTGATGAATACCGTGGAGAGTATGTATGAGGATGCTAAGGCTGTAGTGTGTGTGGACAATAAACTGAGCGAATTTTTCTATCTGAATGTTGGACTGAAAGAGGGATGTGTCATGTCTCCATGGTTGTTCAGTCTGTATATGGATGGAGTTATAAAAGACATACACCAGAATTTAGGAGAGCTCAGAAGGAAGCTAGCCATAGAACAGACAGGTCGTAAGGAGAAGGGCTTAGCAACTTGAGAGAGAGAGAGAGAGCAAGACAGGGAGACAGGGACTCCATACTTCGCTCTGTGTGAGAGACTTGTTAATATTTCCAAGACAAATAAAAATAGTTCCATACTATTCTTTACCTCTCCTGTCACTACATGACAAAAGGGTAAGAAGATTATCTACTTACAAAGCTACTCAAGTATAACAACCGCTCGTCCACAAGTCTAATATATATAACTCCACTACAAAGGAGTTACAAAGTCTTTTATGACAGGGCTGTGGATGTTGACGTGATCCTAATGAGAGGGGGCAGTGTTTGGAAACTTCCTGTATTGTATGCAAATGATACTGTATTGTTAAGTGAAGACGAAGGGGAACTGCAAGGCTTGGTGAATGAGTCTGTGACTGTGTAAAAAACGGAATCTATAGGGGAATGTAGGGAAGAGTAAAGTTATGGTCTTTTAGAGATATGAAATCTCTAAATGTATGGTGAGCCTGGATGATGAGGAAATGGAATATGAGAGTGCATTTAAGTACTTGCATAGTATGATGAGTATGAATGGAAGTTTGGACGCTGAAGTGCTTGAAAGGGTACAAGGAAATAATGTAGCTGGTTCTTTGAAAGCAGTCATAAGAAATAGGAAAGTGAGCAGGGAAGTAAAAAATTCGCTGCATGGTAGCATTGTGATACCAACTCTTACGTTTGGAAATGAAGCTTGGACTTTGTTAGGATACAATTCAAGAGTGAGAGCAGTGGAAATGAGTTATTTGACAGGACCATGTGGAGTGACATGGAGAGACAAACTGACAAATGAGGAAGTGAAGGAGCATTGTTGCGTAGATGTGGATGTCAAATAAAGCGTTAAGAGAAATACACTGAGGTGGTTTGGCCATGTGGAGAGGATGTAGAGTGAGAAACTAAAGAGGAGAGTGTATGAGTGAGGTAGATGGAGCGGGAAAGGGAAGCGGAGGCCGAGGATGAGATGGGGGGATGGAGCGAAGTGGTATATGAGAGGAGGAGGAGTGACTGGGAGCAGGGTAATAAAATGGTGGGGGATAGGGCTACTTGGAGGCGATGTTTGTGGCCACCCATTACGGGATTAAGGAGTCTGGCATTAGGCAGATGGGTGCGTGAATATGTGGCTGTAGGTGAGTGGGTGGGTGCACGTGTGAATGTGGGTGGTTACATGGGTGTGTTGGTCGATGGGTGGTTCGTTAGGTTGGTGTGTGGGTGTGTAGCTGAGCATATGGGTGAGTAGGTGTTTGTGTGGGGATATTCAGGTGGACAGGTTGATGTGGGTAGCTGGTTGTGGATGGGTGGGTGAATGTGGTTAGCCATGGATGGTTTGGGTGAGTGTGTGTGTAAGGAATGTGGGTGTGTAAATATTGATGGTGTTGGTGTATGTGTGTAGGGATTAGGGTGCGGTGGGTGTGTGAGTGACAGTATGTGGCCATCCATGGGTGTGTGATTGTGTGGGTGTGGCGATAAGTAGGGAGGGTGTGGGTGGGTAGTTGAGGTAGTAGTTAAGTGTGGGTGTGAGTGTGGGTGTGGATGTTGGTTGATAGGTAGGCAAGTGGTTAGGCATGGGTGGAGTCTGTGAGTGTGTGATTGTTGGAGTTAGGATGCATAGGTGTGTGAGGTAGTTGGGTGTGGGTGTGAATTTTTGGAGTGAAGTGTGGGTGAGGAAGTGTGTGGATGGGAGGGTGTCATTTGTGGATGTGAGGTATCGTATGTGGGTAAGAAGGCGTATGGATGTCGGTAGGTGGGTGGGTGGGATGAGATGGGGTTGTGTGAGTATGTGGTTAGTCATGGTGTGGGAGGGTAAGTAGGTAGGTGAGTGGGTGGGTGTGAGAGGGTAGGTAAGTGGGTGGGTGTGAGAGGGTAGGTAAGTGGGTGGGTGTGAGGGGGTAGGTAAGTGGGTGGGTGGATAGGCAGATGGGTGGATAAGTGGGTAGGTGTGAAAGGGGAGGTAGTTACGTGGGTGTGAGAGGGTTGGTGTGGGCAGGAGGGTGGGTGGGTGGGTTGGTGTGGAAGGGAGGGTAAGTGGGTGGGTGGGTGGGTGTGAGAGGGTAGGTGGGTGGGTGGGTGGGTGTGAGAGGGTAGGTGGGTGGGTGGGTGGGTGTGAGAGGGTAGGTGGGTGGGTGGGTGGGTGTGAGAGGGTAGGTGGGTGGGTGGGGTATGGGTTGTAGATAGGGATTGCAGGGGTAGGGGTAGGGGTAGGGGTAGGGCTTGTAGAAGTAGAGGTTGGAGGAATTGGTGGGGTAGGGGTAAGGTTGTAGGAGTAGGATTATAGAGGTAGGGGGTTGGAGGGATGGATGCAGTAGGGGGTAGAGGTTTCAGAGCTGGGTAAGGTAGGGGTTGGAGGAGTGGTAGTGGTAAGGGTAGGGGTTGGAGGGGTGGTTGGGGTAGGGGTTAAAGGATGGAAGGGTGTGTATGATGGGGGTAAGGGTTGGAGGGGTGGGTGTGATGGGGGTAGGGATTGGAAGGGTGTGTATGATGGGGGTAAGGGTTGGAGGGGTGGGTGTGATGGGGGTAGGGATTGGAGGGGTGGGTGTGATGGGGGTAGGGTTTGGAGGGGTGGGTGTGATGGGGGTAGGGTTTGGAAGGGTGGGTGTGGAGGGGGTAGGGTTTGGAAGGGTGGGTGTGGAGGGGGTAGGGTTTGGAAGGGTGGGTGTGGAGGGGGCAGGGGTTGGAGAGGTGGGTGGGGTAGAGAGGTATTGGTTGAAGAGGGAGATGGGGTAGAGGCAGGAAAGGTGGTGGGGTATGAGTAGGTGGAGTAGGGGTAGAGGCAGAAGGGATGGTTAGGGTAGGACTAGGGGTGAGAGGGATGGGTCAGTGAGGTACTGGTTGGTTGGTAGGTAGGGCTGGGTGGCTGGGGTAGGGGTACAAGCAGGTATGGGTAGAATAGGGCTAGGGGCAGGGGGCATGGCTGGGTACAGGTAGGTTGGTGGGTGGGTGGGTTGGCTGGGATAGAGGGAGGTAGAGGCGAATGGGTAGCGCTAGAGCAGGGGCAGGAGGAGTTAGTGGGGTAGGGAGTTGGAGGTGTGGGTAAGGTAGGAGTAGAGGTACAGGAGGAAAGGGTGGGTGGGGTAGGATAGGAGTGTTTGAGGAAGGGTTGGGGTTTTGGGGGCAGGATAGGGGTGTGTCAGGTAGGGTAGGGGTGTGTCAGGTAGGGTAGGGGCATACGAGGTAGGGTAGGGGTGGGCAGTCTGGGGGTAGAGTGAGGGGGGGAAGGTGGTGTGGGCTTATGGGTTGGTAGGTGGATTGTGTTGGAGTAGGTGTGAGTGGGTTGCTGGGTGTGGGGGTGGTAGTGGGTTGCTGGGTGTGGGGGTGGTAGTGGGTTGCTGGGTGTGGGGGTGGTAGTGGGTTGCTGGGTGGTCTGGCGGTAGTGTTGGGTTGGCAGGTGGTCTGGGGATAGGGATGTGTAGTGTGAGTGGGTGTAGCATTCAGTCGGTGTGAGAGTGGGTGTAGCATTCAGTCGGTGTGTGAGTGGGTGAATGAGTGGGTGGGGGGGGTGCGTGAAAAAATGGAAATTTTCTCCCGAGCTAGACCTTATCAGATCAAATAACCCTGCTAGGTGACAGGAAGGTGCTACCCCTCCCGGCATGGCAGCTACCGGGAGTGGCTCGAACTCACAATCCCCCAGTCCCGAGTCCGACGCTCTACCACTGTGCCACCCTGCCCCTGGGTGGGCTGAGTGAGTGGTTGTGTGAGTGGGTGGATGAGTAGGTGGTTGTGTGGGTGGGTGGATGAGTAGGTGGTTGTGTGGGTGGGTGGATGAGTAGGTGGTTGTGTGGGTGGGTGGATAAGTAGGTGGGTGGGTGGGTGGATGAGAGGGTAATTGTGGTAAGGTAGGTGGGTGCTTGTGGAAATCCTGGTGGGTGGGAAGGTAAGTGGGTGGGTGTGGGAGGGTAGGTAGCTAGGTGGGTGGGAAAGTAGGTGGGTGAGTGGGTAGGTGGGTGGGTGTGGGAGGGTAGGTAGCTAGGTGGGTGTGAAGGTAGGTGGGGGGGTGGGTGTGAAGGTAGGTGGGGGGGTGGGTGTGAAGGTAGGTGGGGGGGTGGGTGTGAAGGTAGGTGGGGGGGTGGGTAGGTAGTTAGGTGGGGGGATGTTTGGGTGGGTAGGTGGGTGGGTGTGGGAGGGTAGGTCGTTAGGTGGGTGGGTGGGTGAGAGAGGGTAGGTCGTTAGGTGGGTGGGTGGGTGAGAGAGGGTAGGTCGTTAGGTGGGTGGGTGGGTGAGAGAGGGTAGGTGAATAGGTGGGTGGGTGTGGGAGGGTAGGTTGTTAGGTGGGTGGGTGGGTGTGGGAGGGTAGGTCGTTAGGTGGGTGGGTGGGTGTCGGAGGGTAGGTCGTTAGGTGGGTGGGTGGGTGTCGGAGGGTAGGTCGTTAGGTGGGTGGGTGGGTGTCGGAGGGTAGGTCGTTAGGTGGGTGGGTGAGAGAGGGTGGGTGAATAGGTGGGTGGGTGTGGGAGGGTTGGTCGCTAGGTGGGTGGGTGAGTGTGAGAGGGTAGGTTGTTAGGTGGGTGGGTGGGTGGGTGTCGGAGGGTAGGTCGTTAGGTGGGTGGGTGTCGGAGGGTAGGTCGTTAGGTGGGTGGGTGGGTGGGTGAGAGGGTGGGTGAATAGGTGGGTGGGTGTGGGAGGGTAGGTAGTTACGTGGGTGGGTGGGTGTGAGAGGGTTAGTGTGGGAGGGAGGGTTAGTGTGGGTGGGTGGGTATGAAAGGGTAGGTAGGTGGGTGGGTGGGTATGAGAGGGTAGGTAGGTAGGTGTGATTTAATACCTGAGCTAGGCAACTATGGCCATATAGCCCCGCTAGGTTACAGGAGCGCGCTACCACTCCCGGCACGGCAGTCCCAGGTGAGGCTCGAACTCACAATCCCCCGATCACGAGCTCGACGCTCTACCTCTGACCCATTGTGCCCCCAAGTAGGTATATGGGGTGAGTGGGTGGAGGGGTACATGGGTGGAATGCTTCCAGGTCCAAAACCTGGGAGCTATAAAATAAAGTAGGAGAGGTGAGAATTGTAGAAGCAGGAAGCTATGCTTCCCGTCCTACAGCCCTGCCTGCCTAACACCCTGTTCCCTACTCCCAGGCTGACCTGTGCCAGTGCTGGTTGGCCCTACCAATGCCAGTCGATTATCGAAGGCTCGACTTTTAAACTAAGTGCCTGCGACCCCCTAACTGAGGGTGCTCCCGCACGCTCACGGGATCCCCCAGCGGCTCGGCAGTTGCCCCCATCCAGAGTCGGGCCTGAATCCACGCTCTGGCCGTGCAACAGGACCTCCGGGAGGTTTAGGTCCCAGACAGAAACCAATCTGCCTGGTACCGTCCACCAGGGCAAGTGGGTGAAAGGTTTTTAGTAGAAGAGGTAAACAGAACCTGAAGCCCAGACGGCAAGCCTGAATCCCGCCGTCTCCCAGCAGCTACAGGGCGTCTCCTCCACTGCATGCCGTGGGGGAGAGGTACGAGTTCCGACGTTGCCAACCTTTCGTCAGGTTACGCAAAACAAAGTACAAATACTGTATAAATCTAGGTACAAAACATAATAAATAAATCTTGTGCCTTCAGTGCCTTCTGCAGGAGGGTGACACCTTCAGAAATCGGTGGCAATCAATTTGGGATGGCGAATCCTGCCGCAGACACCCCCTGGAGATATGACAGTTTGCTCCTGTAAGAGAAAGGGATTCTTAGAGACCGTCGGTAGCATGAGGGGTGCAAGACCTTCAACAACTCTGTTCTCATTTCAATTACTGTATGTACAATTGTCAACCGATATGCCTATATAATCAGGACTCCAGAGGCCTGATTACCAAGTGGTGAATGTGTGGCCAATTTCACTGGCCAAGCTGTTAAGTCCCATTCTATCACATCCCAAATTGCATTCTTGACTCTACCTTACTACAATAAATATGAAAAAAGATCTAGATGATGAAGAACTCCATCGTCTTTCTCTTATCACTGGTTAATCCATTTGCTCTATCAAATCTGTGAACATGCTCTGCCAAATAAGCATTTGTGAACGGTTGCCTACATAAGCATTCATTCATATCCTAGGACTTTTGAAATGGAAGTGGGCTCCAGCATGCCTTGGTCACCTAATGGCAGCTCTCCATGCTGCTCGATCTCTAGCAGCCTCCCTATTAAATGCCTTATCCCTGAGGTTACTCTCTAAGATTAACTGACCATAACCTGACAAAGATCCTTAAACCTTTTGGAGCTCACTGGATTTGGGGGTTGATTTAGCTAATAGCCAAGGAGACTCAGTCCAATCTCATCTGTTGATCATTGAATTCTGTGCAAAATACGGTAGTGGACCAGTTCCATCAGGTAAAAAACACTACAGTAACCAAGGAGACTCAGTCCTACATCAAAAATATGACTTACCAGTCTCTGTTCTTAAGAGGACTCCATAACATCTCCTCTGTGATTTGTTTTTGGATATATACAGCTGGTTAATATAATAGAGTACATTATTTATGAAGTGTATGTTGATATTTGAATACTTTAAGTAACACTAGGAGGGCAGTAAGGTGTAATAAGCAAAATAAATCACTAGGGAAGATGCGTCAGGGAGTTTCCTTAACCACTGAGAATACCGGGTATCAAAATTCACTCAACCACAACATTTTATTTAACCTGTGGAAGTGGGCCAGTTCCGTCAGATGAAAACAGCTACTATGGTAACCACAAGGACACATTCTGCTTGAAATCCCACCTCGGAGGTGGGGTGGGGGGGTGGGGATGTTGATGCTGTATAACAGATATTTAGTTTTACCGGATCTGGCTTCCCCCCCAGTTAGTCCGACAACAAGAAACACCAGCAAACACGTCCCTCAACTCCCTCCCTATCCCACAACAAACCAACATACACATGTCCCTTAACTCCCTCCCTATCCCACAACAAACCAGCATACAGATGTCCCTCAACTCCCTCCCTATCCCAAACAAACCAGCATACACATGCCCCTCAACTCCCTCCCTATCCCACAACAAACCACCATACACGTCCCTCAACTCCCTCCCTATCCCACAACAAACCAGCATACACATGTCCCTCAACTCTCTCCCTATGCCACAACAAACCAGCATACACATGTCCCTCAACTCCCTCCCTATCCCAAACAAACCAGCATACACATGTCCCTCAACTCCCTATCCCACAACAAACCAGCATACACATGTCCCTCAACTCCCTCCCTATCCCACAACAAACCACCATACACGTCCCTCAACTCCCTCCCTATCCCACAACATACCACCATACACATGTCCCTCAACTCCCTCCCTATCCCACAACAAACCACCATACACATGTCCCTCAACTCCCTCCCTATCCCACAACAAACCAGCAAACACATGTCCTCCCTCCCTATCCCACAACAAACCAGCATACACATGTCCCTCAACTCCCTATCCCACAACAAACCAGCAAACACATGTCCCTCAACTCCCTCCCTATCTCACAACAAACCAACATACACATGTCCCTCAACTCCCTCCCTATCCCACAACAAACCAGCATACACGTCCCTCAACTCCCTCCCTATCCCACAATACGAGGAAGGCAAACTGAAGAAAAAAGGGCAACCTCTGCATTTCACCAGATTCACATTCTGATGAGTTTGGTATCAGAACACGAGCAGCAGCAGCAGCAGGAACCGATCACATGCCTAGAGCCAGATATAGATACACACTATGCCTTGGCCCACCACAACAAATACACATACAAAAACATACATGCACAAGATACATACACAAGACAAATACACAAGATACACGATACATACACAGATACAAACATACACACAGATAAATACACAAGATACATACACAGATACAAACAAGATACATACACAGATACAAACACAAGATACATACACAGATACAAACACAAGATACATACACAGAGATACATACAGTACACAAGATACATACAGATACAGACACACATACACACAGGTACAATAATACATACAGTACACAAGCTACATACACATACAAACACATACATGCACAAGATATATACACAGGTACAAACACAAGCTACATACAGATACAGAGCGAGCCTAAAAAAAAAAAAAAAAAAAAAAAAAAAAGCCAAACGAGCTGCACACACAAAAAAATCAGACAAAAAACAAATGATGAAAATGCTTAATGCAGAACCAATACAATACTCTGCTTACATACAATAGTGCACCAACTTTCGCTACAGCAGGATTCGCGGAATCCACTTTCGCGGCATGCACCAAATATTCCCTAACTTCCACTTTTGCTTGAAAAAAATCAATTTTCGCGCACAAATTTTGGGTTTGGGACAATATTTTGAACTTTGAATTTCCTGCACCGCCCGCCCGCAACCCACCGCCATCTTGAATGACGTCATGTCAACACTCTGTCCACCCATTCCCGCCATTGTGTACGAGCGTGCTAGCTCCATTGTGTTGGATTCTCATGGTTCAATGGCCTCTACTATACCTGGTAGTGTAGGGAAAGGGCCTGGTGGTGTGGGGGGAGAGCCTGGTGGTGTGGGGGGAGAGCCTGGTGGTGTGGGGGGAGGGCCGGGAGGCAGTGGTGGTGATAAAAAGTGGCCGGGACATTCAAAGTCGGGAGGTGGCGCCAATACGTCTGGCGTGGCTAAATAAGCCCGCCACGCGCCTCGGATACTTACCCCCAACATCCATTAAACACCTCAACCTGGTCTCTGTGGTATGTTTCTCCTCATATAATGTGTACAGTACTGTACAGTTTTTATTGTTTGTATCTCACAATGCAATGTACAATAGTGATTTGATGTACTGTATTGCAAGTGAAAATGAAAATCTGATGTTACTTTAGGATAACCGGGAACCAATTAGCCTCTTTGCCATAAAGACAATGCCCCAACTTTCGCTAATTCTACTTTCGCGCATTATTTTTGGACCCAATTAGGCGCGAAAATTGGTGCCCCACTGTATGCCTATAACACATCTGAAGTGACAAAAATACAATATATATAATTATCACTGGTACACATTAAACATAAAATGAAAATGATAAATACCAATAGACTACATCCTATACACCTTAACCTGGGCTAGATTTTTGTTCCTTGCAGTTTTTTTGATGTGGTCCACTGGCAGAAAAACAATGCTATGGTTCTACATCCTTTCAAAGCCCTATATCATGACTAGCATAATATCCTAGTGTTTATCCAGCATTACAAATTACTATTCAAGATGGAGAGATGGAATAATAAGGCCAGGTTAAGGTAAAAAGAGTATACTTACCATGTCAATTATCAGTATGCTATAACAATAATAATAATAATAATAATAATAATATCAACAATAATAACATGGATAAATTACATCAACAACAGAGCATGCCTACTTAGACCTTCAATCTGATGGCACATCTTTCATCATACAACCAATCCTCGTTTTATGATGACCCAGCATGTGATGAATGGCTTATACGATGACTACAAGGACCTTTTCTGATATACAGCATAGCAAATGTACTGTACGATCATCAAAACAAGCACATTCGTTTGTTAGTTCCACGATGGCCTCTGAACTGTCACTATTGGGTGCGTTAGTGTCAGCGATGGAACACACTTGTGGTGGTGTGGCCCAACCAGGAAGTGAAGTGCAGTGAAATTAAAAAACTATCAGAATAGATGAGTTGTACACATTTTCATGCATATTCTCTATGGCAAGGAGCAAGTCCAATGCAATGAAGTAAAATAATTACCAGTTTAGGTGAGCAGGAAACTTTTTTTAAACTTTGTTGAGTAGGTGATCCTTAGCCAAAAACATTTCCACAGAACATATATTATGACGACTAGATACATGATAAATCCCAAGGTGATGGATTTTATTCAAAGGCATCATAGTAAAACAAGGGTGGATTGTATTTCTTCTACCTCTACATAATTTAACTCTAGAGAGACTTTTCAAAGGAGTCTTATCCAACTAGATGGCTAGATACAGCCTTCATTAAACAATTCACTACAAGAAATTACTCTAAAGTTAGTACATTTGGAGGTATCATTGCTACTGGGTGAAGGCATCCCTATCCAACACTTTATCAATAACTACCTTGAAAAGAGGACGTTGTAGGGATGGATGATGTTGCTGCATATCTGCAAAATTAGACTGTATTAGTAACTTGGACACTTAATAATTTAAGTCATTCAATCCGGTGATATGTTTTATATTTCAATCTTGCTATCTCCAGACATTTCCATTCACCTAAATAGTTTCTCTGAGCTAGAATGATTAAACTTTTTTAATCCCTCGGCTACTGCATGTTATAAAGTCATAAAGAAAATACTAAAAATATTTTCACTGCTATGAAATAAAAAATATACTTATGGTACATGCCACATGATTAACTGAAACTGAAAAACCTGTCTGGTGGTATGAAATACAAAATGAAATTGTGGCATTATTATTTACCTCCATGGGGTGAAAAGGTGAGAATTCTTATGGAGAAAAAAATGGTATGTCCTCAGCCACTGATGATTAAGCCTGAACACAGCCCAACGGACCTTCAAACTCAAGCCAGTTAATTTCTGAAGCACCTGTAAAATTTTTAATAATTACCATTCTGTATATTACTATCCTATACATTCTTTGTTATACAGTACATCATTACAGTTAACCATTATGCTGGAGAGACATTTGGGGAAGGCGGCAGCTCAATCAATAGAAAGGTGGCCCGCAGTCCTACCGGACCCAGGTTCAAATTACCGCTGGGGCACGGAACAGTTTAAGGATTTGAATTTCGTGAAATCAGACTTTACTGATCTACCAAGAGACCCGCCGACATGTTGTAAAAACACCCCCGCTAATACCAATACACCAGTCCTGTATGAGACAGCCCTAGCATGTATTCAATATGGACGGTGGGTGTTATTGCCGAAGTGGTGACATGTAGAGGTGTATGGTATGTAGGAGGACTACTGGGCCTTGACAGCAGGCTGTGAAGCCTATGCCCAGAGTTGTTAGAAAAAAAAAAAAAAAATGCAATGACAATGATATAACAGAGGACTTCTGCTGCTATTTTCAAAAGGGTCCCTCAGCTCCATCCATATCCCAAAAGGCTGGGGAATGGCTGGGAGAAGGAGGGAAGTGAGAAGAGAGAAAGAAATCAGTAGGATGAAAGTAGTGGAAGCAATGAAGGAGGTCAAAATGGGGAGAGCCCCAGCATTTGATGGAGTGTGTGGTGAAATGCTGAAGCATGGGGGAAGAGATAGTAGTAGAATGGAAATGGAAGTGGTGCAGACTGGCCTTGGAGGAGGGTAGATTTCCAGAGGATTGAAAGTCAAGTATAATTATTCCCTTGTACAAAGGAAAAGGGTAAAAAGAACTGTGCGGTAATCATAGGGGCATTTGTCTTTTTACTGTAATAGGAAAAGTATTTGGTAGGACAGTTACTGACAGAGTTAGGGAAATAGAAGAATTAGTTGGAAAAGAACAAAGAGGTTTTAGGAAGGGAAGAGGTTGTGTACAGTAGATCAGATATTCATTCTTAGGTCTCTGGTGGAAAAGTTTCTAGCAAAGGGAAAGCAGTTGTATGCAGCCTTCATGGATATAGAGAAAGCATATTACAGGGTGAATAGACAACGAATGTGGAAACTATTAAGAATATATGAAGTAAATGGGAAGTTGTTGAATGCCGTGAGGAGTATGAATGCGGGTGCTTAGGCTGCAGTGCGTGTGGATAGTGAATTGAGTGAATTTTTCTATTTGAAAATTGGATTGAAACAGGGATGAATTGCGTCCCCTTGGCTGTTCAATCTGTATATGGATGGGGATATAAAAGAGATACAAGGTAGGGCAGTGGATGTTGAAGTGACCCTAATGAGAAAGGGAAGTGTTTGGAAACTCCCTGTATAACTGTCAGCAGATTATACTGTGTTGCTAAGTGAAGACAAAGGGGAGCTGCAAGGCTTGGTGAATGAGTCTGGGTGAGTGTGTAAGAAATGGAATCTAAAGGTGAATGTAGAGAAAAGTTATGGTCTTCAAGAGAAATCAAGCCACTGAATGTACAGTGAGGCTGGATGAAGAGGAAATGGAAAATGTGAGTACATTAACCCCTTAACCGCAGGGTGTCACTTTCGTGACGCTCGGGAGCAAGGAATCATACCGCGGGGTGTCACTATTGTGATTCAGTGTTATTTTGAATTCACCCGGGCCTTCAAGTGGTGGCTTGTATCATCTATCAGTACAACCAGTGTCCAGCTATACTCAGTTCTGCTAATGTCACCTGTACTCCCACCCACTGTTGACAATTTAGCCATTTTTCTCCTGTCCTTGACTCCCCTCCTCCTTACCTCCCCTCCATTACCCTCTCCTCCTGCCTGACCGGTTGCACTGCGCTACACAAATCCTGGACGGATTTTTCCATTCATTTCATCCATTGAAATGTGCCCTTTGCCTTATTCTTATACAAAATAATATGTAAAAGAAAGAGAAAGGGTAATTGATACTGCCATACATCTGGAATGGGCTAATTATCACCTGGCAACACCTCACGTGCACTCGTTCGGTAATTATCCGTTTATTTCCCCTTGAAATATGCCATATGACCTGTTCTCATAATAAAAATATATATAAGAAAGGAAGAAGCCTAAGTGATATTTACATTCACCTGGAACTATTTAATTTATTATGTATTCTCTAGATTTCCTGCCAATCATTTCATAGCGTATATATTAGCAGCTGTCACCACGCTGACATTGGCAACCCTTCACTGCCCCGAGGCCACAGCATTCAGTTTATTATCATCTTTCAAGGTGAAACCACGTCGGAATCGCGCCTGTCCAATTCTGCCGCTTTTTAGCCCCATGGAAAGGTCCTTGTGTGGAAAGGGGTAAAGGGCTATGTGACTCTGCTGTGGAATGTGAACAGGCTAATTTATCAATGATAATGATGGACAGTGACTACGATCTTTCTGGTGACTCTAAAACAGTGCAAGTGAAAATGTAAATAATGTGTAAACAGCAAGTGAAAGCAATGAATGTAAATATAACTGAACAGTGGAAAATAGTTTTATAAGTTACTGCAGGTGACAGTGCATAACATAGTGTGAATAAAATAGAAATGTAAATTATGTATTTAAAATAGAGAATGTAAATAGAAATGTAAATAAGTAGTAATATAAGAATACGAGTATATATACTAGGAGTAATGAAAGTGAAAGTTTCGCTCTAGCATGTATGAATACTGGGAGAAATGAAAGTGAAAGTGACAGCTTTGCTCTCTACACTAGTATACAGAACAAGAAAGTGAATGCCTGGAGTGAAAATAAACTACTAGTACTGAAAGAAACTTATAGATAAATATTGTATATATAAATAAGTGCAATAAAGTATTAGGAATATAAAGTGTGTGTGTGTTTATAAATAATAAATGACAGCTCCATGTCAGAATACAATCGGGGTACCAGCACTGGAGGAAAGCTCATATGAGCTCGTAATTTACATTGCTTCCACGGTGTTTCTTTTTTTTTTGGAATATGGATTCCAAACTACTTGAAATTCATAGAATAGTGTTTGTAGTTATAATATCAGGCACTGGTAACCATATTACAGGGTATCGGGAAGTGTAAAGCGGAGACTTCATTACCCAGCTTCAGAAGTCTCCAAAGGCTCAACAAACATCCCAGGGGAAAGCTGAAGGCATGTGCCATAAGCATAATTAATTTTAATATTCTAGGACTAATAACTGATTTTTGGCAAATATTTTTAAAAAGTCAGTCGGTGAGCGAATATCCTCACGGGACACGGAAGGAACGCAAAAACATCCCCGTGGTGTAGGGGTTAAAGTACAGTACAGTACCCTCACGTCCAGTACGGTATTTTTGTCAGACAGTACTGCCGTACTGGACTAAATCCGTACTGGGCAGACAACATACCTTATGGGAAAAATGAATAATGTCAGACAAACCTTGAAAAAGTCCCCCCTGAATTCAACTTAACTACGTTTTGACACAACTAAGATTTTACCAACCTTTAAGGTGGGTGGTGATGGGCTTGGGGGGGAAAGAGGAGGGGTATCCGAGGCTGTAGGAGGTCCTACTGACCCCCTGAAGGAGGGCCTTCAGGATCCTGAGGAGGCCTCTCTGCCTCAACCTCCCTCATAGTCACACAGTGACATCGTCATCTTCGTCATCAGGGGAAAGCGCAATACTGCAATGTGACTGGCACACGACAAGAGTCACGAGGAAGGTGTACTGGACTGGCGCGGCAGTACTAGGGAAACATTCCTCGGTGTTGACCATCTTCCCGCGCCCGGGCGGGTAATAGTACTGGACGCAGCACGTCAGTACTAGAGAAGAACTTTTCAGATTTGGCCCACTTTGCGTGGCCAATGCGTACTACCCCAACAAATCCATGCTACAGTAATGAATTATTTTAATTTTTTTTGCCGACCGTACTGGACAAGAATAGTAATGGACAAATGCGTACTGGACACGAGGGTACTGTACGTGGATAATGTGATAAGTAGGGATGAAAGTTTTGAGACAAAGTGCTTGAATGGGTAAAACAGGGAAGAAAGGTTGCAGGTTCTTGGAAAGCAGTGATATGGAACAGGGAATAGAGCATGGAAGTAAAAAAAAGTTGCTGTATGACAGTGTTGTGATACCAACTCTAACATATGGAAGTGAAGCTTGGACCTTGGTGGAAGAACACAAGTCAAGTGTGAGAGCAGTGGAAATAAGTTATCTGAGAGTAGCATGTGGCATTACATGGAAAGACACACTGACAAATAAGGAAGTGAAGGAGCATTGTGGTGTGGATGTGGATGTGATGGAAAGCATTAGGAGAAATACATGCAGGTGGTTTTGGCCATGTGGAGTGGATGGAGAGTCAGAGACTATCGAGGAATGTGTGTGCAAGTGAGGTGGAGGGGGTAGAGGGAAGGGGAGGCCGAGGATGAGATGGAGGGATGGAGTGGAGAGGTATATGAGAAAGGGGGGTATGAGCTGGAAGCTATCTATCTATCTATGTATAGACCGATGCCCTAATCCCACAAAGGGTGGCCACAGACAAAACGCCTCCAAGTCGCTCTGTCACCCACCATTTGACTACCTTCCCCCCAACTCACTCCCCCCCCTCATATACCTCTCAACTCCATCCCTCCACCTCATCCTCGGTCTACCTCTCCCTCCCTCCACCTCACCTACATACACCCTCTTAGTCAGTCTTTCATTCTCCATCCTCTTCACATGTCCAAACCACCTCAGCGTATTTCTCCTAATCTTCTCAACCACATCCACATCCACCCCACAGCGTTCCTTCATTTCTTCATTCGTCAACCTGTCCCTCCACGTCACTCCACATGCTCCTCTCAAGTAACTCATTTCCACTGCTCTCACTCTTGACTTGTTCCCCTCTTGCAAGGTCCATGCCTCGCTTCCATACGTCAGGGTAGGGATCACAATACTATCATGCAGTGACTTCTTAACTTCCATACTCACCTCCCTATTTCTCATCACTGCTTTCAGTGTACCAACAACCTTCCTTCCCTGCTGTACCCTTTCACGCACTTCATCCCCCAAAGTTCCATCCTTACTCATCACACTACCCAAGTACTTGAATGCACTCACTTTCTCCATATCCTCACCATCCAACCTCACTGCACACTCTGTGACTTCATTCCTCTCAAACACCATAACTTTACTTTTGTTTACATTAACTTTCAGATTCTTCCTCCTACACACTGTCCCAAATTCATTCACGTAAACCTTGCAACTCCCATTCATCTTCACTCAACAGTACTGTATCATCAGCAAACAGCAACACCGGAAGCTTCCAAATCTCACCCTCATTCATTAGAGCCACCCCTACATCCACTGCCCTACCCTGCATCTCCTTTACAACCCCATCCATGTATATATTAAACAGCCATGGAGACATCACACAACCCTGTTTCAGTCCCACATTGAGATCAAAGAACTCACTCAGCTCACCATCCACTCGCACTGTAGCCCTAGCTCCCTCGTACATACTCTTCATAGCACTCAACAATTTCCCCTCCACTCCATATATTCTTAATACCTTCCACATACCTTGCCTATCTATTCTGTCATAAGCTTCCTCCAAGTCCATGAAGGCAGCATACACTTTCCTTCCCTTCTCTAGATACTTCTCCACTAAACATCTTAGAACAAATATCTGATCTACACACCCTTTTCCCTTCCTAAATCCCCCTTGTTCTTCTCCAACTAGCTCCTCTGTCATATGCCTAACCCTATCAGTGAGTATTCTACCATATATTTTACCAGTCACACTAAGAAGGCAAATACCCCTATGGTTACCACATACTACTCTCTTCCCTTTTCCTTTGTATAAAGGAACAATTATACCTGATTTCCAGTCCTCTGGAACCCTTCCCTCTTCCCAAGCCAATCTACACAACTTCCATATCCACTCCACAACAATCTCACCCCCATACCTAAGCATTTCACCACACACTCCATCAATTCCTGGGGCCTTTCCCAACTTAATCTTCTTCATCGCTTCCACTACTTCCACCCTACTGATCTCTTCCTGCCTCCTCTCATCTCTTGCTGGAAGCAAGGCAGTGAAATTGCACTGGACAGGGCAACATGGAGGCGATTTGTTTGTCGCCACCCCTTACGGGATTGAGGCGTCTGGCAATAGACAGATTGATAGGATAGGCTGCATGACTGAATTTTCACATAACTGGAGATTTCCTCTGCCCAGTCATTTCTGTGTCACCAGGTGAAGGCATCTCTCTTCATATTCTATTCTATGGCCAAGTTTCATCCATAACCAACTATGTGGCAAGGATACCCAAATATCACACATACACACACAAAATAAATGGCTTTAAGTCACATCCAATAAATACTTAATAAGGACACTGGCGATTTAATATAATTTTCTTTACATACCCATAGTTGTAATGTTTGCACTCATCAACTTATCCCACATCATCTGTTGATGGCCTGGCTCTTCCGTGCTTCATCATTATCTTGCTGAACCTGTAGAACTGTAAATGAATTACCACTATCTTGTGTGTTAAATTTATTGGTCCATACCACTCCAACAAACCCTGGTGCTGGAGAGGGACACCTTCAAGCAGTTGCAATGGTATAAGAAGACTGCTCCACTGCCTGGTTATATGAATGTCCCTCAACTGAGTGCCTAGTGGGCCAACTTGGTTAGCAAAACTGGTGCAGCAGGATGAACCAAATGTCGAGTTAAGGGGCCTAAATTAATGCTCATAATACCATTTTATGGATAGCCTCTAAACTCTGTCACTATTGGATGTGTTAGTGTCAGTGATGGAACATTAGTGTTGTGTTGCAGCCCAATCATCAAGTGAAGTACATCGTCATCATCCCTCCTTTCCCAACCAAGAGCAGGGTGAGTAGCAGCAATGTCCAGACAGTGAAGTACAGTGAAATAAAATAACTATCAGCTTAGATGAGTTGCACAATGGCTTTTATACTTATCTTTTAAGGCCAGAGGCACATGAATTGAAATGAAGTAAAATAATTACCAGTTTAGGTGAGCAGGAAAGTATTTTAGACCTGAGTTGGTGACCCTTGGCCAAAAACATTCACACTGAACATATAATATGACTAGATACATGATAAATCCCAATGTGATGGACTTTATTCAAACACATCATCGTGAAACAAGGGTGGACTGTTATTCCTTCTACCTTCACATGATTTAACTCTAGACAGACTTTTCAAAGGAGACTTATCCAACTAGATGGCTAGACACAGCCTTCATCAAACAATTCATAACAAGAAATCTACTCTAAAGTTAGCACATTTGGAGGTATAAGTGCCACTGGGTGAAGGCACCCCTATCCAACACCTTATCATTACTGTAATTACCTTGAAAAGAGGACATTGCAGGGATGGACAATCTTGCTGCATATCTGCAAAATTTGACTGTATTGGTAACTCGGACATTTAATAATTTAATTCATTGTAGCAGCCGTGGCTCAGTGGGTTAGAGCGCTCCGCTCTGACCGTAGGGTCGGAGGATCGAATCCACCCAAGGGTCATTGGTAGACATCAGGAAGGGCATCCGGTCATAAAATGCTACACGCTCCAAACCAAAGTCCTCTATCCAGGGGCAACGCCTTAGCCCTTATCCAAAAAAAAAAAGGGGTACCTGGAGTAAAACTCACCCCTCATTCAGTCTGGTGATATGTTTTATTCTTGCTACCTCCAGACATTTCCATTCACCTAAATAGTTCCTCTGAACTAAAATGGTTTGATACGAATTTTATTAATCCCATGGCTAATGCATGTTAGGAAATTATAAGGTTAATACTCAAAATATTTTTGGTCATATGATTAATCAAGATAAAAAAAAAAATGATGGTACATGCCACATGATTAACTGAAAATGATTCACTCTCATCTTAAATGTCAGGACCAACTGCCTAGCCCCAGGCTCCTACACTCCTCATGGGGCAATGTAGGATTGGATGATGGATGGATGGATGAAAAATTGTCTGGTAGTAAGAAATACTGTTAAGAAGTTGCTGCATTATTACGGTACTTACCTCGATGGGATGAGCTGATTAAAATTCATATGAAGTGGAGAAAGAAATGTTGTCTTTGTCCACTGATGATTAAGCTTCAATGCAGCCCACCCTATCTTCAAATCCCAGCCAGTTAATTTCCAAAGCACCTGCAAAACTTAAAACAATTACCATTCTGTATGCTACACTCCTGTACATTCTTTGTTATACAGTTTATTAGTACAGTTGACCATTAACCCCTACACCGCGGGCATGTTTACCGATGTTTTGCGTGTGCCGCGAGGTTATTCGGGATCCGACACACTCTCAAAAAATATTTGCCAAAAATCAGTTATTAGTCCTAGAATATTAAAATTACATATGCTTATGGCACATACCTTCAGCTTTCTCCTGGAATGTTTGTTGAGC
Organism: Coenobita brevimanus; assembly: GCF_032717465.1. NCBI lineage: Eukaryota > Metazoa > Arthropoda > Malacostraca > Decapoda > Coenobitidae > Coenobita > Coenobita brevimanus. Next base: position 5,585,269 of record NC_136973.1, on the reverse strand, counting down.
CTTCGTCGTTACCGTAGGACTTGTGGAGACCTCTGAAGTTGGGTAACGAAGTCTCCACTTTACACTTCCCGACAACCCGTAATATGATTACCACAGCCAGATATTAACACTATAAACACTACTCTATGATTTTCAAGTAGTTTGGGATCCATACTCCAAAAAAAACCCTACTGTGAAAGCAATGAAAATTACGAGCGCGTCTGACCGTCGCACTTGCGCTAGTTCGCTCTTGGTACTCTGTCATTTATTATTCATAAAACCCCTCACACTTTATATTTCTATTACTATATAACACTTACATATATCTACAGTCTTTATCCATAAGTTTCCTTCAGTAGTATTAGTTTATTGTCACTGTAGGGATTCAATTTCTTTCAGTAAAATACGTAGCATTCACTTTCTCGTCCTGTATACTAGCACTGAGAGTGAATGTCACTTTCACCTTCACTCTCATAACTCATAGTATTCAGACATGCTAGAGTGAAACTTTCACTTTCATTACTCCTAGGGTATATACTCGTATTCTTATAATACTACTCATTTACATTTCTATTTACGTTCTCTATTTTATTTACGTTATTTACATTTCTATTTTATTTACACTGTGTTATGCACTGTCACTTGAAGTAACTTGTAAAACTATTTTCCACTGTTCACGTATATTTACATTCATTACTTTCACTTGCTGTTTACACATTATTTACAATTCCACTTGCACTGTTTTGCTCAATAGAAAGATCGTAGTTACTTTTATCAATTGTCAGTCCTTTACCTCTTTCTACACGAGGTTTAGTAGGGGGTAAAGGTCACAGGGCCCTTTGCATGGGGGTGGAAAGGCCCTGAAGCTAGCAAGAGCGAACAGACGTACCCCCACACTGGAAGATGAGAGTGAACTGATAAGGGTGGGCCGGGGTAGAGGCCTACCTAGGGAAAGCAGCACTGCCAACGTTTAGCCTCTTGACACAGCTATTTATAGCACTGAAATGATTGGCAGGAAATCTAGACAATACATTATAAATTAGGTAGTTCCAGGTGAATGTAAATATCACTTAGGCTTCTCCCTTCCCTCCTTATATGTATATTTATTACGAAAATAGATTATACGGCATATTTCAAGGGGAAATAGCGAAAATTAGCGAACGAGTGCACGTGAAGTGTTGTTAGGTGATAGTTAGCCAATTCCAGGTGTATGGCACTCTCACTTACCTTATTTCTTTCTTGTATATATTATTTGGTATAAGAATAGGGCATAGGGCTTATTTCAATGGATGAAATCAGTGAAAAATTCCAGGGAAGATTTACTTAGCGTAGCACGGCCAGGCAGGCGAGAGGATAGGGTAATGGAGGGGGGGTAGGGAGGGGAGTCAAGAACGGGGAGAAATGGCTAAATTGTCAACAATGGATGGGAGTACAGATGAGAATAGGAGTGCTGATTAGTGTTGGACACTGGCAGTACTGATAGATGATACAAGCCCCCACTTGGAAGCCCGGGTGAATTCAAAATAACACAGAATCACAAAAGCGACGCCCCGCGGTATGATCCCTTGCTCCCAAGCGTCAAGAAAGTGACGCCCCGCAGTTAAGGGGTTAAGCTGGAGAGGGACACATTCAAACAGTGACAATTATATAACTGAGGACTTTGGCTGCCGTTATCAAGAGAGTCCCTCAGTTCCATCCAAATTCCGAAAGGATGATAGGCTGCATGGCTAAACAGTCTTTACATACAATAAGCAAACAGTTCCTCTGCCCAGTCATTTCTGTGTCACCAGGTGAAGGAATCCTTCTCCAGCTTCTATTATGTTGCCAAAATTAATCTAAAACCAACTATGAGACACCAGATGCTGTTGGCATCCCTACGTGTCAAGTGGGGTTGGTGGAGGATTAGTGCCCCTCCCTGTAAAACAATTAACTCTAAGCCTTGGCCACCCCGCTTGGGATAGATGGCGTCTGGCAATGGATGGATGGAACTATGAGACAGGGATACCTATGTCTCTCTCTCTCTCTCTCTCACACACACACACACACACACACACACACACACAAAATAAAAGGCTTTAAATTACAGCATATAATGAGTGGACGAAAAACGGGCATGGAGGAAGTTGAGAGACGGAAGACAGAGTTATATGTAGAAAGGAAGAGGGAGGCGAGAAGATTAGTAGGAGAGAGTAAGAGTGGATGAGTAATTTGGAAGGAATATGAGTGTAAAGTTGAGGGAATGTAAGAAAATGTTCTGGAAAGAGGTAAAAGGAGTTGGACAGGGTGAAAAAGAATTAAGAAGGACAGTGAAAGATAAAAATGGTAGACTGCTGGTGGAGGATGGAGAAAAAGTGACCAGATCAAGAGAACAATTCATGAAACTGTTGAACATAGAGAATGAAAATAATGTGAGCATCTGCCTGGAGAATGGCTAGGAGGAAGAGGGAGGTGAGATGAGAGGAAGAGATCAGTAGGATGGAAGTAGTGAAAGAAATGAATAAAGTCAAAATGGGAAAAGCCCCAGGAATTGATGATGTGTGTGGTGAAATGCTGAAGCATGGGAGAGAGCTAGTAGCAGAATGGATATGGATGATGTGCAGATTGGCCTGGGAAGAACGGAGGAGGGTAGAGTTCCGGAGGATTGGGAGTCGGGTATAATTATTCCCCTGTACAATGGAAAAGGGGAAAAAGAAGTATCTTCTTAGTGTAACAGGAAAAGTATATGGCAGGATACTTATTGACTGAGTTAGAGAAATGACACAGAAATTAGTTGGAGAAAAACAGGGAGGTTTTAGGAAGGGAAGAGGTTGTGTAGATCAGATATTGTCTTTAAAAGGAAAGTTTCTAGAGATGGGAAAGAAGTTGTATGTGGCCTTCATAGGTTTGGAGAAAGCATATGGCTGGGTGGATGGACAAGGAGTGTGAAAACTATTAAGAATATATGGAGTAAATTGGGAGGCTGTTGAATGCCGTGAAGAGTTTGTATGAGGAGGCTAAGGCTGCTGTGTATGTACTGTAGATAGTGAACGGAGTGAATTTTTCTGTCTGAAAGTTGGATTGAAACAGGGCTGTGTCATGTTCCCAAGGTTGTTCATTCTGTATATGTTTGGGGTTAAAAAAAGAGGTACAAGGTAGGACAGTGGATGTTGGAGTGACCTTAATCAGAGAGGGCAGTGTTTGGAAGGTTCCCGTAACTACAGTTGTTTGCAGAGGAGACTGTGTTGTCAAGTGAAGACGAAGGAGAGCTGCAAGGCTTGGTGAATAAGTCTGAGAGTGTGTGTATGAAATGGAATTTAAAGGTAAATGTAAGGAAAAGTTATGGTCTTCAAGAACAATGAAGCCACTGAATGTACAGTGAGACTAGATGAAGAGGAAATGGAAAATGTGAGTGCGTTTATGTACTTGGGGAGTGTGATAAGCAAGGATAGAAGTTTATAGGGTGAAGTGCTTGAAAGGGTACAACAGGGGAGAAAGGCTGGTGATCTTCTAAGGCAATGATAGCAAACAGGGAAGTGGGCATGGAAGTAAGAGAGTCGCTGCATAACACTATTGGGATACCTACCGTAACTTATGGAAGTGAATTTTGGACCTTGTTGGAAGGATACAAATGAGTTATTTTAGAGGGGCATGTGAAGTTATGTGGAGAGACAGACTGAGAGATCAGGAAGTGAAGGAGCATTGTGGAATGGATGTGGATGTGACAGAAAGTGTTAGGAGAAATACACTGAGGTGGTTTGGCGATGTGGAGAGGATGGAGAGCGAGAGAATAACGGGGAGAGAGTATGACAGTGAAGTAGAGGAGGGGAAAAAGGGTGGGGGAGGTCGAGGATGAGATGGAGGGATGGAGTGGAGAGGTATTTGAGAGATGGGGGCGTGAGCTGGGAGCAGGGCAGTGAAATGGTGTTGGACAGGGCAGCATGGAAGCGACCTGTTTGTGACCACTCCTTAAAGGATTGAGGTGTCTGGCAATAGATAGACAGATAGATAAATCACAGCCAATAAGTACTTAATAAGGACACTGGCAATTTACTAAAATTTTCTTTACAGCACGTACCTCTTGTGGTAATGTTAGCACTCACCACCTTGTCCCACATCTGTTGATGGCCTGGCTTCTCCATGCTTTATCATTATCTTGCCAAACTTCAATGGGCCATTCTCTCACCTGAAAAACTGTAAATGAATTACCATCGGGCGTGTTCAATTTGTTCCACGCCATTCCGACAAACTCTGGTGCTGGAGAGGGGCACCTTCAAATAGTAGCACTGGTATAAGCCACTGCCTGATTATATGAATGTCCCTCAACTGAGTGTGTACAGGGTCAATTTTGGTAAGCAGAACCAAAGCTGTGAGATGAACCAATGTTGAGTTAAGCGGCCTAAACGAATGCTTATAATCCCATTTTAAGGGTGGCCTCTGAACTCGGTCACTATTGGGAGTGTCAGATTCTGTGATGGAAAAATAGTGTGGTGTTGCAGCCCAACCAGCAAGTGAAGTACAGTGAAATAAAATAACTACCTTCTTAGATGAGTTGCTAACTACTTTTTATAACTATTTTTTATGGCCAGTAGCAAGTGATATGAAAAGAAGTTAAATAATTACCAGTTGAGGCGAGCTGGAAACTTTCTTAGACTTGGCTGAGTAGGCTACCCTTGGCCAAAAGCATTCCCAATGTACCATAACTGATTTGATACATAAATCGCAATGTGATGGAATGTCTGCAGATACAGTACATCATTGTAAAACAAAGGTGGATTGTATTCCCTCTACCTCCACATGATTTAACTCTAGAGAGACTTTTTAGAAGAGACTTATCCAATTAGATGGTTAGATACAGCCTTCACCAAACAATTCATAACAAGAAATCTACTCTAAAGTTAGTGTATTTGGATGTATCAGTGCCACCACGTGAAGGCACCCCTATCCCACAGTATCATCAATTACCTTGAAAAGATGACATTCCAAGGATGGGTGATCTTGCTGCATCATCTGGAAAATCTAACTTTAATACTAACTTGGGCAATGAATATTTTAATTCATTCAGCCTGGTGATATATTTTATATTTTATTCTTGCTACCTCCAAACATTTCCATTCACCTACATAGTTTCTCTGAGCCAGAATGGTTATATACAAACTTTATTAATCCTTTGGCTACTGCATGTTAGGAAACTAGAATGAAAATACTCAAAATATTTTTGGTCACATGAACCCCATTTGGGATTTATGGCGTCTGGCAATGAATGAATGAAAAAATGAACAATCAAGACAAAAAATAAACTTATGGTGAAAGCCACAATATTAACTGAAGCTAAAGAAAAATGTCTGAAACACTGAGATATGAAACTGTTACACTATTACTTTCCTCCCTCACATGGGATGAGCAGACGATAGTCCACGTGAGGTGGAAATTGAAATGGTATGTCCTCATTCACTGACATCTACAGACATACTGATGATTAAGCTTGGAGGCAGCCAGTCGGATCTTCAAACCCCAGCCAGTTAATTTCCGAAGTATCTGCAAAACTTTTAACAATTATCATTCTGTATATTATTATCCTATAAATTCTTTGTTATCCAGTATTGCACATCAGTACAGTTGACCAAGGTGCTGGAGACAGACCTGCAAACAATAACAATGATATAACTGAGGACTTCAATTGCCAATATCAACAGCATCCTTCAGTTCCATCCATATCCCATGAGAAGAGGAAGATGGACTGCATGACTGAATAGTTCTAGCACAACTGGACAGTTCCACTGCCCAGTCATTTCTGTGTCACCAGGTGAAAGCATCCTTCTCCAGCATCTATTATGTGGCCAAAATTCAGCAACAATCAACTTCGAGTCAGGGATACCTAATATCACACACACATACTACCCCACCCCCCCACATGCACACCCCCAAAAAGGCTTTTAACCCCTACACCGCGGGCATGTTTACCAATGTTTTGCGTGCCGCGGGGTTATTCGGGATCCGACACACTCTCAAAAAATATTTGCCAAAAATCAGTTATTAGTCCTAGAATATTTAAATTACATATGCTTATGGCACATACCTTCAGCTTTCTCCTGGAATGTATGTTGAGCCTTAGTCAGTTACCATAGGACTTGTAGAGACCTCTGAAGTTGGGTAACGAAGTCTCCACTTTACACTTCCCGACAACCCGTAATATGATTACCACAGCCAGATATTAACACTATAAACACTACTCTATGATTTTCAAGTAGTTTGGGATCCATACTCCAAAAAAAAAACCCACTGTGAAAGCAATGAAAATTTCGAGTGCGTCTGACCGTCGCACTTGCGCTAGTTCGCTCTTGGTACTCTGTCATTTATTATTCATAAAACCCCTCACACTTTATATTTCTATTACTATATAACACATATATATCTACAGTCTTTATCCATAAGTTTCCTTCAGTAGTATTAGTTTATTGTCACTGTAGGGATTCAATTTCTTTCAGTAAAATACGTAGCATTCACTTTCTCGTCCTGTATACTAGCATTGAGAGTGAATGTCACTTTCACCTTCACTCTCATAACTCATAGTATTCAGACATGCTAGAGTGAAACTTTCACTTTCATTACTCCTAGGATATATACTCGTATTCTTATAATACTACTCATTTACATTTCTATTTACGTTCTCTATTTTATTTACGTTATTTACATTTCTATTTTATTTACACTGTGTTATGCACTGTCACTTGAAGTAACTTGTAAAACTATTTTCCACTGTTCACGTATATTTACATTCATTACTTTCACTTGCTGTTTACACCTTATTTACACATTATTTACAATTCCACTTGCACTGTTTTACTCAATAGAAAGATCGTAGTCACTCTTTTATCAATTGTTAGCCCTTTACCTCTTTCCACACCAGGTTTAGTAGGGGGTAAAGGTCACAGGGCCCTTTGCATGGGGGTGAAAAGTCCCTGAAGCTAGCAAGAGCGTACAGACGTACCTCCACTTTGGAAGATGAGAGTGAACTGATAAGGGTGGGTCGGGGTGGTGGCCTACCTAGGGAAATTCATGACTGCCAATGTTAGCCTCTTGACACAGCTAATATATAACAGTGAAATGATTGGCAGGAAATCTAGACAATACATTATAAATTAGGTAGTTCCAAGTGAATGTAAATATCACTTAGGCTTCTCCCTTCCCTCCTTATATGTATATTTATTACAAAAATAGATTATACAGCATATTTCAAGGGGAAATAAACAGCGAAAATTAGCGAACGAGTGCACGTGAGGTGTTGTCAGGTGATAATTAGCCAATTCCAGGTGTATGGCACTCTCACTTACCTTATTTCTTTCTTGTATATATTATTTGGTATAAGAATAGGGCATAGGGCTTATTTCAATGGATGAAATCAGTGAAAAATTCCAGGGAAGATTTACTTAGCGTAGAACGGCCGGGCAGGCGAGAGGATAGGGTAATGGAGGGGGGGTAGGGAGGGAAGTCAAGAACGGGGAGAAATGGCTAAATTGTCCACAATGGATGGGAGTACAGATGAGATTAGGAGTGCTGACTAGTGTTGGACATTGGCAGTACTGATAGATGATACAAGCCCCCACTTGGAAGACCGGGTGAATTCAAAATAACACAGAATCACAAAAGCGACGCCCCGCGGTATGATCCCTTGCTCCCAAGCGTCACAAAAATGACGCACCGCGGTTAAGGGGTTAATCAAAATCAATAAGTACAGTCAAGTTGCCTATGGCGCGGTTTTCTATGACACAGCAAGGTGCCAGACCACCCCCCCCCAAAAAAAAAGAACCACGCACATAAATTACCTATGGCGCAGGGTGCGGCAAGGTTTTAAATGCACCTCTTGCCTCGGAACCCCCAACCCTACCCCTTCCACTTTAGCACTATCATCGTTGAAGTTAGGTACGTTTGGCATTTCATGCCCTTAACCCAAGGCATCCAATCAACGTATGGGTACGTTGCAACATTTTGTCACAGCTAGTCCCATCGACGTACTGGTACGTTGTACAATTGGAAGGTTCATAATTTGCACAATTTTCAATTTTCGCCCGTGATTTTTCGTATGTATACACAGGACACCTTCCTCTATTCCTCTACAAGATGTCAGGCAGGGACAATGCCTTACACCGCATAACCTGCCCCCCCCCCCCGCATACCATTGTCTCGGCAATTCACCTGTTACCAGAGACCTCGCCAATAAAGACATTCAGGGCCACAGTGATTCCTCAATCGATGACAATGTGGAGGACAAAGTTTACATAGCATTAGAGGAAGAAACAGTCAGAAATGATGATCAGGTAATGTCACCAAAAAAGGTCAGGTTTGTTGATGAGTTAGAGTGAAACAATGCTTATAATGCCTATATTACTGTTTGAAAACCAATATACAGGTAACTCGCAGGGAACACGTGGGTTTCGTTCCTACGGTGCTGTGTTAGGTGCGAAATCGCGTATATTTAAACTACTTCGTATTTTGCTCCCTAGACCCCCCAAATGTGTTGTTTTGCTGTTATCTGTCACTGGTAATCACTAGAAAGCACTTTAAGTGGTTAGAAGGTTTATTTAATGTTATAACTCACAAATACAGTACTCCAGAGCAAAATTTCAACACACAAATACTGTACGTAAACACAAGGAAACATTCCGACGCCGATCATAGGTAATCTTATAAATCAGGTTAACTGGTACCAGAGCTTTAACCCTTTAACCGCGGGTGTCATCTCAGAATGACACTGCAAAAACTGGACCAAACCGCGGGTGTCATTCTCGAATGTTTGTGAATATTTTGAATACCCCGCGTTTTTTCCGTGCGCCAATTGTTTCAAGGGAGAGTAGCTATTAAGTTCTTTCACTCCAGCCGACCCCCACCTCCCTCCTCCCACCCCCTGGGCCCCCACCTCCCACCCCCCGGTCCCCCCACCCCACCCCTGACCAACACGCATCAGTATCTGTCCAGCTGTGTGAGTGACAACACCGCTGATGTGGCAGTGAAGTGCAGGCAATTACAGTGCCTTTTACCTGCCTCAGTGAACACAGAGTGGGTGTTTATCGTATGTGCAGTGTTCATATATGTTTATAGTATTATTATCAGAATGAGGTTGGCATTTGGTAATGGTGTGAGAGCGAAAAATAGTGATTACAACACCGCTGATGTGGCAGTGAAGTGCGGGCAATTACAGTGCCTTTTACCTGCCTCAGTGAACACAGGGTGGGTGTTTATCGTATGTGCAGTGTTCATATATGCTTACAGTATTATTATCAGAATGAGGTTGGCATTTGGTAATGGTGTGTGAACGAATAATAGTGATTACAACACCGCTGATGTGGCAGTGAAGTGCGGGCAATTACAGTGCCTTTTACCTGCCTCAGTGAACACAGAGTGGGTGTTTATCGTATGTGCAGTGTTCATATATGTTTATAGTATTATTATCAGAATGAGGTTGGCATTTGGTAATGATGTGTGAGCGAAGGTGATGGTGTGAGCGAAAAATAGTGATTTTAGATCGCTCACTTCTAACGGCACTGCCCATCCAGTGATAGTCAACGAAATCATGAAACCTACATCATTGCAAAGCCGAAGGTTAGTACTTTCTAATGGTACCTTATTTTTTGTTCTAGATTAATTCTGTGCAGAGTTATAAAGGTTTAAAGTTTGTTTACATTTTGGCTGAAACCCCCGCGGGAGAGGACAGTCGGGGCAAAACAATACCTGCGGTTAAAGGGTTAACTTACAAGTACATACCAGAACAGTACATATTTAACTTAGAAATGCAGTACTGTGATATCGAATGATTTCAGTAGTTAGGAATGGCTGGAAAAAAAAATGTTATGAATACATTTTCACCTTTTTGATGTATGTTTATGGTAGTTTCGAGTTATTTTTTACGTTATCGTTGTGCCCATGCTTGGAAAAGGGAGCGAAAGAGTTGAATTTTCAGTCCTAAATGAGAAAACTGCACGTCCTCCAAGGCTAGACTCTGCCACGGGAGAATAAGTGGAGGGTCAGTCCGATTAGCAATAAGGAAGTTGTGTCACAACTTCCAGCTCCCACACCACGAGAATGGCTAAAAATAGAATCGTAATGCAGTTTCAGAACCAACAATAAGTCTAATTATTACGAATACAGATGCAAAGCAGAAATAAATACGTTTACAGACGGGGAAAACGTACTTCTTCCGTCATAACATGTTCATCTTTATCATTTTACGTTCATCTTTATCATTTTACCTTGTTATTTTCGCAATATATATTGCTGTCTCGTAAACAGGGTGGTTGTTTGTGTTTTGCAAGGGAGGAAAAAGATTGTATTTTCTGTCTCGGTCGAGATAATGGGTGTAACTATGTGTGGTTAGGCATGGCCACGAGCGAAAAAATCGTACATCCACTCATCACGATAGCAGGTGGTGAACTGACAGATGATACATGAGAGGGTGAAGTCAAGGTCAGTCTCATGTCCCAGATTTTCGTTCACTTCCCGAAAGTTTTCACAGTTTTCTACAAGTTGCATTGCATCAAATGGTCCAAACCATTACAGCAAACCTGAGCAAATAGGTAGATACCAAGACAAAAATGTATTTTTCTCTTATTATAAGTCTTTAACGAACAAACAAAAAAGGCAATATTCCGACGCCGATCATGGGTAATCATATAAATCAGGTTAACTGGTTACAAGGCTTTATTTAATGCTTTAATTGCTTACAAGTACATACCAGAACAGTAAATATTTAACTTACAAATACAGTTTGTACTGTAGAAAAGCAGTACAGTAAGAGTTTAACGAACAAACAAAAAAGGCAATATTCCGACGCTGATCATGGGCAATCATATAATTCGGGTTAACTGGTTACAAGGCTTTATTTAATGATTTAACTTTATTTAAGTACTTACAAGTACAGTACATACGAGAACAGTAAATATTTAACTTACAAATACTGTACAGTACTGTGGAAAAAACGAACAAATAAAAAAGGCAATATTCTGACGCCTATCAGGTAAACTGGTTATAAGACTTTATTTCTTGCTTTAATGTTATTTAATAGTACTTTAAGTTGCACATAAACTTACCAGAACAGTACAGTACTGTAAATATTTAACTTACAAATACTATGCTACTGTACTCGGGAATGTCTCACTCACTGAATAATTTCCCGCCTAGATCGTCACGTAATCAAAACAAACCGCACGCTGCGGTGACGTTCGAGGATTTGATCTTTCAAAGGCCTCTCCTGCGTTAATTTGTAGTTTTCATAATGGTTTTTTAATCTTACGTTGTCTTATATGTATCCCAGCCCTTACCGTGTATAATTGCGAGCGCGTTCCGTGAGATCGTGTTCCGTGCGAGTTACCTGTACTCTCGTACTACATATAAATTCGTACTAAATAAATAAATAAATATCGTTTATGAGTGGTGTGGAATAGTTACCCTCCCATAGAACTTGTTTTCTTTGGAGCCAGCCTGATAGAAACCCCAGTAGGGTAAGGAGGTACTGCTACCTGTATCGGGTATTTTAAACCTCAGCTGAGCGATTTCTCTATGAAATTTCGATGTTTCTCACCAAAAGCGGAGGTTTTAGCCAAATTTTTTTTTTCCAAAATAGCTCAGGATTGGAGGGTGTCAGAGGTGCGAAATAGCTTGGGACATGACGGGTTAAAGCCCTTTATTATTTACTTTTTAATTTGTGTGTAATACATGCATTGACTGATTGCTTGATTGTGTGCCCATGTAAAGTGGGGGAAAATGGGGAAAAGTGGGGTGAAAAGGGGGACTTTGGGCGAACATCCAGAGCCAAATTCCATTTTTCCCATATGTTTGGTTATTTGTATGGCATGCTTTTCTATGGCATAGGCTTGGCCCAGAACCAATTAGCTGTGCCTTAGGCGACTTGACTGTACTTAATAAAGATAATAGCATTTTACTTAAGTTTTCTTTACATACCTCTAGTAGAAATATTAGCACTCACCACCTTGTCTCACATCATCTGTTGATGGCCTGGCTCCTCCATGCTTCATTATCATCTTGCCAAATTTCACTGGGCTGTTCTCTCACCTGAAAAACTAAATAAATTACCATACTGTGTGTTAAATTTAGTGTTCCATACCACTCCAACAAACCCTGGTGCTGGAGTAGCATTGGTATAACAAGACTGCTCCACAGACTAGTCATACAAAAGTCCCTCCGCTACAGGCCACCGTTGTTTTCCAATCGGCCTTTACATGATTACTGTAATTATTTACTTTGACGATCTTAACATTTTAGCATCTTTTGGGGATATACCATCACCAAATTTCTTGTACGAAAACTATGATCCCGTAAAAACATTTTTTTTTTTTTTTTTTTTTTTTTTTTTTTTTTTTTTTACATATGAAAAATAAGATATAACAGGAAAAAGACAAAGAAAATGATGTAAACAGAATGAGGGAATTAATAAATGAAAAAAACAAATAAAAGATCAAACAAAATGAAAGACAAAAACTTGATGGAATAAAAAAAATTGAATGACAAAAGAAATAATAACATTGGTCCATGCAGTGGTCCTGTCTCGTGTTGATTATTGTAATTCACTGTGGGTTGGTCTTCCAAATAATATACTAACAAAAGTTCAGTCTGTGTTGAACAGGGCGGCACGGCTTATCTTTGGTCTCCCCCCGAGAACCTCAACTACCCCGTTTCTGATTGAGTTGCATTGGTTACCAGTAAAGGCTAGAATTGAATTTAAACTGTGTCTTATTACATTTAAGGTTCTTAAGTTTGGTGAACCCAAGTATCTTGATGAATTGTTAAAACTCCCATCGACACGCCCGGGTGTGATGTTACGCAGTGAAGATGATTCCTTGCGTCTTGATGGGCCAGGAGCCATTCACCAGTCATCTTTCTCTGATCGTTCTTTTGCATATAGAGCCCCTAGATTATATAACAGATTGCCATTGTCCATAAAACAACTCTCTACTGTTGAATCCTTTAAGAGACAGCTGAAAGCCTTTCTTTTTTCAAAATGTTATGACCTGGAGAGAGGTACTATGACAGATGATTATAGGGTTTAATTATTGTCACTTTCATGTATATATGATGTAGCTTGTATTATATACAAGAAATGTCACAATTCTTTTCATTCATTTCATTCATTGCCAGACGCCATGTATCCCAAACGGGATGGCCAAGGGCTTAGAGTTAATTGTTTTACAGGGAGGGGCACTAATCCTCCACCAACCCCACTCAACACGTAGGGAGAACGTTATGCCAACAGCATCTGGTGTTCCCAGGCAGTCACCCATCCAAGTACTACCCAGACCCAACGTTGCTTAACTTCGCTGATCGAACGGGAAGCAGTGTACTCAACGTGGTATAACTGTAAAAATAATGTATGTGTGTCGAGCGCTAGTGAATTCCCAAAAGGAAGAACTGGCACTTTTGAGAAACAAAAGGCCAGATTATTATTATTATTACCTTATGGAACCCAAAAGATACAACCACATCAGTTCATAAAAGACAGAGAAGGAAATGATAAAAGAGAGCCTGAAAAAATAAAATTTAGGGTCTTGGATCATGAAGAGAGAAATGAAAGCAACGAGGCTACAGATGAATATAATATACAAACTTGCTGGAAAGTCTCATTAGCAAATGTTGGAAATATAAAAACAGTGAGGATGAAAAACTAGGTGAAGAAGAAGTCAGAACAGTAACTGCAAGCATGAAAACGGGAAAAGCAACAGGACTTAACAAGGTAACAAAATGATAAAAAGGAGTGGGAGAAGCTTTAAAAACTTTACACTAAGAATGACGATGATAATATATAAAAGAGAAAAGGTAACAAAGAAGTGGCACAAAGCATATATAAAATACATATATATGGACAAAGGTCACAAAAAAAGGCCTAAATAACTATAGAAGAATAATATTAAACTCAAAATTACAAAAAATGCATGAAAAAATTACAGAGATCATGAAGTGTGAAAAACTAGAAAACATGAGTGATTACCTGTGTGAATAAAGGAAAGGGAAATTGGTAAGAGAACATCATTTTATAATAAAGATATATAACAGAGGATGCACAACTAAAGAAACAAGACATGACAGCAGTATTCTTTGATATATCCAAATGCTTTGATAAAATTATATTAAAAGAAGATATGAAAGAACTGTGGCTAAAAGGAATGAAAGGAAAACACTGAAGGTTAGTATACAAAATAAATTCAGAAAATATATTAATACCTATAACAAATGGTAAGACAGGGATCTGTATTAGGAGCAAAACTCAGCTCCATAACAATGGATTCATTAACCCTTAAACCGCGGGTGTCATTCCAGAATGACATTGAAAAAAATGGACCAAACCGCGGGTGTCATTCTGGAATGCTCGTGAATATTTTGAACACCGCGCGTTTTTCTGTCTGCCAATTGTTTCACGCAAGAGTAGCTATCAAGTTCTTTCATGCCAGCCCTCCCACACCTCCCTCCTCCCACCCCCCGGGGGCCCCCCCCCACCCCTGCCCAGACACGCATCAGTCAGTATCTGTCCAGCTCTGTGCGTGACAATGGCGCTCCGTCCCAAGTCATCATCGCTCGCTTCCTCCTCGGATATTCCTAGTGCTAGTGTGCCTTCGACCTCTACACCGAAGAAGGAACTCCCGACGGCGAGGCAGAAGGGGTTGAGCACCCCAGAAATTAGGACAGAGCTTGATAAAACTGTGAGTACAACAATGGATTGTGGCACTGAGAGTGATACACTTACCGCAAGTAGTGATGATTATGCACTTATTGCTGGGGAACCGGTTATGGTTGAACAATTGGGCAGTGACAGTGATGAAATTGTACAGGTTGTCTCCCCCCCACTGCCCACAACTTACTCTGGAAAAGGGAAGGCGCCCATGGGGAAAATGGGTGTAGCACGTGGGAAGGGCATGAAGCAGAGAGCTACGTCTCCTACACCCGGCCCTAGCAAGCATTTCCCACCACTTTCCCGTTCCCCTAGCCCTATTGCCCTCACATCATCTTCATCTTCTGCCGTGCCCTCTCCTCAGTCAACATCATCGGAGGAATATGAATTCCCAGAGCCTGCACAGCGAGGGAAGGCAGGCCGGGCAGGCAGGGTAAGCAGGGCAGGCTGGCCTAGAACAAGGGGGATGCGTGGCAGCCAGAGGGCAAAGCGGGGTGATAAACGGGGAAGAAAGGGAGGTCAGGTTTCACCACACACCAGGTCAGTAACCCACCCGCCTGCCCACCGCCCAGCTCCCTCCCCCTCACCCCCCCCCACTCACCTCCTGCCTCACCCATTGCCTCCACCTCAACTCCTTCTCACCGTGAAAAGAGTGCAACTCGACCTGACACTGCCACTGAACCACGCACCGGGAAAGTGGATGCATTTGTGTGGTCTGATGGTGCTGATTTTCAGCCACACAATCTGCCGTTTGACATGACAAACACCGTAATACAGCCTGCCTTCCCATGCAATGAAGGAGATGACTTTGTGGACTACTTCCTGGCCTTCATGGATGACGAAATCATGCAATTTGTCAGCGATGAGACCAATAGGTATGCAGCTCAGTGTGCAACAGAAGGGCTGGGACCTATTGGCTCACCAAAGCAGGTGTCGTGGTTGCCTGTAGGGATCAGAGAGCTGTATGTGTTCTTTGCTCTCATGTTCTTGATGCCCCATATCAAGAAACATGAGTTGGAGGAGTACTGGCTGGTTGATGACATCACTTCAACCCCAACATTCGGCAAGTACATGTCACGAGATCGGTTCCGACAGCTACTAGGATACCTGTACTTCGCTGACAATGAAAACCCGTCCCAAACTGACCCTTTGTGGAAAGTGAGGGATTTCCTCAACAAGATTAGGGATCGATTTATGCGATTTTTCCGTCCTATGCAAGAAATCGTCATAGATGAATCCCTGGTATTGTTCAGAGGACGTCTCAAATTCATGCAGTACATCCCCAGCAAACGCCACCGCTTTGGAATAAAGTTCTTTGTGCTGTGTGACTGTGAGACGGGGTATATCCTTGATTTCGTTATCTACTCTGCTAGCATCATGGACATGGACAGGACCGACCCCCTTGGCTTCTCTGGCTCTGTAGTAAAATTGCTGATGGAGAGGTATTTTGGTGGGAATCACGTGCTGTACACGGACAATTACTACACAGCACCGAAACTCGCCAAATACCTGGCTGAACACAGCATCGGCACTGTTGGCACTGTACGGAGCCACAGGAAAGAGTGGCCAAGTTTCCCTGAAGCATCATCCTCATCCAAGGGAGATGTGCACCTGAAGAAGTCTAACAATCTTCTGGCGATCAGGTGGCACAACAAGAAGGTCGTGAATATGCTCAGCACCATCCACAAGGGGGAACTGCAGAGAACTGGGAAGGTCAGCTACAGGACGGAAGAGCCAATCATGAAGCCAGATGCCGTCACTGACTATAATATAAACATGAGACTTGTTGATAAGTCTGACATGATGACTGGCGGGATAGACTGTCTCAGGAGAAACACCCGATGGTACAGGAAGGCTTGCCTCCACATGCTCGATATGTGCATGCTCAACGCCTTCCTCCTCTACAAGATACAAGTCGGGGGCATAAGGCAACCATCCCTGAGACAGTTCCCCAAGACTGTCGTGCAGCAGCTGCTTGCAAGATTTGGTCAGGTGACGGCATTGGTCCCAAGGCGACACTCTGATACACAACCTGACCGTCTTGAGTGCTGCAATTACATGACCCGGCACCAGCTTGTGAAATTGCCTCTCACCGCAGGTGGCAGGTTGTCACAGGGCCGCTGCAGTGTGTCATAACACCACAGGGTGGCCTCGGGCGAGAAAAATGAGCACACACCAGTGCCAGGAATGCCAAGTCGCTCTCTGTGTGACTCCCTGCTTTGCCGAGTACCACTCTCTGAGTAAATACTGACAGTGACAGTGATATACAGTGATGCGACAGTGACGTGCTTTACCAATAATTGTATAAGGGATAATGTAGTAATAAGGGATATTTTGCCTAGAAAACAATGTAAATATTGACCAGTATAATAAGTGATATGGTAACAAGAAAATCTGCGGCACTGCTGTGATTATGTGATGCGACAGTGACGTGCTTTACCAATAACTGTATAATATAGTAATAAGAGATATTTTACCTAGAAAATTATGTAAATATGGCCAGTATATAAGTGATATGGTAATAAGAAAATCTGCGGCACTGATGTGATTCTGTGATGCGACAGTGACGCAATATAGTAATAAGTGCAGTGTAAATATAATGTCTATTGCCCACATTATATGTAAAATAGTAATAGAAGTTAGAAATAATGAAAACATCGCTGCTAACCAAACGTCAGTGAGCGTGTGATGCGGCAGTGACGTGCGGGCAATTACAGTGCCTTTTACCTACCTCAGTGAACACAGAGTGGGTGTTTATCGTATGTGCAGTGTTCATATATGTTTATAGTACTATTATCAGAGAGTGGTTGGCATTTGGTACTGGTGTGTGGGGCGAAAAATAGTGATTTTACATCGCTCACTTCTAACGGCACTGCCCGTCCAGTGAAAGTCCACAAAGTCATGAAACCTACATCACTACAAAGCTGAAGGTTAGTACTTTCTAATGGTACCTTATTTTTTGCTCTAGCTTTATTCTATGCAGAGTTATAAAGGTTTAAATGTTTGTTTACATTTTGGTGGAACCCCCGTGGGAGAGGCCAGTCGGGTCAAAACAATGCCCGCGGTTAAAGGGTTAAGCAGAATGCTAATGGCAAATGAAACAGAATGGAAAATAGAAGCGAAATTGAGTCCGCTATTATTTCAGGACGACATTATGGGCATTGAAACCAAGAAAATATACAAGAAGTCATAAATACCATAGAAATATTTCTAAAATTAAAAAGAATAAAACTGAATGAACAGAAAACAAAACAAACATCACTGCCTGAAAACAGAATAGGCCTTGAAATAAGCATCAAAGAAACAGGAAAAATCATCACATAAATACCTAGGAAAAATAATACAGGCATACCCAGGATTAACAATACCACTGATTAAATAAAAACCCATTGCTAGGTGGGGTATCGTATCTCAGGGAAGATTTATCATGTAAAGTACAGGGATGTGCAAGCTAAACTAAGCCTAAAAGCAGTTTATAACTTACCTAAACACAAAAATAAAATCTGAAAATCATCATATATAAGTCTGTAAAAAATCAAACTTAGTACACTGCACCCCTAAATGACACTGTTCACCCCACCTACGACTAAAGCACATTAACCCCCTAACCGAAGGGTGTCACTTTCGTGACGCTCGGGAGCATGGGATCATACCGCAGGGCATCACTTTTGTGATTCTGTGTTATTTTGAATTCGCCCGGGCCTTCAAGTGGTGGCTTGTATCATCTATCAGTATAACCAGTGTTCAGCTATACTCAGTTCTGCTAATGTAACCTGTACTCCCATCCACTGTTGACAATTTAGCCATTTTTCTCCTGTCTTTGACCCCCCCTCCTTACCTCCCCTCCATTACCCTCTCCTCCCACCTGACCAGCTGCGCTGCGCTACACAAATCCTGGACGGATTTCTCCACTCATTTTATCCATTGAAATGTGCCCTTTGCCCTGTTCTTATACAAAACAATATATAAAACAAAGAGAAAAGGTAAATGATACTGCCATACATCTGGAATGGGCAAATTATCACCTGGCAACACCTCATGTGCACTCGTTCGCTAATTCTCCCTGTTTATTTTCCCTTGAAATATGCCGTATGACCTGTTCTCATAATAAAAATATATATAAGGGAGGGAGAAGCCTAAGTGATATTTACATTCACCTGGAACTACCTAATTTATTATGTACTGTCTAGATTTCCTGCCAATCATTTCATAGCGTATATATATTAGCAGCTGTCACCACACTAACATTGGCAACCCTTCACTGCCCCTAGGCCACAGTATTCAGTTAACTGTCGTCTTTCAAGGTGAAACCACGTCGGATTCGCGCCTGTCCAATTCCGCCGCTTTCTAGCCCCATGCAAAGGGCCCTGTGACCTCTACCCATACTAAACCTCGTGTATAGGGGTAAAGGGCTAAGTGACTGCTGTGGAATGTGAACTGGCTAATGTATCAATGATAATGATGGACAGTGACTACGATCTTTCTGGTGACTCTAAAACAGTGCAAGTGGAAATGTAAATAATGTGTAAACAGAAAGTGAAAGCAATGCATGTAAATATAACTGAACAGTGGAAAATAGTTTTATAAGTTACCGCAAGTGACAGTGCATAACACAGTGTAAATAAAACAGAAATGTATATAATGTAAATAAAATAGAGAATGTAAACAGAAATGTAAATAAGTAGTAATATAAGAATACGAGTATATATACTAGGAGGAATGAAAGCAAAAGTGAAAGTTTCGCTCTAGCATGTATGAATACTGGGAGTTTGAAAGTGAAAGTGACAGCTTCGCTCTCTACGCTAGTATACAGTACGAGAGGGTGAATGCCTGGAGTGAAAATAAACTACTAGTACTGAAAGAAACCTGTAGATAAATATTGTATATATAAATAAATGTAATAAAGTACTAGGAATATAAAGTGTGAGTGTGTTTATAAATAATGACAGATCTGCCTCAGAATACCATCGGGGAACCAGCACGGGAGGAAAGCTCGTATGTGCTCGTAATTAACATTGCTTTCACATTTTTTTTTTTTTTTTTTTTTTTTTTTTTTTTAAATATGGATTCCAAACTACTTGAAATTCATAAAATAGTGTTTGTAGTTATAATATCAGGCAGTGGTAACCATATTACGGGGTATCGGGAGGTGTAAAGTGGAGACTTCGTTACCCAACTTCGGAAGTCTCCACAAGTCCTACAGCTGTCGATGAAGGCTCAACAAACATCCCAGGGGGAAGTACCATATGCATATATAATTTTAATATTCTAGGACTAATGACTGATTTTTGGCAAATATTTGTAAAAAGTCAGTCGGAGAGCGAATATCCTCGCGGGACGCGCAAGGAGCGCAAAAACATCCCTGTGGTGTAGGGGTTAATCTAGGTCTAAAAACATTTTATAAATCAACCAAAATACAAAATTTATGTAAATTATCATCAAAATCGGTTGTTAAAAAATTAAAATTCATCATTTAACCAGGGTTTGGCCATTGTTAGGCAGGGTAGGATGGTATTTCTACCCCCATTGCTAATCTGGGGGATCAAACGTAGGGGTATCGTATCTCGGGGTATGCCTGCACAAACACAAGGAAAACAAAATGATGATGTAGAAGACAGAATAAACAAACTGAGAATAGCAGCAAATGAAAGTATGAACATCATAAACAAGAGAGAAATGAATGGAAATTGGATTAGACTTGTATAACATGTGTGGCACCAGTGGCAGAAGTGTGGAAGAAACTGAAAGAGCAAGGGAAAAAGGAATCAAATAATATACAAATACAATACCTAAGTTGCTGAAGGTGCCAAGAACAATGCAAAATTTGCACTATTATACGAAACAATGGGAATGAAAATGGAGCACAAGATAAATCAGAAGAAACTGGAATATTACACAGACCTAAATACCATCACAGCGAACGGGAGGCAATCGAGGTAAAAATGAAAAGTTACTGTGAGGAAAATGAAAGAGAATAAGTTAAAGAAATACAGGCAATCAAAAATATAACTGAAAATCTGGTAAGAATTGGAAAAAGTGAAGCAAAAAAGATAGTAAAATACAAATTGCACACAAAAAATTAAGAAATTATGGGAGAAATGAGAAAGGGAAGTAAAATACAAGATGCAGCCAAGCAGGAAATGGGAAATTATACAGAGGAACTATTCTATCTATCTATTGCCAGACACCATAATCCCGTAAGGGGTGGCCATTTGACTTTGAGTTATTTCTTTTACAGAGAGGGGCACAAACCCTCCACCAACCCACTTGTTGACACGTAGGGAGCACGTCTGGTTTGGTTATATGGTTACCACCCAGCGTCGTATATGGTTTCTTGGCTTACAGGAAACCATCTGGCTTGTCACTCAGTGTAAAGCCACCAGTAAAGGAAAGAAAAGCAATAAGAAGTGACAGGAAAGATGGAAGAGAGGAGGGCAGGCACAGAAAAAGAATGATAAAGGCTAAGGAAGAAGTAGGCAGCACTACATCAAGTCAGTGAATGATGGTCGCCACCACCTACCACTACAGAGGAGCTACATTTTGAAAATGCTAGAATAATGTTTATGTTAAGGACCAGAATGACAGATGTGAAAGAGAATTTTAAGAAAAAGCATGAAAATCATTTGATATGCAACTATGCCAAAAACAAAATGACAATCAGATTCATATATTTAATTGTGAAGCATATCAAGACATAAAATGAGAATTAAAGTGAAAAGAAAATATTAATGAAATACTTAAAAAGAACAAATTAGAGCTAGTGGCAGGAAAGGTACGAAAAAATTTTAAGAGATACAGTCATACATATGAGAAATGAATTTCCTCATATTTTTAGTTAGTTGTTTTCTGGGGAGGGGCACTAACCCTCCACCATGAAGGAATTTAACTAATAAAAACCAGTATGAGGAACTGAGACAAAATTAAATAAAAAAGTTCAAAAAATAGAAAACACTCAAGAAAGCAGCCATCAGTCAGAAGGCATGCTCCTGAATGGGAGAAGGCACCACCACCAGCCTTTGGAAGTGGAGTAACGTTTTTGTGACTGTGTCCACATGCATGGCACAAGTAAGGCTTATACTAGCCCTCCACAATAAAAAAAACACTTTCTGAATACCGCAATCAACCACAAACACAATTTCCATGCAGGCTTTGGGAAGCGTGGTGTAAGTGAGCGGTGGTGTGAGCAGAGGAGTGCAGTCACTATGGCAATGACTTTGAGGCAAGCTGCCCGCAGTCTCACCAGACACAGGAAAAACTTTTCACGTAGGTCTATCCATGACAGAGGTATGCAAGTAAGTGAAGCATTACTGATATGGATGCAGGAAGGTTGCCAGTGTTTGACTGTGGTGGTACTTACCCGCAAAATACTCAATGCTGTGACACATTAAATAATGTATACATGCTACCCTGACGTCTCCAGGTGGCCATCTATACATGACACCCGAACGCCATGGATTAATGCAATAACGGGCGCCAAAACGGGATGTAACCTGCAGTTCTCTGGAATATCTGGCATCAAGGTGTATCAACCAGCTTTTAAATGGAAACAAAGCAGAACTGTGTTATTGTATTTTATGCTTAATTTTCATCTTTCACTCAAGGGAAAGTTTTTTGGATAGAGGGTTGAGATGGATAATAACGCACAAAACAGTTCAGTGCTGGATATTGAGCCAATGGGGGGGGGTATTATGCAATATCCAGTACAGGGTTTGGCTGAATTATACCTGATCATTTAAAGTTTACTGTATATACAATACTGCCACTGATGCCACAACAGGGGGGTGGAAGCCATCAGTGTAGACTCCCAGGTGTTCTGCACAGGTGGTAAATGCCAGCTCCTGAAAGAATTGGGGACAAGCTGTCCATCCAGAGATTTGCTGATGGACTCTCAGTTGAACTGTACCATGGTCAAGAGATCCCACCAAGGAGGAGGAGAAGGTAATGATGCCAGTGACTGAAGGGACGGTGTCCAGTACGCTTGATGGGCTCGGGTCAACAAAGGTCATCTGGACTTGATGGGCCATGTGGGGTTCAAAAGGTAAACCCCAACAGCAGCATGGAGAGCTGGTAGTGGGAGATGTGGGACAGACTACTAGATGACTAGAAGTGTCTGCACTTGGCTAGGCAGCATCTTGGCACCGGCACTGACTGGGAGCAAGTGGGAATCTGCGGCCTGATAAGCTGAAGATATCTGAGGAACTCTGGCAGAAGGGGTAGGAGGCTGGAGGTCAGTAGCTAGGCCAGGTGACGCACAGACCTGGGTCCTGCTGTGGCTCCTCAGACACTGATGAATGTGCCTGTGTTGCTTAAATGGTCGCTGGGATAGAGGTGCCCATCTCCTTGCAGGATCAAGATCTAAGCCTGAGACATCTGACTAGAGGAGAGCCTCGCCATGTCTATGACCTGCTCGGGACTGTCCTCCTGATCCTGACTGGCCAGTACACTGTACCTTTTCTTGGTGGTACTGGCACAGCTTGTCCCATCCCTTCCACTGACATCCAACCAAGGCATGAGAGACACAGATGAGAATGTGACCGTATCATGTTGAGGCATGGAGTGCAGTGCATGAAGTTTCTTGTTGATGTCCATCAAGGACACACTACCTCCATGTAGGGTGTCATGCATGCCATAAGCCTCCAAGAACATCAGGCATCCCAAAGATGCCACCCTGTGGTCCCAGCACACACATAACACTTGGGGCTCCGTGAACAAGTCTGACCCTCTGCCTTCACCTGATCTAAAAGGATGGTACGGTAGCTGCTGCACAATGAACACCAGATCTATTCCTACAGGACAGCCTAGTGTGACCAAACTGATGGCAATTGTTGCAACAAAGAACTAATGGTGCATATTCGCTTACCTAGAATGACACATGTCCATAGTATTACCCAGGATGGCAGAGGTTCCCTGAACATTAGCTGCACCCACTGCGATTAACAGTGCCCGAGACTGGAAATCATACCGGGATACAGGATGTCTCCAGCAGCATCGGGAAACTGTGATCCATAGGCTGATGCTTGCTCACCAGGGCTGCGATGTCGAAGTTCAGCAACACACGTCCGATTTTCCCAAACCTGATGGACGGGTCATTCCTTGAGTGGGTACAGTGGCAGGCCACCTTCCATTTGCCAAAGAGCATCGTTGTCTGGCTAGATCAAGGTTAGCTTAGGCAGGGTTATGCTTATCATAAAGGTTGCCTGAGTTATGGCTAGATTAATGTTAGGTTTGGTTTGGTGGGGTAAGATGTATGATTAGGGCCCCCTGTACTATGGAGGGAGAGGTTAATGTTATGTTGGGTTAGATGGGGTCAGATAAGGCTAGATGGGATTAGATAAGGCTAGATGCGGTCAGACAAGGTTAGATGGGCTTAGATAAGGTTAGATGGGGTTAGATAAGGTTAGATGGGGTCAGATAAGGTTAGATGGGGTCAGATAAGGTTAGATGGGGTCAGATAAGGTTCAATTGGGATAGAGAAGATTTGATGGGGTTAGATAAGGTTGATTAAGTTTGGTTGGCCAAATATCAACACAACTTCAAAAAAAAAAAAAAAAAAAAAAAAATCAACAATTTTAAGAAATAGCTAGGCTTCATGATCAAAGCAATGTGAGGTAAGAAAAATTTGTTTACTTTCAACATTTACCAAAAGTACTATGAAAACCTACAAGTACATTGAAAAAGTTTATTTCATTTTCAGGTTATTCTATAATAGGCATTTTTGTCAAACTAGAAAGCAGCTGTAGGGAAACTAATATTATTTTAATATTCTAACAAACCTAACCCATCCTAACTTGGTGTTATTATCCTAAAGCCAAACCTAATCACGTCTCAACGCCAAACCTAACTACCGGTAACTACATTACCAAACCTAACTAATTACCTCTCAGCACCAAACCAATTACATCAAAACACCTAACCTAATTACATCATAACACCAAACCTAATTACATCATAACCCCAAACCTAATTACGTCTCAGCTCCAAAGCTAATTATGTCTCAATACCAAACCTACTTAAGTCTCAGCACCAAACCTAACTAATTACATCTGAACACCAAACCTAACTCACTCAGGTGTTCCAGGAAATTAACCGATAATTCAACCCTAACCGGCTTGATTTTTGTGGTCGCCTAAGCTACTGCCTCGACATATTTCACTAACATAGTTTGCTTACCTTATATCATTTTCCGCCGATTATTTTCATCTTTGCTTCCTTTGTTTTTGTTCTGGATGGTTTTTGAATATCTTGGTAGCATTAGGCCACTTAATTAGCGTCTCTGTCTTGCTAGAACACTCCACCAATACCCTTATTTAATCTCCCAAATATGGCGGCCAGGCACAACATCCGGGAACCCTGAAAATTTAGTCAACTGAAGATCTATAACAACTTGAAGTAACTCTTGGAAAAAAGAAGTATTATAAAACATACATTAAATGACATAGAGAGTACGAAAGTCTATTGGTGTATTATTTCTGCTGCTCAAAATACATTTAAATAACGGCTCAGTTAAACACGTCAGCAGATGCGCAGATCCCCAGGAAGATGACGAGCATGACGTCACGTTGCCTGAGTTTCCCGCTCTCATTTGAATTCATACAAAGAATTATATGGTTGAATTGATGCTATTTTTCATCTGTGTCGTATGTTCATGTAATCAATAAAAACATAAATAAATTGTGTATATGTTCGCTTGAACACCAAGACTAAAAATGCACAGAAATTCAGTAGGCTACACCATATAGGCCGATGATGAGATGGAGGAATGGAGATGTGTATGAGAGGTGGAGGGGTGAGAGGAATTATTTTTACAGGATGCCCAACTACCACTAACATATCGCCTCCATACAAGGACGGATTAACCATTACTCTCACAACGCTGAATTTAGGTCCCCACCCATGAAGAGGCACTCATTATATAGATAGATAGATATAGATAGATAGATAGATAGATATAGATATATAGATAGATATAGATATAGATAAAATGCTTTCACCCATTGAGCCCGGGGATGTCTTTCACTTTGGTCTTTCCATCTGAGTTTTATTCACCTTAGGACCTACTTTTCGGTCTGCAGGAGTTATACAGTATACTGTACGGTCTTAATAAAGCCTCAGAATACGAGAAGACTGAGTTTCGTGTGATGGCAACAGGAGTAAAATAAAGAGGACGTCAACCGGATTCAAGGGATTAATAAACAGGTGGACGGGGGAGAGGGAGGGGGAGCCCACGGATGAGATGGAGTAATGGAGTGGAGAGGTATACAAGGGAGGGGGGGGTGGGAGCTGGGGAATGCCAGCGAAATGGCGGAGGAGGGCAGCGAAATGGCGGAGGAGGGCAGCGAAATGGCGGGGGACTGCAGCGAAATGGCGGAAACAGGACAACATGGAGGCGATTGGTTAGTGGCTACCCCTTACGGAATGGAGGCGTCTGCCAATAGATAGGTAGACAGAATAAACAAGTTGATAAATGATGAAGAAATGACAGGAGCCGGGGTCATATAAGATCCAGAGGTGCTAAGTAAAATCTTATAGGGGTCTCTTAGCCTAAGCCGATCGTCCCCCAGTGAGGTTAATCCTATCCTGCCTCCGTCTCTCTTTCTCTCCCTATCCCCCTACGGTCCTCCCTCTTCCTCTCTCCCTATCTCTCCTTCCCCCTCTCTCCCTATCTCTCCCTCCCTCTCTCTCCCTACCTCTCCCTCTCCCCCTACTTCCCCCTCTCTCCTATACGACTCCTCTGCAAGGTCATTACTCCAGCTGGGGCATTCTAACCACTACACCCCGAAGAACCACTGTTAATGAAGATGGTGAATGATAGTGTTATTTGTAATGCTGAAGAGGGACGCCTTCTCGCGGTGGCACCAGTATAACCAAGCCATTCCACTGCCTGACCATACAAACGCCCCTCGACTCCCTATCCCACGAAAGGCGGATGGTGGACTGCAGGACCGCCATATCAGCCTGCAGTCCACTGGGTTAAAGTCAGGATGAGCAAACTTCTAGCCGTTCAGTCATCTGCATAAACATGATACACAATTTTCCCTTCACGTAATTCTTCGCCCCTTCAACGCGGATGCGTGAAATTCCCTTGGCATTTGTTGGGGTAAGAATGACACCATGGTTACGAGTGAAATGTATTCTGTATGCGATAAAAAGCGTCAGGAGAAATACACTGAGGTGGTTTGGCCTCTCTACTCCATCCCTCCATCTCATCCCCGGTCTTCCCCTCCCTCTCCCCCCTCCATCTCACTCATATACGCTCTCCTCGTTAGTCCCTCCCTCTCCATCCTCTCCACATGGCCAAAACACCTCCGCTGCCCTCCTCCCAGCTTACACCTCTCTCTCATATAGCTCTTTACTCCAACCCTCCATCTCATCCTCGGTCTTACCCCTCCCTCTCCCCCCCTCCACCTCGCTTACATACACTCTCCTAGTTAGTCTCTCACTCCATCCTCTCCACACGACCAAACCACCTCAAAGTATTTCTCCTAATACTCCATGTAAAACTACTGATCACCTAGTTTTTTTTTTTTTATCGAGTGTTTTGGATCGAGGTGTGTGTGTGTGTGTGTGTGTGTGTGTGTGTGTGTGTGTGTGTGTGTGTGTGTGTGTGTGTGTGTGTGTGTGTGTGTGTGTGAGAGAGAGAGAGAGAGAGAGAGAGAGAGAGAGAGAGAGAGAGAGAGAGAGAGAGAGAGAGAGAGACAGGAGAGGGAGATGGAGAGAGGGAGTGGGGAGGTATATGAGAGAAGGGGATATAAGTTGGGGGGAGGGCAGCGAAATGACAGAGGACAGGGCAACATGGAGGTGACTTGTTTGTGGCCACCCCTTACGGAGTTAAGGCGTCTGGCTATAGATATAGATAGCCGGGTATAGTTAGATAGCTAGAAAGATGAACAGATAGATTGACAGAGATAGATGGAGAGATAGCCAGATGGAGAGAGAGACAGATGGACATAGAGGGATATAAATGGATAGATGATTATAGATGGAGATGAATATAGATGGATAGAGAGGATAGATGGATATAGATAGATAGATGTACAGACAGATAGATGGACACCAGGGGAGAACTACATTCATTCTATCATTTGGTGTGTTTTTTAGATCATAGTAATGTCTATAGCTATGCCTAAATTCACAAAGAAGCTCCTTAACACCTTTTCCCAACTGATTTATTATACCTTACTGTTCTGTGTTCCTTGAATCATTCCTATATCACCATACTCTGCATCACTAACGTACAGAACCTAATTAGCCAGCTGTATCCAAAAATAAATCGGTAAGGATGAGGTGTTAGGGAGCGTCCTTAACCGACCAGAAAACTAGCCTATGTCAGTCCCCCGCCATTAGACTGCCCTCTCCCCAGCACCCCACCCTCTCTCTCCAGCATCCCACCCTCTCTCTCCAGAATCCCACCCTCCCTCTCTAGCAACCCACCCTCCCTCTCTAGCATCCCACCCTCTCTTTCTAGCATCCCACCCTCGCTCTCCGGCACCCCATCTTCTCTCCATCATCCCATCCGCCCACCATCTCTCTCCAGCGTCCCGCCCATCCACCCTCTCTCTCTCCCCTCCCCCTCTCCCTCCCCAGCATCCCACCCTCAATCACACCTGGCCATTTCATCCCTCCATTTCATATTCATTTTACTACCTCTGCCTCCACTTCTATAGTATCTGCCATTTCCATTTGAGTAACATCTATTTCATGAAATTCGCTTAGCATTAGTTTTCAGGGTCATTGTTTTCTACTGCCTATGACCTTCAATTTTTAAACGTAGGCATCTCGAAATGACCGAATCTTAAATTGGCTCTTATTGTATTTTTTCTTGGAGGGAATCTTGCAGGCATTTGGCCTTTGGTTCCTTCTTCCTTGCACAGATTTTAAAAAATTGGATACAGGATTAAAACTGCCTCGACATCGTTAGAAATATGAGGAGATTCTGTAAAATGACAGACTATAGTATCAACTGCCTGACAAAAGTATTCATCTGGTAGGATAAACGAAATGACAGGAATAAATTGTTGATTTTATTGACATTAACGAAGGCGTGTGATGTGGAGTGTATATTTCATCTGGCCGTCCTCTGCAGTTTGTAAAATGACAGGCTATAGTATCAACTGACTGACAAAAGCATTCATTTGGTAGGATAAACGAAATGACAGGAATAAACTGTTGATTTTATTAGCATTAACGGAGGCGTGTGGTGTGGAGCGTATAGTTCATCATCTGGCCGTCCTCTGCAGTTGCTTCGTAGGCCAAAGTCTTTACGCTGGGCGCTGGTGAGGTGACATTTTATCTGCCAAAAAGATTAGCACCAAATGTCAGAGAGGCTCAGGCATGTATCAGAGCGCAGGCTGACAGGCGTGGATCCGAGAGTGGGGAGGGCAGTGAGCGGATCAGAGGGTAGGGAGGCATTGGGCATGGGTACGAGGGGGGGTACGATCGGGGGGGGTCATGGGTTCGAGTTGTTGAATGCCGGGCATGGGTTCGAGGGGGGAAAGGGTCACGGGCATGGGTCAGATGGGTCGAGCAGTGGTTCTGGGTAAGGTTGGGTAGGGTAGGATAGGGCAAGGCAGGGCAAGGCAGGGCAAAGCAGGGCAAGGCAAGGCAGAGCATGGCAAGGCAGAGCATGGCACGGCATGGCAGGGCAGGGCTAGGCAAAGCAAGGCAGAGCACGGCACGGCACGGCACGGCATGGCACGGCAGGGCTAGGCAGTGCAGGGCAGTGCAGGGCAGTGCAGGGAGAAGTAAGGTAATGTAGAGTTGGCCAATGTACGGTATAATAAAACAGTTCCATTAAAATTCACGTTATAATGGTACACTCATAAGTAATAACCACGAAGACTGATAACCAGGAAATACAAGCAAGACTGGGCAGAACCAGCAACCAATCTAAGTTCATCTAATCCTCTACCCATTCTAAGCTTACCTAAACTTCTCTACCTCAGTCCCATTGTACCCTCCCTTCCTCCTATCTCACCCTCCCATCCTCACATTCCTAAACCTACTAAAAGCGAGACAAAAATACCAGTTTAATACCAGGATTTTAAGTCAATTTTTATTTCTTGCTGCCATTAGCCTATTTTAGATCAAGTTTTATGAACATGAATTATTATTATTATTATTATTATTATCAACCGTAGGTGCAAACGTGTAAGGCGTTAGTGAATTTCTTTGAAAGAACTGATTGAGAAGGGGGAGGGGAGAAGGGGGAGGGGAGAAGGGGGAGGGGAGAAGGGGAGGGGAGAAGGGGAGGGGAGAAGGGGGAGGGGAGAAGGGGAGGGGAGAAGGGGGAGGGGAGAAGGGGGAGGGGAGAAGGGAGAAGGAGGAGAAGGGGGAGAGAGGGAGAAGGGAGGGAGAAGGGGGAAGGGAGAAGGAGGAGAGAAGGGAGGAGAAGGGGGGGGAGGAGGGGGGAGGGGAGGAGGGGGGAGGGGAGGAGGGGGGAGGGGAGGAGGGGGGAGGGGAGAAGGGGGAGAAGGAGGGAGGGGAGAAGGGGGAGAAGGAGGGAGGGGAGAAGGGGGAGAAGGAGGGGGAGGAGGAGGGAGGGGAGAAGGGGGAGGAGGAGGGAGGGGAGGAGGAGGGAGGGGAGGAGGAGGGAGGGGAGAAGGGGGAGGAGGAGGGAGGGGAGGAGGAGGGAGGGGAGAAGGAGGGAAGGGAGAAGGAGGGAGGTGAGAAGGAGGGAGGTGAGAAGGAGGGAAGGGAGAAGGAGGGAGGTGAGAAGGAGGGAGGTGAGAAGGAGGGAGGTGAGAAGAGAGGAAGAAATCAGTAGGATGGAAGTAGTGGAAGCAATGAATAAAGTCAAAATGAGGAAAACCCGAGGAATTGATGAAGCATGTGGTGAAACGCTGAAGCATGGGGGAGAGAGTAGTAGAATGGATACAGAAAATTTGCAGAATGGCCTGGGAGGAAGATTGAGTCCCCGAGGATTGGAAGTCAGGTATAATTATTCCCCTGTGCAAAAGACATGGGGAAAAAGAAGTGTGTGGTAATCATAGGGAGATTTGTCTTCTTAGTGTAACAGGAAAAGTATATGGTAGGATACTTATTGACAGTTAGGGAAATAACAGAAATTAGCTGGAGAAGAGCGAAGGTTTTACGACGGGAAGAGGTTGCAGATCAGGTATTCATTCTTAGGTCTTTAGTGGAAAAGTTTCTAGAGAAGGGAAAAGTTGAATGTGTCCTTCATGGACTTGGAGAAAGCATATGACAGTGAATAGACAAGGAATAGGAAAAATGCTAAGAATATATGGAGTAAAGGGGAAGTTGTTGAATGCCGTGAAGAGTATGTATGAGGGCGCTAAGCCTGCATTACGTGCGGATAGTGAACCGAGTGAATTTTTCAGTCTGAATGTTGAACTGAAACAGGGATGTGTCATGTCTCCATGGTTGTTCAATCTGTATATGGATGGGGTTATAAAAGAGATACAAGGTAGGGCAGTGGATGTTGGAGCTGCCCTAATGAGAGAGGGCAGCGTTTGGAAACTTCCTGTATTGTTGTTTGCAGACGATACTGTATTAATTGAAGACGAAGGGGAACTGCAAGGCTTGTGAATGAGTTTGGAAGTGTACGTAGGAAACTGAATCTAAAGGTGAATGTAGGGAGGTGTAAAGTTATGGTCTACGAGAGAAATGAAGTTACTAAATGTACAGCGAGGTTGGATGATGAGGAAACGGAAAATGTGAGTGCATTTAAGTACTTGGGTGGTATGATTAAGGATGAAGTTTAGGGGGCGAAGTGCTTGAAAGGGTACAATAAGGAAGAAATGGTGCTGGTTCCTTGAAAGCAATGGTAAGAAACAGGGAAGTGAACATGGAAGTAAAAAAGTCATTGCATGATAGCATTATGATACCAACTCTAACGTGCGAAAGCTTGGACCTTGCTGGAATGACAAGTCAAGAATGAGAGCAGTGGAAATGAGTTATTTGAGAGGATCATGTGGAGTCACATGGAGAGAGAGACTGACAAATGAGGAAGTGAAGGATCGTTGTGGTGTGGATGTGGATGTTGACAGAAAGCGTTAGGAGACACACATTGAGGTGGTTTGGCCATGAGGAGAGGTTGTAGAGCGAGAGACTGACGAGGAGAGTGTATGAGTGAAGTGGAGCGGGGGAGAGGGAGGGGGAGGCCAAGGATGAGATGGTGGGATGGAGTGGAGAGGTATATGAGAGAGGGGTGTGAGAGCTGGGAGCAGGGCAGTGAAATGGCGGGGGACAGGGTGACATGGAGGCTATTTGCTTGTGGCCACCGTTTACGGGAATAAGGAGTGTGGCAATAGGTAGAGATTATTATCATTATTATTATTATTATCTATTATTATTATCTATTATTATTACTCCAGTCCAAAAAGTAGCATGAAAAAGGGCATGGCAGCAAGAATAAAACACACAGTACTTATCTTTTATGCAGTATCTTCTCAGTCTCCATTCTGTAGTCTTCAACCTGTTAAAGAAAGGAATTTGTTTTATATTACTGGTAGTGTGTGCGTGTGTGGGGGAGTGAGGGGGTGTGGGTGTGG
This sequence comes from Coenobita brevimanus, assembly GCF_032717465.1. Lineage (NCBI taxonomy): Eukaryota > Metazoa > Arthropoda > Malacostraca > Decapoda > Coenobitidae > Coenobita > Coenobita brevimanus. The sequence goes on along the minus strand of NC_136973.1, from coordinate 5,553,130 downwards.
GTGTCCATAGTCCCAGGTTCATCGGAAAGTGTACCCAGTGGACTGCAGGCTTACGCTGTCCCTCTCCAGCAGCCCATGCCCCATCATCCTTTTGGGGGATAGGGAGGGAGCTGAAGGGCAATAACCAGGCAGCTCCACCACCCAGTTATTTCTGTGCCACCAAAAGAAGGACTCCCTCTCCACCTCCATGCATGCCAGGAATAATTAAACAACTTTTTTGTATATGTAACACTTTCAATTTATTACCATGACTTCATAATATAGAAAGTCCTTCCCACAGGTCACCCTGTTTTCTGCTCGTGCTAGAGAGGGATGCCTTCACGTGGTGGCACTGATAACGGAGTGACGAAGATGCCCAATTACACTGTCCCCTTTTTTTCCCTATTTCCTGAAAGGCTGGTGGAGTGAATGAGCTGGCCTGCAGTCCACTGGGTTCACGTTTCATATGAGCCTGGGGTCACAAAAACTGTCAATTGGGAGAACTAAAAGATTTGTCAATCACGGGAACTGCTTCATTTCACACTGTTTGTAAAGACTCCAACATACTTGCATTCGTCGGCCTATATCTCCTACCTAATGGCAGCTCTCCACGCTACTTTATCTCTGGCAGCCTCCCTATTCAGTCCCTTACCCCTGGGGTCACACTATGGTCTCGTCCCATTTTTTTTTTTTTTTTTTCGGCCTGCCTCTTGCAACCCTACCCTCGACGTTCACACTTCTCACTTTCCGCACCCAGTTGTTATCCACCATCCTCTCCACATACCTAAGCCATTTCAATCTACCCCTTCTCATCGCAACAATACACTTGTCTCATCCTTCTTCCCAAACCATCTCAATCTACCCCTCCTTATCACAGTACCAATACACTCCAGTCCCATCCTTCCACACCATCTCAATCTGCCCCTCCTTATTACAACACCAATACACTCCAGTCCCATCCCTCCTCATCAAAGCACCAATACACTCCAGTCCCATTCTTCCTCCCAAACCACCTCATCTACCCCTCATCACGATACCAATACGCTCCAGTCCCATCCTTCCTCGCAAACCATCTCAATCTACCCCTCATCACAACACCAATACGCTCCAGTCCCATCCTTCCTCCCAAGCCATCTCAATCTACCCCTCCTTATCACAGTACCAATACACTCCAGTCCCATCCTTCCACACCATCTCAATCTGCCCCTCCTTATTACAACACCAATACACTCCAGTCCCATCCCTCCTCATCAAAGCACCAATACACTCCAGTCCCATTCTTCCTCCTAAACCACCTCATCTACCCCTCATCACGATACCAATACGCTCCAGTCCCATCCTTCCTCGCAAACCATCTCAATCTACCCCTCATCACAACACCAATACGCTCCAGTCCCATCCTTCCTCCCAAGCCATCTCAATCGACCCCCACTCATCACAACACCAATACACTCCAGTCCCATCCTTCCAAACCATCTCAGTCTACCGATCCACACCACCACCAGTACACTCTAGTCTCATTCTTCCCATCAACTCTTCATTCGTAAACCTAGCCCCCTTCCCCAAGCCTTGTACTGTATTCAAGGACGCAAAACACACTAAAGAAAAAAAAAAAATCCACGGAGACAGTCCGTTCAGAAAAGTAAAGCTAATAAGGCCGGAACTTTTTTAACTATTTAAATTATTCCGGAATCCATTATAATCAATTTTCTTTGCATTACTGATTCCTGCGGGGTATGGAGGCTCCCTGGCACATCTTGCTTAGCGATTAAATTTTGGATATGGCTGGTTAATGTATTTTGTACGTATTTATGCAGAGAGTGGCGATATTGGAGGGATTTATATAACGCTAAGAACAGTAAGGTATATTAAGCCAAATAAATCACTTAGGATGAGGTGTTAGGCAGCCTCCTCACCTTCATATCAACATTAAACTTCACTAGGATGAATTCTTACCTTAAAAGGATCGCAGTCCGCTATACCACCAGGCGACCACATAATGGCATAGGTTCAGCAGTGCATTCCTGTAGTGTGTTTGAATCCATCCTCGCAGGCACCAAGCCTGAAAACAAGATTGCAGAGGTTAAGATATTTTCCTATGGTTTGACATTAAACCGCTAATAGGGCCGTACTATAAAAACTAAACGCCAGTATTGCCGAACGTATGCGTCTGATGTTCCCGTGTTTCGTACCATGAATAAATTTGCTGTTTATGCCACACGTTCATCACCTGGTTATGATGTAAAATAGCACTGGTTTGTGAAGGGAGGATAAACGCCACCAGAAACCCCTCCTTGCATGTAATAAACTTAAATATTCATAAATATGATAGCTGGTTTTTCCATTTATAATCATCATCATCATCCGGACCTCCTTTCCCACCCTAGGGCAGGGTGAGGAGTAGCAATGTCCAGACAGCCCAAAATTGTCCAATCCAATGGGCCATGTTTCCATTCACACATCATTCAAGCCCCCGGAATCCTGGCTTTATCGGATACACCAAAAACATTCAACTGAATAATTCGGGAATACAATTTTCCTTGGCAGGCTAAAATGTATGAGATATCCAGAGCTGTTCAAAAAATTCTACAAGACTAAATGTTTCTGAAACGAATATGAATAAACAAAACTTCCCGTATGGTGGAGTGGCGACGTGCCACATTTGTGGTTATGGCAATAAATTGTTCCCTCCAAGTTAAAATATATGTACCTGTGGAATTTCTGAATACATTTCCGAAACGGCAGCAATATCAGTTTGAGTGTTAGCCACCTCAGTGCTGTAGTTACAACATTTAGGGGAAGCCTATAAGCTTCTGCCTCAGTCTAGTCGAATAAAGTGTGTATGACAATCTTGGCACTGGAAAGTAATTACATTTTTTTCTGATAATGAGGGGGCTTCCTAAGGTATCACATGCATTCCAAGTGTGTACTGTAGATGATTCACGTAGCAGCTGCAGTGGTTGCTATAATAATGAAAGTCACAGTACGTAGCTGGGTACAGTACAACTTTTACCCTATATATGAGGTTAAATATATAATTTATAAGCAGACTATATCAACAATATTACATTACATAGAAATTACAGATATCACAGAAAAGTCAGTGTTGGTAAATTGTTAGTTAGAGGCGTGCTTTTCACCAGCTTTAGTGTTTTTACACTTGGAGAATGGGGTTTAAAAAAAAAAGTTTTTATCAGGGCCAACAATTAAATGAAATCGCATAACTTCTATACTGAAATATGTAATAAGTTGATTTGGTTAAGATAAAGTTAGGTAAAGTTACCAGATAAGAATTGATTGGATAGGATTAAAACATTTACCTACTTCACTCAAACAATTTTGAACATAGGTGTTTTGGTTTTAATACAAAATTTAATAAAACAATGCAGGTTATTTCAAGAGTTTAAAAAAAAATCCTGAGGCATCTTTATCCCAAGACATTTTCTTACCTGTAATTAGCTACAGGCCTCAGGAAATGGTCTGTTCCATATACGTGTAGTATAAAAATACTTAAATAGTTGGAAACGACAGTTATTGTAATGGAGTAGATGGGTGTGGGTAAGGCAGGGGATATTGGTTTGGGTGGAAGGGTTATATAAAAGAGTGAAACAGTTAAGCAGTGACTGAAAGTAAATAATGAGAAATATTTAGTGAAGCAGACCAACTTCAAGCATGTGAATAGTTGAGGAGAGAGCTAAGAAAACAGAACAGTAAGCAGTCTGGAAATGTATAAAACAGATGTGGATACAAGTACTATAGAGGTGGAATGATTTCTGGGAAAACAGGTAAGATTTATCTAGCAGACTGGGATTGAAAAAACTCTGTACTTTTGCCAAGTGACCTAAATCACTACACACTGTTTGAAGTGAAATAATCACGAATGTGAATACAAGAGGAACTGAGCTAAAATGGAAATTTACTAGTAATAACCAAGACACAGAAGGCGGCAATAACAGAAAAAATAGCCAAAAATACAGAGACTGAATGAACAACAGTGTATATACATCTGTTAACCAATATTTTCCAACACTGTCTGCTGGTCATGGCTGGATGACAGGTGTGGAAAGAAAGTGCTGGAAAAAATGGAGGAGTGTTTGGGCATCCCTCAAGTGTTGGTGCTGAAATGAATGTCACCATTCAACCAGCTTGTACAGAAACAAAACAGCCTGCATGCTAAAAATGAGTCAGCAGTAACCATGTTTTACATCTTGCAATACAAATTTATTTACATATGATGTACTGCTACACAAGCAGAGATGCAAATATCTGGATATACTGCAGTGTAGTTCCTGACTGGTGAGCTGGCAGGAAATATACTGTGGAAGTCTTTGAAGTATGCAATAACAAATTCTCCTTGTTCGAATAAATTCTAATCTATATGTCTTTAATAATAATTTCATGCAAATAATGGCAAAGGTGGATAAATTGTAATATGCTCAGTCTATACAGTATACCGGCATTGTATCTTGCTGTTCATGCATCCCGTATGCGTTCTACCAGAACTTTTTACCAATTCTGGTGCATAAATACATATTTCCTACACAAAAATAACAGCTTAGAATGGGTTTGTGAAGTGTGTTTTATTAAACAGAAGGAACATTTAAATTTTGAGCACTGTTAGTGCTAATGCAACGCATTCTCGCTCAATCTAGCGACTGTCGTGGCATTCAAACTCAACTGGGTAGTGAGTTTCGCCACGATTGAAGGTCTAGATTTTTATTATAAAGGATGACTGACACTCAGGAACATCTGACGACTAAGCATCACCGTTGGACAGCCTGAACTCTTGGTTTTTATAGTACGGCAAGTGCAAGGGAAGGTCCCTATTTTCACAATTTCTAAAGTGAGAGGAATTATGTTTAGCTTTCCTGTGCGTGTGCATGAGGGTGTCCGTGTCCATGTGAGTGTGCGTGTGGGTGGACATATAACAGGTAAATAATTTTCTTGATATAGTAAAGCACTTATAGCTAGAATACGCCAAAAAGAGGCATAATGTTGAGTTACTGTATCTTTCATTATTTTTTAACTATTTCAAAACAGCAAAAACGTCACTTATTTCAGCCACCAGATAATTAAAGCTCCCTAACACCTCTTCCTTGGCGATTTCTTTTTTTGCATATGGGTAGTTAATAATTCGTAATTCATTTATGCTGAGTGGGGTGGAACTGGAATGAGTTAGGTGACAGGAGGAGAGTAAGGTGTAATAATCAATATATCACTTAGGATGAGGTGTTAGGGAGCTTAACTAACGAGAATACCAAAGTTTTCCACTATACCTTTATACCGGTGGGAAGTTGACAGCCTCCATCCTCTGGCAACTTTCTACTGGCAACTTTCTATATCTTCCATCCATATCCGGGAAATTTTCTATCTTCCACTGATCCTCTGGCAACTTCCTTCTGGCAACTTTTCATATCTTCCATCCTTCTGGCAACTTTCCTTCTCTTCCATCCTTCTGGCAACTTTCCCTATCTTCCATCCTTCTGGCAACTTTATCTTCTATCCATCCTCTGGCAACCTTCTTCTGGCAACTTTTTTATCTTCCATCCAACCCAACCTCAGGAAACTCCGTCCTGGAAGAAATGGTTTGACTAGTAACCAAGGAGACTCATTCCTAACCCCAATCAGCTCAGCTGATGTCCAGGTGTAGTCAGATTGGAAGGCTGATTTGACTAGTAACCAGGGAGATTCATTCCTCATCCTTATCAGCTTAATTGATGGCCAAATGTAGTCAGATTGGAGGGCTGACTTGACTAGTAACCAAGGAGACCCATTTACTACACAAACTGTTCTGGTGAAGCACCCTATCACCCACAAGGAGGATAGACGGCTGAAGGGCAATTCCAGCCTCCAGTCCACAGGGTTCACATCGAAATATTAGGGCCAACAGATTTAGTAGGTAGGTAGGCAGGTAGTCAAGATAATGGAAACTGTAGCCAACTCCCAAAAACTAATCTTAATACTCTTCTAACAAAAGTAGAAACGTCATGGATTGAAGAGGCTAAGGTCCCTATTATTCACGACAATTTCTAAAGTGAGAAGAATCATGTTTGGCCTTCCTGTGCGTGTGCGTGAGGGTGTCCGTGTGCGTGTCAATGTGGGTGTGCGTGTGGGTGGACATAGTATTATAATAGGTAAATTTTCCTTGATATAGTGAAGCACTTATAGTTAGAATACGTCAAAACAGCATATGCTGAGTACCTTATCTTTCATTACTTTTTATCTTTCAAAACAGCAAAATCGTCACTTATTTCAGCCACCAGATATTTAAAGCTCCCTAACACCTCTTCCTTGGCAGTTTAGTTTTTTGCATACAGGTAGTTAAAAATTCGTAAGTCACTTATGCTGAGTAGGGTGGAATTGGAATGATTTAGGAGACAGGAGGAGAGTAAGGTGTAATAAGCAAAGTAAATCGCTTAGGATGAGGTGTTAGGGAGATTAACCAACGAGAATACCATCGTTTTCCACTATACCTTTATACCGGCGGGAAGTTGACAGCAATCATCCACTGGCAACTTACTTTATCTTCCATTCATCTTCGAGCAATTTTCTTCTGGCAACTTTATCTTCCCTCCATCCTCTGGCAAATTTTTTTATCTTCCATCCATCCCAACCCCAGGAAACTCCATCCTGAAAGATTTGGTTTGACTAGTAACAAAGGAGACTCATTCCAAACCGGGCTAAAGATCCCTGACCTTATAGCAGCTCAGTTGATGGGCAGGCTTTGTCGGACTGGAGGGCTGATTTGACTAATAACCATGGAGACTCATTCAGTACACAAACTGTTCTGGTGGAGCACCCTATCACCCAAAAGGAGGATGGAAGGCAGATGCGCAATTCCAGCCTGCAGTCCACCGGGTTCACAGATATATTTGGGCCAACGGACTAAGTAGGTAGGCAGGTAGGTGGGTTGGTAGGCAGGTAGGTGGGTTGGTAGGCAGGTAGGTGGGTTGGTAGGCAGGTAGGTGGGTAGGCAGGTAGGTGGGTAGGTTGGTAGGCACGTAGGATGGTAAGTAGTCAAGATAATGGAAACTGTAGCCAACTCCTAAAAACCTAATCTGAATACTCTTCTAACAAAAATAGAAACATCATGGGATTGAAGAGGCTAAGGTCCCATTTTTTCACGACGATTTCTAAATGAGAAGTATCATGTTTGGCCTTCCTGTGCGTGTGCGTGAGGGCATGCGTGTCAATGTGGGTGTGGGTGTAGGAGGACTTATTACAGGTAAATGTTCCTAAATATTGTAAAACACTTACAGGCCTAGTTAGAATAAGTCTAAAAAGCATATGTTGAGTTACTGTATCTTTCATTTATTAACTTTAAACACAGCAAAATCGTCACTTATTTCAGTCACCAGATATCTAAAGCTCCCAAACACCTCTTCCTTGGCTATCTATTTTTTGGCAAATGGGTTAAAAATTAGTAAGTCATTTATGCTGAGTAGGGTGGAATTGGAATGATTTAGGAAACAGGAGGAGAGTAAGGTGTAATAAGCAAAGTAAATCACTTAGGATGAAGTGTTAGGGAGATTAACCAACGAGAATACCAACGTTTAACACTATACCTTTATACCGGTGGGAAGTTGACAGTCTCCATCCTCTGGCGACTTTCAATATCTTCCATCCTTCTTCGGGCAATTTTCTTTATCTTCCATCCATCCTCTGCTAAGTTTCTTCTGGCAACTTTTCTATCTTCCATCCATCACAACATCAGGGAACTCCAACCTGAAAGATATGGTTTGACCAGTAACCAAGGAGACTCATTCCTAATCTGGCCAAAGATCCCTCACCCCTTTCAGCCCAGTTGATGGCCAGGCGTTGTCAGACTGGAGGCCTGATTTGACTAATAACCAAGGAGACTCATTCCTAACCCCCAGCAGTTCAGTTGATGGCCAGGTGTAGTCAGATTGGAGGGCTGATTTGACTAGTAACCAAGGAGACTTACTACATGAACTGTTCTGTTGGAGCATCCGATCATCCACAAAGAGGATGAACGATAAATGGTTAGTTAGGGGTGTATTTTTCACCAGCTTTAGTGTTCCTTTACGCTTGGAGAATGGGTAAAAAAAAAAATAGTACATAAATTTTTCATCAGTACCAACCAATAAATGCAATTACTTAAGTTCTTTATTGAAATATTTAATTAGTTTGTGCACCAAAATCATACCTGTAATTTGATTATAGATCAAGTTAGGTAAAGTTACCAGATACGGTTAGAGTGAATTGGTTGGTTAGCACGGCAAGTGGAATGCAAGGTCCCTATTTTTCACAAATTTCGGAAGTGCGAAGAATCATGTTTAGCCTTCCTATGCGTGTGCGTGACGATGTCCGCATGCGTGTCCAAGTGGGTGTGCGTGTAGGTGGACATATAACAGGTAAATATTCTTTGACATAGTACAGCACTTTTGCTGTAGTTAGAAAACGTCAAAAAGAAGCATGTTGAGTTACCGTATCTTTCATTTTTTAACTTTCAAAACGCCAAAATTATCGCTTATTCTAGCCACCAGATATTTAAAGCTCCTAACACCTCTTCCTTGGCGATTTATTTTGTTGCATACAGGCAATTAAAAATCGTAAAATCATTAAGGGTGACTAGGGTGGAAATGGAATGACTTAGGTGACTAGAGGAAAGTAAGATGTAATAAACAAAATCAATCGCTTAGGATGAGGTGTTAGGGAGTAATCATAGAAAACACCATAGTTTTTCACTATACCTTTATACCGGTAGGAATTTGACAGCCTCCATCCTCTGGCAACTCTGTACTGGCAACTTTCCCTATTTTCCATCCTTCTGGCAACTATTTTTTGTCTTACATCCAACCCAACCTCAGGAAACTCCATCCTGAAAGAAATGGTTTGACTAGTAACCAAGGAGACTCATTCCTAACCTGACTAAAGATCCCCAACCTCTACCAGCTCAGTTGACGGGCAGGTGCAGTCAGACTGGAGGGCTGATTTGACTAATAACCAAGGAGACTGATTCCTAACCCCTATCAGCTTAGTTGATGGCCAGGTGTAGTCAGATTGGAAGGCTGATTTGACTTGTAACCAAGGAGATTCATTCCTCATCCTTATTTCAGCTGTTGGCCAAGTGTAGTCAGTTTGGAGGGCTGATTTGACTAGAAACCAAGGAGACTCATTTGCTACACAAACTGTTCTGGTGGAGCACCCTATCACCCACAAGGAGGATGGACGGCTGAAGGGCAATTCCAGCCTCCAGTCCACAGGGTTCACATCGAAATATTAGGGCCAACAGATTAAGTAGGTAGGTAGGCAGGTAGTCAAGATAATGGAAACTGTAGCCAACTCCTAAAAACTAATCTTAATACTCGAACAAAAGTAGAAACGTCATGGATTGAAGAGGCTAAGGTCCCTATTTTTCAAGACAATTTCTAAAGTGAGAAAAATCATGTTTGGCCTTCCTGTGCGTGTGCGTGAGGGTGTCCGTGTGCGTGTCAATGTGGGTGCGTGTGTGGGTGGACTTATAACAGGTATATATTCCTTGATATAGTAGATCATTTATAGCTAGAATAAACCAAAAAGAGGCATACGTTGAGTTACTGTATCTTTCATTATTTATCAATTTCAAAACATCAAAATCGTCACTTATTTCGGCCACCAGATATTTAAAGCTCCCTAACACCTCTTCCTTGGCGATTTATTTTGCTGCATACAGGTAACTAAAATCGTAAAGTCATTTACGGTGAGTAGGGTGGATTAGAATGACTTAGGTGACTAGAGGAGAGTAAGATGCAATAAGCAAAGTAAATCGCTTAGGATAAGGTGTTAGGGAGATTAACCAAAGAGAATACCAAAGTCTTCCACTATACCTTTATACCGGTGGGAAGTTGACAGCCTCCATCCTCTGGCAACTTTACCTTCTATCCATCCTCTGGCAACTTTCCCTATCTTCCATCCTCCTGGCAACTTTATCTTCTATCCATCCTCTGGCGACTCTTCTGGCAACTTTTCTATCTTCCATCACAACCTCAGGGAACTCCATCCTGAAAGATATGGTTCGACTAGAAACCAAGGAGACTCATTCCTAACCTGGCCAAAGATCCCCAACCTCTACCAGCTCAGTTGACGGGCAAGTGTAGTCAGATTGGAGAGCTAATCTGACTAGTAACCAAGGAGACTCATTCCTAACCCCTATCAGCTTAGTTGATGGCCAGGTATAGTCAGATTGGAAGGCTGATTTGACTAGTAACCAAGGAGATTCATTCCTCATCCTTATTTCAGTTGTTGGCCAAGTGTAGTCAGATTGGAGGGCTGATTTGACTAGTAACCAAGGAGACATTTGCTACACAAACTGTTCTGGTGAAGCACCCTATCACCCACAAGGAGGTTGATCGGCTGAAGGGCAATTCCAGCCTCCAGTCCACAGGGTTCACATCGAAATATTAGGGCCAACAGATTAAGTAGGTAGGTAGGCAGGTAGTCAAGATAATGGAAACTGTAGCCAACTCCCAAAAACTAATCTTAATACTCTAACAAAAGTAGAAACATCATGGATTGAAGAGGCTAAGGTCCCTATTTTTCAAGACAATTTCTAAAGTGAGAAAAATCATGTTTGGTCTTCCTGTGCGTGTGCGTGAGGGTGTCCGTGTGCGTGTCAATGTGGGTGCGTGTGTGGGTGGACTTATAACAGGTATATATTCCTTGATATAGTAGATCATTTATAGCTAGAATAAACCAAAAAGAGGCATACGTTGAGTTACTGTATCTTTCATTATTTATCAATTTCAAAACATCAAAATCGTCACTTATTTCGGCCACCAGATATTTAAAGCTCCCTAACACCTCTTCCTTGGCGATTTATTTTGCTGCATACAGGTAACTAAAATCGTAAAGTCATTTACGGTGAGTAGGGTGGATTAGAATGACTTAGGTGACTAGAGGAGAGTAAGATGCAATAAGCAAAGTAAATCGCTTAGGATAAGGTGTTAGGGAGATTAACCAAAGAGAATACCAAAGTCTTCCACTATACCTTTATACCGGTGGGAAGTTGACAGCCTCCATCCTCTGGCAACTTTCCCTATCTTCCATCCTCCTGGCAACTTTATCTTCTATCCATCCTCTGGCGACTCTTCTGGCCACTTTTCTATCTTCCATCACAACCTCAGGGAACTCCATCCTGAAAGATATGGTTCGACTAGAAACCAAGGAGACTCATTCCTAACCTGGCCAAAGATCCCCAACCTCTACCAGCTCAGTTGACGGGCAAGTGTAGTCAGATTGGAGAGCTAATTTGACTAGTAACCAAGGAGACTCATTCCTAACCCCTATCAGCTTAGTTGATGGCCAGGTATAGTCAGATTGGAAGGCTGATTTGACTAGTAACCAAGGAGATTCATCCCTCATCCTTATTTCAGTTGTTGGCCAAGTGTAGTCAGATTGGAGGGCTGATTTGACTAGTAACCAAGGAGACATTTGCTACACAAACTGTTCTGGTGAAGCACCCTATCACCCACAAGGAGGTTGATCGGCTGAAGGGCAATTCCAGCCTCCAGTCCACAGGGTTCACATCGAAATATTAGGGCCAACAGATTAAGTAGGTAGGTAGGCAGGTAGTCAAGATAATGGAAACTGTAGCCAACTCCCAAAAACTAATCTTAATACTCTAACAAAAGTAGAAACATCATGGACTGAAGAGGCTAAGGTCCCTATTTTTCAAGACAATTTCTAAAGTGAGAAAAATCATGTTTGGCCTTCCTGTGCGTGTGCGTGAGGGTGTCCGTGTGCGTGTCAATGTGGGTGCGTGTGTGGGTGGACTTATAACAGGTATATATTCCTTGATATAGTAGATCATTTATAGCTAGAATAAACCAAAAAGAGGCATACGTTGAGTTACTGTATCTTTCATTATTTATCAATTTCAAAACATCAAAATCGTCACTTATTTCGGCCACCAAATTTTTAAAGCTCCCTAACACCTCTTCCTTGGCGATTTATTTTGTTGCATACAGGTAACTAAAAATCGTTGTCATTTACGGTGAGTAGGGTGGATTAGAATGACAGGTGACTAGAGGAGAGTAAGATGTAATAAGCAAAGTAAATCGCTTAGGATGAAGTGTTAGGGAGATTAACCAAAGAGAATACCCAAGTTTTCCACTATACCTTTATACCGGTGGGAAGCTGACAGCCTCCATCCTCTGGCAACTTTCCCTATCTTCCATCCTCCTGGCAACTTTATCTTCTATCTTCCATCCTTCCTCTGCTAAGTTTCTTCTGGCAACTTTTCTATCTTCCATCACAACCTCAGGGAACTCCATCCTGAAAGATATGGTTCGACTAGAAACCAAGGAGACTCATTCCTATCCTGGCCAAAGATCCCCAGCCTCAACCAGCTCAGTTGACAGGCAAGTGTAGTCAGACTGGAGGGCTAATTTGACTAGTAACCAAGGAGATTCATTCCTCCTTAAAAGCTTAGTTGATAGCCAGGTGTAGCCACATTAGAGGGATGATCTGACTACTAACCAAGGAGATTTATTTCTTATCAGCTTAGTTGATGGTCAAGTGTAGTCAGATTGGAGGGCTGATTTGACTAGTAACCAAGGAGACTCTTGCTACACAAACTTCTGGTGGAGCACCCTATCACCCACAAGGAGGATGGACGGCACAAGGACAATTCCAGCTTGCAGTCCACCGGGTTCACAGAAATAATTGGGCCAGCAGACTAAATAGGTAGGTAAGCAGGTAGGTAGGCAGGCAGACAGGTAGGCAGGCAGACAGGTAGGCAGGCAGACAGGTAGGCAGGCAGACAGGTAGGCAGGCAGACAGGTAGGCAGGCAGACAGGTAGGTAGGTAGGCAGGTAGGTAGGCAGGTAGGTAGGCAGGTAGGCAGGTAGGCAGCTAAGTAGGCAGGTAGTCAAAATAAGGAATCTGTAGCCAACTCCTAAAAAATAATCTAAATACCCTTCTAACAAAAGTAGAAACGTCATGGGACTGAAGGGACTGAGGTTCCTATTTTTCACGACAATTTCTAGATTGAGAAGAATGATGTTTGGCCTTCCTGTGCGTATGCGTGAGGGTGTCCGTGTGCGTGTCCATGTGGGTGTGCGTGTGGGTGGACATATAACAGGTAAATTTTCCTTGATATAGTAGAGCACTTATGGTTAAAGTCAAAAGAGCATATGCCGAGCTCCGTATCTTTCATTACTTTTTATCTTTCAAAACAGCAAAATCGTCACTCATTTCAGCCACCAGATATTTAAAGCTCCCTAACACCTCTTCCTAGGAGATTTATTATTTTGCATACGGGTAGTTAAAAATTCATAGTTTATGCTGAGTAGGGTGGAATTGGAATGATTTAGGTGATATGAGGAGAGTAAGGTGTAATAAGCAAAACAGATCACTTAGGATGAAGTGTTAGGGAGATTAACCACGAGAATACCAACGTTTTCCAATATACCTTTATACCGGTGGGAAGTTGACAGCCTCCATCCTCTGGCAACTTTCTATATCTTCAATCCATCTTCGGGCAATTTTCTTTATCTTCCATCCTTCCTCTGCTAAGTTTCTTCTGGCAGCTTTTCTATCCATCACAACCTCTGGAAACTCCATCCTGAAAGATATGGTTTCACTAGTAACCAAGGAGACTCATTCCTAACCTGGCCAAAGATCCCTCACCCCTTTCAGCTCAGTCGATAGCCTGGTGTTGTCAGACTGGAGAGCTGATTTGACTAGTAATCAAGGTGATTCATTCCTCATCCTTATCAGCTTAGTTGATAACCAAAAGTATTCAGATTGGAGGGCTGATTTGACTAGTAACCAAGGATACTGATTTGCTACACAAACTGTTCTGGTGGAGCACCCTATCACCCACAAGAAGGATGGACGGCAGAAGGGTAATTCCATCCTGCAGTCCACCGGGTTCACATCGAGATATTTGGGTCAACAGACTAAGTAGGTAGGCAAAATGATGGAAACTATGGCCAACTCCTAAAAACTTCTACACTTAATACACTTCTGACAAAAGTAGAAACGTCATGGGACTGAAAAAGCTAAGACATGAGTAAAATAATTCATTAGTTCAAGCGTATATAAGCTGCCCTCCCCCCAGCTCAAACCCAACTAAGACCAATAATGTAAAACCAATCTAAACATCAAGGAGTTTCAACAGTACCTTTTCACTGATGCGCAAAACCTTCCATTCTAGGTTAGGATGGATGACAGGGCTAAACCACCCTTATACGTGCTGTGGTCCATCCTAGGAGGCTCTGAACCATCCTTGGAAGTGCTGTGGTTCACCCTAGGAGGTTCAACCATCCCCAGAAATGCTGTGGGAAATCCAAGTTGCACAAAACCTGTAAAAAAAAAATCCGGAATGAACAAACAAGTCTGAGGATATTTCACTGCATATTTCAAAGGCTGGTATTCCTATCAGGTAAGGAAGCTCCTAACACCTCGTCCTTAGCTATTTATTTCTGGATATGGCTAGTTGGTATCCCTTTGTAAGTTATCAATGCGGATTATGACGATACTGGAAGAATTTACGCAACACAGAGGATGGTAATAAGGTCTAATTAAATAAATCGCTTAGGAAAAGGAGTGGAATTTTTTTCGTATATTACAGTCTGGCTATTTTAATTTTCTTCTTTCACTGGGGGTAGGATTTACCCCAATTTCGAATGATTTAGAGATTAATTTCCACCACAAATGATCCCTAACCCCTATTTGGGGTTGAAGTCAAATGAGAAAATCCTTGAAATCCTACCTAAAGTATTTCTTTTTACATTTTTTCACTAGGGGAAGAATTTACCCATATTTCGAATGACTGACGTTAATTTCCGTCAAAAAGTTTCGTCTTTGTTAAATTAATCTAACCTAACCTAACCTTACCTAACGTAATCAAACTTAACCCCTAAAATATCTGCGAAGGAAATGTCAGAAGACCCCCCCTATTTTGAGGAGTTTATGTCACAGAAAAGACTGGTATACCCGACGGGCTTTTATATACGACTAATACCAAAGGCGTTAGGGAGCTCAACCTGGGAGAATACAGGAATATGTCTCAGTCGTCACATTTTTCAATCAAAGAAGCTCCTGATTCAAGCTTACCACAGCCCCTTTTTAGAGAGACGGCCGTTCCAACCTGACCACTGATGGTGCTCTAAACCACCCTCGTTCAACGACGAAGTCCATCGTAAGGGCAGGGCAGGGCAGGGCAGGGCTCAATCTGAAGAAAAATGAACAGAGGAGTACAAGATATAGGTGTAAAGATAATTCATTTCATTTCAAAGGGTGTCTCAAAATATTGCCACTTTTCAGACACGGTATGACACCTGACTGATGGCTTTACATTACCTTAATCGATGCACTAACTTACAATCCCTTTACCTCGGCAGGGCAGGGCAGGGCAGGGCAAGAAAGGGCAGAGCAGGGCAAGAATGGGCTGAGCAGGGCAAGGAAGGGCAGGGTTGGGATGGGCAGGGCTGGGCAGGACAGGGCTCGATCTGAAGAAAAAAAAAATATGTTCAAAATATATGAGTATGGATATTTCATTAACCCTCCTCAGGTAGCCCTACAGTTTCGCTTACAACTTAGGTACAGTATAAGACAACTCTGTTCCTGCTTTTGTCCGATGTATAATTACAACTGACGAAACAATGGAAGGCTTGCCACACCCACCCTGTCGCAGGTGGCAGAGGTCAGCAGTCACGCTGAACCACTTAACATTCCGTGGCAGAGTCACTGGAGAAACTGGAAACTTTCCTCAGACACCAGTACCAACTGTTCCGATCATGTCAGGAAGCGAGTACCGTATAATGTTAGTCCTTCATGGCATGTTTTCACCAAATTTCAGGAACAGAGTTGTGTCATACTGTACACCTGGGTCTGTCAGACCCAACTTTTAAGTTTCACACATTTTTTATACAATAAATTCCTTGATCTCCTACAATGTATTAGGTCTTATCAGTTACAAAACTATGTAAATAAGTTTTAATTCATTTAACACTTTAAAAAAAATATGGAAAAAATGCCAAACTACTTTCTTTTTGCAGTCACCATACACGAAAAAAAAAAAGAACACAGCCTAGCACTTGTGTCAACTTGAGGGATGGAGGACCTTTAATATGGGCATAGTGGATCCCACACAACAAAGCTTGCAAACTCAGTGAAAAATTCTTCCCCCTTCTTAGGTACACCTTGGTCTCAGACCCGACATGCAAGTCTCTGATATATTGCAAAAACAGACACTAAAGTAACCCCCCAAACACCCTGATTGTATTAAAATCTGGCTATGCAACTGCCAGGGTCATATGCCGTCGGCCCCTACACCATGCATGAGTACAAAAAGTTGCGCTATTGAGAAGGACAGGGATCCCAGGCATCAGTAAGTTTATGAACTATAACCTCGAACAAACTGCCCGTGTCTGTCAGACCCAGGTGTACCTGAGGAGGGTTAGTTTCAAAGGGTCTCTCAAAATATCGACACTTTTCAGACACGATGACACCTGATTGATGGCTTTACATTACCTTTATCGATGCACAAACTTACAATCCCTTAACCTCGGCAAGGCAGGGAAGGACAAGGCAAGGCAAGGAAGGGCAGGGCAGTGTGGGGACGCTCATCCTCTGAACACATTCCAGTCTGCAAGCTTATACAAATACTTCATCGGGTTTTTTGAAGTTAACACAGCTTAAGCTATCTAATTTCACAGTGTTCATATTTTTCAGACAAACACTAAGTCTTGGAGGTCTACAGTACCTTTTTTTCCGAGACAAACTTACACCTTCCATCTTTCTTGGCCATGGTGGAGCAGGGAGCAATCCGATTCCTCTCTTGGTCATCGTGGCGCAGGGAGCACTCCGATTCGGCACTTCACGAGTCTAATTAGCTAGGGAAAAAAATACTTGTAGCTCCAACTGACATTGACATTATTTCACAATATTGCCAAATGCTTTATATAACAGTAAAGTGAATACTACGGTGACAGTATAAAGCTAATAACACATCTAATTCATACAGAAGTACCGTACTTATTTTAAACGTACTAGGTTGCTCCAGCGCTGCCGTAGAAAAACAACGAAGACTTGGCAACCATAACCACAAAACCAGACAACCACAAAACCAGACAAAAGCAGAATCAACCACGAACCACAACCATAAACTAACCATACCTAGACTCCACGTACCTAATATAAACCTAATATCCAGCTCCATTCTATCTTTCCTAACACCCTCTCTAGCCCACCCATCCACCTAACCAGCTAAAATAACCAATCCATCTTGAAGTACCTGTTCTATCCAGCTGTGGGGAGGGGGAAGATTAGTAAACAACAACAATAATAATAATAATAATAATAATATGGGCGTGCGACAAGGTTGTGTGATGTCGCCATGGTTCAATACATAAATGGATGAGCTGATGAGAAAAGTAAAAACACGAGTTGGAGAGAGGGATGGCGTTGGTAAAGATTGGTGATGGATGGAATATCTCAAATCTCTTGTATGATGATGATGCAGTGCTACTTACAAATACAGTACCGGGCAAGAACCTGGTAGACCAGTACAGAGTTTTGCTGATTATGAGCGTCGTGCCTTGAGAGTAAATGCGGAAAAGAGTAACGTGATGGTAATCGTGACAGAAGGTGACTCTGATGTTAGTGAATGGAAAGTGGAGAATTGGTGAGAGTTCAAATACCTGGGTACAGTGATAGAAAAGAGGAACATGTGCAAAGGAAGTGGAAAGTAGAGTGACAAGGAAGGAAAGTTGCTGGTGCTATGAAGGCCTTCATAAGAAACAGAAGCTTGAATGTTGCACCTGTACGAGGCTTATATAAGGGAATGTTAGTGCCAGCTTTAAAATATGGATGCGAGACTATGGTGTGGCATGAAAATGAAGTCAAGAGTGAGCAGTGGAAATGGTACTGCTGAGGAATGTACAGTATGTGGAGTACTGAGTGGATAGGATACGAAATAGTGTGATTCGTGAAAGATGTGGAGTAAGGAAGTCTGAGGACACCAGAATCGAGGAGTGTACTGGAATGGAATGGTCATGTGGAGCGAATGGATAACAACAGAGTGGTGAAAAATATATATCTGAGTGAATTTGAAGGAGGGAGGAGGCGAGGTAGGCCAAGGAGAAGCTGGATGGGTGTGTGAGGAAGAGAGGTTTGGAAGTCGGTGAGGCTAGGGGACTGACGAGATCGAGTTGGCTAGACGAATGTTGAGAGAAGTGCATGATCAAGGATTTAGCACCCTTTTTTAACGTGACAGCGTTAGAATTGACTATCGGATACCTTCATGTGAAGCTACAGAATGTGGAAAATTTTTAACGTATGAGCCAGGATTCTCGGGCTTGAATAATGAAACGGAAGCGAGGACCATTAGATCGGGCAAACTTGGACTGCCTTGTTGTTACTCACCCTGACCAAGGGTGGGGAAGGATGTCCGGATAATAAATAATAATAATAATAATAATAATAATAATCGTAATAATGTATATAATATATATAATAAATCAAGTTATTAATATGAACGTGGAGAACCAAATCTATTGTGAAACGGAATAATATGGTGAACACTGTAGAAAATTTTAAATATCTGGGAACGATTGTACCATCTAATGGATCATTAAACAATGAAATTGAGGAGAGGATTAGACAGGCTTGGCAAGCTGTTGGAAAGTTGAAAACTGGAATAATATGCTTTCTGTACATACTAAAGTAAAAATTTACAAGTCCATAGTTAGACCAATTTTAATTTATGGGCATGAGTCATGGTACAGTACAATTGCAACAGATCCGAAAGTATTAGGATATGAGAAAATACTGAGAAGGATTCTTGAGGTAAAGTGGCAAGACAGTTACAAATGAAAGAGTAAGGGATATTGAGAGAGTGGAACCAGTTGATGAATATGCGAGACTCGCTGGAAATGGCTGGGGCACATATATAGAAAAGGCAGTTTAATACAGGATGTGCCAGAGCGGACTGCTAGAGGAAGAAGAGGCAGAGGAAGGCCGAGGGAAACGAGGCTGAGGATAATGAAAAGCAGGAGAGGAGTGTTGGTGGGACCTGAAGGAGATGGCAAGAAAAATATTGGCGGAGAGAATTCATCGAGGCCCTATGCATCCCGTGGGGTGCCACATGAAATGACTGATAAATCGTACAGGAAAACAAATGGTAAAAAAGACAATTATGAAATTCGTAAAAATCACCTATGCATTTATGGGACCTGCAATGATTGAAAAAAAAAAAAAAAATACGGTAGGAAAAAAAAAAAAAAAGTTAACTTAGCTCTTTTGCTGCGGGATGCGGTGACCAGGTGGGTAAAGTCCCGTTCAGCTTGGCACGGAAACAGGCATGGAATCTGGCAGGTGAAGTCCCGGGCGCATTCCAATCATCCCCGACACTAGGCCCCAACAGACAAATATTGCTGGTCATTAGGGAATAATAATAGTATTACCAGTAATAGTAACAGACATTAAGAAGTCCAAATACCATTACTAATTACTAATATCAATAACAGTTACCAATACCGATACCACTAAAGCAAGGAGAGAAGCCGGTGTGCTGAGCGGAATAGGGATAATTTCAGCCTTGGTCCTCTCTCCACCCCTGCTCCTGATAGACTGACGTGGCAGGTTGGAATGTGAAGCCTTGGTGCTCAAATGGCAAGTGTTTCATACAGGCTCACGAAGCTTCAAAGCACATTTCCCTTGGCGATGTATTCTACCTATCCTTCCCTATTCCCTTGTACGATATCAGTGTAATAGGGACTGGGCTTAATAACATAAGGAAATTTTATTGTACATTCAATTGGCAGATATTTCATTCCATTGCTTAGGAGGGTCGAAGCACCTTTCCCGTGGCGATGTATTTTACCTGTCAGTCATTAATCAATTGTATTATATCAAAAGGGACATGGTTTGCACTGATAACATACAGGGAAATGTTAATGTATTATCACGATCACTAATTTCCTTATTCCCCCGCCTCGAAGCGGGTCGAAGCCAGGATAGAGGTCATGCCAGGCGAGCGAACACAGGGTAACGAGAGGCTCACTCACCTGAACCGCAACTCAGGCTCAAGGACGAAACACATGAGCACTGATATGAAACAGTGTTGAATCCTATGATTTTAATATTATGCTATGATTTTAATTTTATGTTCATAAAAATAACTCAATGACAGCACAAGGCACATCAGTTGTTGGAGACAATGTTTTGCTGTTACTGTAATAGGTATTACATTTATTATTGTTGGTACCGATATCTAATGTGAGTAGAATTGTTGTCACTGTCGATTGTGGTACGCATTAAATATTAAGTCATTATTACTAGCTGAATAATGAGGAAAGGTGTAATGTGACAAAAAAATCAAAGTAGATTATAGTAAATGCACAGGAAGAATAAAATAGAAAAAGAAAAGATCAGTGATGAAAATGTTTGGTGCCTCGTGAGTCTTAAGCCCACTCGGAAATAAATAGCTCGGACAGGCACCGGATTCACAATATAACCGGATTCACAGTAAGTACGTGAGATGCACATGGATTAAAAGAAAGCATAGTAGGTAGGATGAATGGATTCCTTATTCACCTGCAATTCATACCATTTTTTTTTTCTTTTCAATGGAAATCCGTCATGCAGTTAATTTCAAAGGGTCTCAAAATATCACTTTTCAGACACGATGACACCTGATTGATGGCTTTACATTACCTTTATCGATGCACAAACTTACAATCCCTTAACCTCGGCACGGCAGGGAAGGACAGGGCAGGGCAAGGAAGGACAGGGCAGTGTGGGGACGGTCACATCCTCTTTACACATTCCAGTCTGCAAGCTTATACAAATACTTCATCGGGTTTTTTGAAGTTACCACAGCTTAAGCTATCTAATTTCACAGTGTTCATATTTTTCAGACAAACACTAAGTCTTGGAGGTCTACAGTACCTTTTTCCGAGACAAACTTACACCTTCCATCTTTCTTGGCCATGGTGGAGCAGGTAGCAATCCGATTCCTCTCTTGGTCATCGTGGCGCAGGGAGCACTCCGATTCGGCACTTCACGAGTCTAATTAGCTAGGGAAAAAAATACTTGTAGCTCCAACTGACATTAAAATTATTTCACAATATTGCCAAATGCTTTATATAACAGTAAAGTGAATACTACAGTGACAATATAAAGCTAATAACACATCTAATTCATACAGAAGTACCGTACTTATTTTAAACGTACTAGGTTGCTCCAGCGCTGCCGTAGAAAAACAACGAAGACTTGGCAACCATAACCACAAAACCAGACAAACACAAAACCAGACAACCACAAAACCAGACAAAAGCAGTATCAACCACGAACCACAACCATAAACTAACCATACCTAGACTCCACGTACCTAATACTGTATAAACCTAATATCCAGCTCCATTCTATCTTTCCAAACACCCTCTCTAGCCCACCCATCCACCTAGCCAGCTAAAATAACCAATCCATCTTGAAGTACCTGTTCTATCCAGCTGTGGGGAGGGGGAAGATTAGTAAACAACAACAATAATAATAATAAATAATAATAATAATAATAATATGGGCGTGCGACAAGGATGTGTGATGTCGCCATGGTTAAATATGTAAATGGATGAGCTGATAAGTAAAAACACGAGGTGGAGAGAGGGATGGCGTTGGTAAAGATTGGTGATGGATGGAATATCTCAAATCTCTTGTATGATGATGATGCAGTGCTACTTACAAATACAGTACCGGGCAAGAACCTGGTAGACCAGTACAGAGTTTTGCTGATTATGAGCGTCGTGCCTTGAGAGTAAATGCGGAAAAGAGTAACGTGATGGTAATCGTGACAGAAGGTGACTCTGATGTTAGTGAATGGAAAGTGGAGAATTGGTGAGTTCAAATACCTGGGTACAGTGGTAGAAAAGAGGAACATGTGCAAAGGAAGTGGAAAGTAGAGTGACAAAGAAGGAAAGTTGCTGGTGCTATGAAGGCCTTCATAAGAAACAGAGGCTTGAATGTTGCACCTGTACGAGGCTTATATAAGGGAGTGTTAGTGCCAGCTTTAAAATATGGATGCGAGACTATGGTGTGGCATGAAAATGAAGTCAAGAGTGAGCAGTGGAAATGGTACTGCTGAGGAATGTATGTGGAGTACTGAGTGGATAGGATACGAAATAGTGTGATTCGTGAAAGATGTGGAGTAAGGAAGTCTGCGGACACCAGAATCGAGGAGTGTACTGGGATGGAATGGTCATGTGAAGCGAATGGATAACAATCGAGTGGTGAAAAATATATATCTGAGTGAATTTGAAGGAGGGAGGAGGCGAGGTAGGCCAAGGAGAAGCTGGATGGGTGTGTGAGGAAGAGAGGTTTGGAAGTCGGTGAGGCTAGGGGACTGACGAGATCGAGTTGGCTGGACGAATGTTGTGAGAAGTGCATGATCAGGGATTTAGCACCCTTATTTAACGTGACAGAGTTCGAACTGACTATCGGATACGTTCATGTGAAGCTACAGAATGTGGAAAATTTTTAACGTATGAGCCAGGATTCTCGGGCTTGAATAATAAGGAAACGGAAGCGTGGCCCATTGGATCGGGCAAACTTGGGCTATCTTGTTGTTACTCACCCTGACCAAGGGTGGGGAAGGATGTCCGGATAATAAATATTAATAATAATAATAATCGTAATAATGTATATAATATATTTAATAAATCTGAACTTATTAATATGAACGTGGAGAACCAAATCTATTGTGTAACGGAATAATGTGGTGAACACTAAAAAATTTTAAATATCTGGGAACGATTGTATCATCTAATGGATCATTAAACAATGAAATTGAGGAAAGGATTAGACAGGCTTGGCAAGCTGTTGGAATGTTGGAAACTGTTTGGAATAATATGCTTTCTGTACATACTAAAGTAAAAATTTACAAGTCCATGGTTAGACCAATTTTAATTTATGGACATGAGTCATGGTACAGTACAATTGCAACAGATCCGAAAGTATTAGGATATGAGAAAATACTGAGAAGGATTCTTGAGGTAAAGTGGCAAGAGAATTACAAATGAAAGAGTAAGGGATATTGCGAGAGTGGAACCAGTTGATGAATATGCGAGACTAACTGGAAATGGCTGGGGCACATATATAGAAAAGGCAGTTTAATACAGGATGTGCCAGAGCGGACTGCTAGAGGAAGAAGAGGCAGAGGAAGGCCGAGGGAAACATGGTTGAGGATAATGAAAAGCAGGAGAGGAGTGTTGGTGGGACCTGAAGGAGATGGCAAGAGAAATATTGGCGGAGAGAATTCATCGAGGCCCTATGCATCCCGTGGGGTGCCACATGAAATGATTGATAAATCGTACAGGAAAACAAATGGTAAAAAAGACAATTATGAAATTCGTAAAAATCAACTATACATTTATGGGACCTGCAATGAAAAAAAAAAAAAAAAAAGTTAACTTAGCTCTTTTGCTGTGGGATGCAGTGACCAGGTGGGTAGAGTCCCGTTCAGCTTGGCACGGAAACAGGCATGGAATCTGGCAGGTGAAGTCCCCGGCGCATTCCAATCATCCCCGACACTAGGCCCCAACAGACAAATATTGCTGGTCATTAGGGAATAATAGTAGTATTAACAGTAATAGTAACATTATGAAGTCCAAAAACCATTACTAATATCAATAACAGTTACCAATACCGATACCACTAAAGCAAGGAGAGTAAGCCCGTGTGGTGAGCGGAATAGGGATAATTTCAGCCTTGGTCCTCTCTCCACCCCTGCTCCTGATAGACTGACGTGGCAGGTTGGAATGTGAAGCCTTGGTGCTCAAATGGCAAGTGTTTCATACAAGCTCACGAAGCTTCAAAGCACATTTCCCTTGGCGATGTATTCTACCTATCCTTCCCTATTCCCTTGTATGATAGTATAATAGGGACTGGGCTTAACATATAGGGAAATTTTATTGTACATTCAATTGGCAGATATTTCATTCCATTGCTTAGGAGGGTCGAAGCACCTTTCCCGTGGCGATGTATTTACCTGTCAGTCATTAATCAATTGTATTATATCAAAAGGGACATGGTTTGCACTGATAACATACAGGGAAATGTTAATGTATTATCACGATCACTAATTTCCTTACCCCCCCGGCTCGATGCGGGTCTAAGCCAGGGTAGAGGTCATGCCAGGCGAGCGAACACAGGGTAACGAGAGGCTCACTCACCTGAATGGCAACTCAGGCTCAAGGACGAAACACATGAGCACTGATATGAAACAGTGTTGAATCCTATGATTTTAATATTATGCTATGATTTTAATTTTATGTTCATAAAAATAACTCAATGACAGCACAAGGCACATCAGTTGTTGGAGACAATGTTTTGCTGTTACTGTAATAGGTATTACATTTATTATTGTTGGTACTGATATCTGTAATGTGAGTAGAATTGTTGTCACTGTCGATTGTGGTACGCATTAAATATTAAGTCATTATTACTAGCTGAATAATGAGGACAGGTGTAATGTGACAAACAAATCAAAAGTAGATTATAGTAAATGCACAGGAAGAATAAAATAGAAAAAGAAAAGATCAGTGATGAAAATGTTTGGTGCCTCGTGAGTCTTAAGCCCACGCGGAAATAAATAGCTCGGACAGGCACCGGATTCACAATATAATCGGATTCACAGTAAGTACTTGAGATGCACATGGATTAAAAGAAAGCATAGTAGGTAGGATGAATGGATTCCTTATTCAGCTGCAATTCATGATACCATTTTTTTTTCTTTTCAATGGAAATCCGTCATGCAGTTAATTTCAAAGGGTCTCAAAATATCACTTTTCAGACACGATGACACCTGATTGATGGCTTTACATTACCTTTATCGATGCACAAACTTACAATCCCTTAACCTCGGCACGGCAGGGAAGGACAGGGCAGGGCAAGGAAGGGCAGGGCAGTGTGGGGACGCTCACATCCTCTTTACACATTCCAGTCTGCAAGCTTATACAAATACTTCATCGGGTTTTTTGAAGTTACCACAGCTTAAGCTATCTAATTTCACAGTGTTCATATTTTTCAGACAAACACTAAGTCTTGGAGGTCTACAGTACCTTTTTCCGAGACAAACTTACACCTTCCATCTTTCTTGGCCATGGTGGAGCAGGTAGCAATCCGATTCCTCTCTTGGTCATCGTGGCGCAGGGAGCACTCCGATTCGGCACTTCACGAGTCTAATTAGCTAGGGAAAAAAATACTTGTAGCTCCAACTGACATTAAAATTATTTCACAATATTGCCAAATGCTTTATATAACAGTAAAGTGAATACTACAGTGACAATATAAAGCTAATAACACATCTAATTCATACAGAAGTACCGTACTTATTTTAAACGTACTAGGTTGCTCCAGCGCTGCCGTAGAAAAACAACGAAGACTTGGCAACCATAACCACAAAACCAGACAAACACAAAACCAGACAAAAGCAGAATCAACCACGAACCACAACCATAAACTAACCATACCTAGACTCCACGTACCTAATATAAACCTAATATCCAGCTCCATTCTATCTTTCCTAACACCCTCTCTAGCCCACCCATCCACCTAGCCAGCTAAAATAACCAATCCATCTTGAAGTACCTGTTCTATCCAGCTGTGGGGAGGGGGAAGATTAGTAAACAACAACAACAACAACAATAATAATAATAATAATAATAATAATAATAATAATATGGGCGTGCGACAAGGTTGTGTGATGTCGCCATGGTTCAATACATAAATGGATGAGCTGATAAGTAAAAACACGAGGTGGAGAGAGGGATGGCGTTGGTAAAGATTGGTGATGGATGGAATATCTCAAATCTCTTGTATGATGATGATGCAGTGCTACTTACAAATACAGTACCGGGCAAGAACCTGGTAGACCAGTACAGAGTTTTGCTGATTATGAGCGTCGTGCCTTGAGAGTAAATGCGGAAAAGAGTAACGTGATGGTAATCGTGACAGAAGGTGACTCTGATGTTAGTGAATGGAAAGTGAAGAATTGGTGAGAGTTCAAATACCTGGGTACCGTGATAGAAAAGAGGAACATGTGCAAAGGAAGTGGAAAGTAGAGTCACAAGGAAGGAAAGTTGCTGGTGCTATGAAGGCCTTCATAAGAAACAGAAGCTTGAATGTTGCACCTGTACGAGGCTTATATAAGGGAATGTTAGTGCCAGCTTTAAAATATGGATGCGAGACTATGGTGTGGCATGAAAATGAAGTCAAGAGCGAGCAGTGGAAATGGTACTGCTGAGGAATGTACAGTATGTGGAGTTCTGAGTGGATAGGATACGAAATAGTGTGATTCGTGAAAGATGTGGAGTAAGGAAGTCTGCGGACACCAGAATCGAGGAGTGTACTGGGATGGAATGGTCATGTGGAGCGAATGGATAACAACAGAGTGGTGAAAAATATATATCTGAGTGAATTTGAAGGAGGGAGGAGGCGAGGTAGGCCAAGGAGAAGCTGGATGGGTGTGTGAGGAAGAGAGGTTTGGAAGTCGGTGAGGCTAGGGGACTGACGAGATCGAGTTGGCTAGACGAATGTTGTGAGAAGTGCATGATCAAGGATTTAGCACCCTTTTTTAACGTGACAGCGTTCGAATTGACTATCGGATACGTTCATGTGAAGCTACAGAATGTGGAAAATTTTTAACGTATGAGCCAGGATTCTCGGGCTTGAATAATGACGAAACGGAAGCGAGGCCCATTGGATCGGGCAAACTTGGACTGCCTTGTTGTTACTCACCCTGACCAAGGGTGGGGAAGGATGTCCGGATAATAAATAATAATAATAATAATAATCGTAATAATGTACATAATATATATAATAAATCAAGTTATTAATATGAACGTGGAGAACCAAATCTATTGTGAAACGGAATAATATGGTGAACACTGTAGAAAATTTTAAATATCTGGGAACGATTGTACCATCTAATGGATCATTAAACAATGAAATTGAGGAGAGGATTAGACAGGCTTGGCAAGCTGTTGGAAAGTTGAAAACTGGAATAATATGCTTTATGTACATACTAAAGTAAAAATTTACAAGTCCATAGTTAGACCAATTTTAATTTATGGGCATGAGTCATGGTACAGAACAATTGCAACAGTTCCGAAAGTATTAGGATATGAGAAAATACTGAGAAGGATTCTTGAGGTAAAGTGGCAAGACAGTTACAAATGAAAGAGTAAGGAATATTGAGAGAGTGGAACCAGTTGAATATGCGAGACTCGCTGGAAATGGCTGGGGCACATATATAGAAAAGGCAGTTTAATACAGGATGTGCCAGAGCGGACTGCTAGAGGAAGAAGAGGCAGAGGAAGGCCGAGGGAAACAAGGCTGAGGATAATGAAAAGCAGGAGAGGAGTGTTGGTGGGACCTGAAGGAGATGGCAAGAGAAATATTGGCGGAGAGAATTCATCGAGGCCTTATGCATCCCGTGGGGTGCCACATGAAATGATTGATAAATCGTACAGGAAAACAAATGGTAAAAAAGACAATTATGAAATTCGTAAAAATCGACTATGCATTTATGGGACCTGCAATGATTGAAAAAAAAAAAAAAAACGGTAGGAAAAAAAAAAAAAGTTAACAGCTCTTTTGCTGCGGGATGCGGTGACCAGGTGGGTAGAGTCCCGTTCAGCTTGGCACGGAAACAGGCATGGAATCTGGCAGGTGAAGTCCCCGGCGCATTCCAATCATCCCCGACACTGGGCCCCAACAGACAAATATTGCTGGTCATTAGGGAATAATAATAGTATTACCAGTAATAGTAACACACATTATGAAGTCCAAAAACCATTACTAATATCAATAACAGTTACCAATACCGATACCACTAAAGCAAGGAGAGAAGCCGGTGTGCTGAGCGGAATAGGGATAATTTCAGCCTTGGTCCTCTCTCCACCCCTGCTCCTGATAGACTGACGTGGCAGGTTGGAATGTGAAGCCTTGGTGCTCAAATGGCAAGTGTTTCATACAAGCTCACGAAGCTTCAAAGCACATTTCCCTTGGCGATGTATTCTACTTATCCTTCCCTATTCCCTTGTATGATATTAGTGTAATACGTTCTGGGCTTAACATATAGGGAAATTTTATTGTACATTCAATTGGCAGATATTTCATTCCATTGCTTAGGAGGGTCGAAGCACCTTTCCCGTGGCGATGTATTTACCTGTCAGTCATTAATCAATTGTATTATATCAAAAGGGACATGGTTTGTACTGAAAACATACAGGGAAATGTTAATGTATTATCACGATCACTAATTTCCTTACCCCCCCGGCTCGAAGCGGGTCGAAACCAGGGTAGAGGTCATGCCAGGCGAGCGAACACAGGGTAACGAGAGGCCCACTCACCTGAACCGCAACTCAGGCTCAAGGACGAAACACATGAGCACTGATATGAAACAGTGTTGAATCCTATGATTTTAATATTATGCTATGATTTTAATTTTATGTTCATAAAAATAATTCAATGACAGCACAAGGCACATCAGTTGTTGAAGACAATGTTTTGCTGTTAATGTAATAGATATTACATTTATTATTGATGGTACTGATATCGGTAATGTGAGTAGAATTGTTGTCACTGTCGATTGTGGTACGCATTAAATATTAGTCATTA
This sequence comes from Coenobita brevimanus, assembly GCF_032717465.1. Classification (NCBI taxonomy): domain Eukaryota; kingdom Metazoa; phylum Arthropoda; class Malacostraca; order Decapoda; family Coenobitidae; genus Coenobita; species Coenobita brevimanus. The sequence continues at coordinate 5,524,522 of NC_136973.1, read as the reverse complement.
TTACTAGCTGAATAATGAGGACAGGTGTAATGTGACAAACAAATCAAAAGTAGATTATAGTAAATGCACAGGAAGAATAAAATAGAAAAAGAAAAGATCAGTGTTGAAAATGTTTGGTGCCTCGCGAGTCTTAAGCCCACTCGGAAATAAATAGCTCGGACAGGCACCGGATTCACAATATAACCGAATTCACAGTAAGTACGTGAGATGCACATGGATTCAAAGAAAGCATAGTAGGTAGGATGAATGGATTCCTTATTCAGCTGCAATTCATGATACCATTTTTTTCTTTTCAATGGAAATCCGTCATGCAGTTCGTGAATTATATCAGACTGCTGGGCTAAGGCCGCCTCCCCACACGATCAGTATTACAGATCAATATTTGGTACTGATCAATGGTATTGATCGTGTATAGGTATACTGAAGGACTTTTCAATAAATTGACATCAAAATTAGTTTGATTTTCTGTCAATAATATTGACATATGTCAATAATATTGATCGTGTGTGGTAGCTTCAGTAATATTTAGTAGTATTTTCCCAGTCTCTCCTGATAGCTAAAGAATGATGTCAGCCTCTACAAAATAAGAAGCTAGGAAGTTTATTCTTGAAGTAATTCGAGTTTACCGCAACCTTCCATCCCTTTGGAAGATAAAAACCTTATGAATATAGTGATCGGAACAAGAAATTGAAGTCATATGAAATATTACGTAGAAAATATTAAGAGAGATTCCCAGAGGCTACCAGTGATGACGTAAAGAAAAAAATACTTTCCGTACAAATTTCAAAAAGGAACTGAAAAAAGTTTGACTAACAAAAATCGGGAATGGCGACTGATGAAGTTTATGGAACAAGTCAATGGTACTTATGAAGATATGCTTTTCCACAGTGATCAAGAAACACCTTCAGTGTCAAGGAGTAGCATCGACGTCATGCAGGAAATAGATAATAATGAATCACTAGTATCTGCTTTGAATTTATTACCAGTGTAATCATTTATTGCCTATGTAGTCATATAGAGTTCACAAGAATATTTAAATATATCCATATGATGTGGCTTTCGGTTCACCAACCATCCCTTCATCCAACATCTTTTTTTTTTTTTTTTTTTTTTTTCTTCAACTGCCAATGGTAGAGCAAGTGCTATAACACCATCACAGTCCGTATCCATGCTTTGATGTTTCCGTCTTGACGCCAGTTACTCAAATGAATATTGATCAATAGTACTGAACCCTTTGTGGCAGCCGGGTTTTTTACAATTATTGATGTCAATATTATTGATCGTGCTCTTTTTCAGCCTTGGCTTCGACTTCAGTGAGCCATGGGCGAAAAGAAATTAATGATGACGATAGTACTAAATGTAAGAATAAACCAAGAAGAAAAATGTGCTAGGTGAGACTCGTGAACCGGAGTAACGGTAAAACAATTTCCAACAAGCGATTTATTTCAGTAATGACATGGACAGAGACCATAACTTTACCCTATAAATTGCTACAGGGAATAAATAACTAAGAGAGAGAGAGAGAGAGAGAGAGAGAGAGAGAGAGAGAGAGAATTGGTTTACGAGTGTGGTATGCTGAGGAGGGATTGGCAAAGAGAGCTGTAAAATGTTAAATGATTGGCCGGTTCTGTAAGGCGTGATCTGATTCGCTAGGGAGAGAGAGAGAAAGAAAAAGAGAGAGTGGGGGGAGGGGGGGAGAAAGAGGGAGAGAGGGGGGGAAGCGAGGTGAGGTAGGACGGAGAGAAGTCAACTCGTCAAAAACCAACTGACCATCAGAGCAAACACAACAGGTGGATTTTTTATGCGTGGTATAGTAAGTTTTTTTTTTTTGTTTGTGTGTGTATGTTCGTGTGTTTATTTGGGCACATTTTATTTGGGCACATTTTATTTGGGCACATTTTATTTGGGCACATTTTATTTACACTGTTTTACTTATGTATTAATTTTTTTTTCGCAGGTAGAGAGAGGTTATTGATGAGTGATTGACGCGACGAAACTGAAATGAAGAAGGTCGGCAGAGAGGGTATTCTATTTAATTGCTGTCATGGTAAATATAACTTTGGTCAAAGATGCTTTGTATTTCCTATTTGTATTTCGTTTATGAAACAATGATTCTTAGTATAAATCGGTGTATTGAATTGACTGATCTTTTCACTTTCTTTTCGGTAATCTATATATACCTAGCTAAGATTTCCATTCAATTAGTTTCAGAGTTCGTGAGTTGCAAGAACAATCGATGATGGTCAAGGACGAGACCGGTACCTGCGAGTTCAATCCACACTAAGCAAGATCCTGTACATCGAGATCGATCTGAGTCGAGGAAAGGTAGAGATTGTAAACTAGGTGTCCGATCAAAGAGGTATCGGCAGAGATCGTCAGCTGGGTGTCAGAGCCAAGAGAGGTATCGGCAGAGATCGTCAGCTGGGTGTCAGAGCCAAGAGAGGTATCGGCAGAGATCGTCAGCTGGGTGTCGGAGCCAAGAGAGGTATCGGCAGAGATCGTCAGCTGGGTGTCGGAGCCAAGAGAGGTATCGGGAGAGATCGTCAGCTGGGTGTCGGAGCCAAGAGAGGTATCGGGAGAGATAGTCAGCTGGGTGTCGGAGCCAAGAGAGGTATCGGGAGAGATCGTCAGCTGGGTGTCGGAGCCAAGAGAGGTATCGGGAGAGATCGTCAGCTGGGTGTCGGAGCCAAGAGAGGTATCGGGAGAGATCGTCAGCTGGGTGTCGGAGCCAAGAGAGGTATCGGGAGAGATCGTCAGCTGGGTGTCGGAGCCAAGAGAGGTATCGGGAGAGATCGTCAGCTGGGTGTCGGAGCCAAGAGAGGTATCGGCAGAGATCGTCAGCTGGGTGTCGGAGCCAAGAGAGGTATCGGCAGAGATCGTCAGCTGGGTGTCGGAGCCAAGAGAGGTATCGGCAGAGATCGTCAGCTGGGTGTCGGAGCCAAGAGAGGTATCGGCAGAGATCGTCAGCTGGGTGTCGGAGCCAAGAGAGGTATCGGCAGAGATCGTCAGCTGGGTGTCGGAGCCAAGAGAGGTATCGGCAGAGATCGTCAGCTGGGTGTCAGAGCCAAGAGAGGTATCGGCAGAGATCGTCAGCTGGGTGTCAGAGCCAAGAAGGATTGGTTGCGCGAGCTGAAAAAAAAAATCTGTCTGGCTTGAGGAAGGACTACACTAAACTGAGATATAAACTGAAATGTGAAAGACAGATAGCGTCAGCAGTGAGGCTAGTTCAGCCAAGAATTTCCTTGGGTAAGAAAAACCATGGACACAAAACGGAATAACACTGCCATGGACAACAGGGTAATTTTAAGTAACTCTAGTCACTTCAAATAGGTACTGGCACTTGTCATGTACATTGATAATAAAAATGTAAATTGCAACGGTTTGGAAGTTAATGCCTACAAGTAATCCTTAAAACTCCCCATGTCTTTAGTCCTTGATTCTTAAGACTTATCTTACTCTTAAGTCAACTTTTTAAAGTTCAGACGAAACACTTCTCACACAATAAAATCGTCTGGATAAGGCAAGGGAAGGAAGTTATGCCAAAATCTATCTCCAACATTTAACTGGAGGTCATGAACATAATTTACTGAAGCAAGACTGCAAAGGAACAAAGCCATCTAACATCAAGAGAAAAGCGTAACATCAGAACGATGGGGAAATCAAAGATCAAACTAATAAGTTTGTAATGACAATGTGGAGAATAAAGATCACAACAAAAATGAACAGATAAACCAAGATTGGAGATGGTGTACGAAGGCATAGGTGAGGCGATGTAGGTGTGGGGAAAAGTTGCTACGGACGTAATAAGGATCAATGAGGGACATGGGCAAAATTAAGACTGGAATGAGTTAATAGGTCAGATGGTTTGACTAAAAGTAACATGCTAGAGGAAGGTAAAAATGAAAAATTTAAGCCCTGTCCACACGAGCGGCCAATGCCCGCGGGCACATGCGAGCAGTTTGCCTGTTGACGGGCTCAACGCTTGTGCCCGCGGGCAAATGCGTAAATTGCCACGAATTTGCCCGCGGGCACAAGCGAGCAGTTTGCCTGTTGACGGGCTCACCGCTTGTGCCCGCGGGCATTGCCCGCTCGTGTGGACAGGGCTTTACACCAAATTACAGGTGTCCTCCACTCAATATCTAAAGTCCCGTCCACACGAGCGGGCAATGCCCGCGGGCACAAGCGAGCAGTTTGCCTGTTGACGGGCTCCCCGCTTGTGCCCGTGGGTAAATGCGTAAATTGCCCGTGGCAATTTACGCATTTGCCCGCGGGCACAAGCGGTGAGCCCGTCAACAGGCAAACTGCTCGCTTGTGCCCGCGGGCATTGCCTGCTCGTGTGGACAGGGCTTAAGTTGGACTAAAACAGCCATGTTTATATTGGCGGGGGGGGGGGGGGGGAATAAGAACTGATAGGCGGAAGATGCAGAACTCATTAACCATTTCATGTTAGAGGCCATAAGCTTATTAAATGTTACAGCATAGAAACTGCTGTTTACTAAGTATTAATAATGAAGACTGCACTCTGCCATAATCATATATACACGCAGTAAAAGTACTAACACGTATAAACAGCACGCAAATATCTCTATTGCCAGACGCCATAATCCCGTAATGGGTGGTCATTTGACTGAGTTGTGTTTTACGGGGAGGGGCACTAACTCTCCACCAACCCACTTGTTGACATGTAGGGAGCACGTATGGTTTGGTTATATGGTTACCACCCAGCGTTGTAAATGGTTTCTTGGCTTACATGAAACCATTTGGCTTGTCACTCGATGTAAAGCCACCTGTAAGGGAAAGAAAAGCTATAAGAAGGGACAGGAAGAGATGGGAGAAATAGGAAGAGAGGAGGGCAGACACAGAAAAAGAATGATAAAGGCTAAGGAAGAAGTAGGCAGCACTACAAGTGAGTGGATGATGGTCGCCAATACCTATTCATATAAAAACACGCCCACCCACACTCTAGGGAACATGAATCTGAATTTTACTTACCTCACGCACCTCGAAAGTTTTTGAGATGTCAGGAAGTGGCTGGTTGACGTGATAAGCTTTCTGGAGTCCACTTTGGACATATCCTACGGCCATAATTTCTGAAAATGTACTAGAGTTGCAGAATATCACTATCACTCTTGCCACCAAATATATCAATTATCGCCGCCATTATCAAATCCATAATCACCATCACTGTCGCCATCATCAAACTCATCACCACCATCATCATCATCATCAGTATTACCCTCCTCCTCCTCCTCCTCCTCCCCCCCATTATCATCATCATCATCACAACAATTACCATCACCCTCCTCCTCCTCATCAGCACAACAATTACCATCACCCTCCTCCTCCTCATAATCATCATCATCACAATAAGTACCATCACCCTCCTCCTCCTCCTCATCATCATCATCATCACAACAATTACCATCACCCTCCTCCTCATCAGCACAACAATTACCATCACCCTCCTCCTCATCATCATCATCACAACAATTACCATTACCCTCCTCCTCCTCATCATCATCATCAACCATCATTATCATATCATCATCAATATAACATCATAATATTATCCATCCATCATCACCATCATATCATCCATCCATCATCATCACCATCCATCCATCATCATCCATGCATCCATCATCATCCATGCATCCACCATTATCATCATCATCCATCCATCCTCCACCATTATCATCATCATCATCCATCCATCCATCCATTATCATCCACCACCACCACCACCCAAGCCCTATATGCAGTAGGTATACATAAACAAAGATATTGAAATCCATCATTGTACATAAATTATATATTTTTAATGCATCTGTACATCAGCGTAAGGTGCCGAGGCTTGGCTTACCTCAGGCCAGTACACTGAAGGGTAGATGACCAAGCTCCTTCCCCGGCCGACATTACAAATATATATACTGCATATATATATATATATATATGCCCGATTTATATTCACTTGATAGTACCTGTGACCTGATTTGACTAGTAACCAAGGAGACTCGTGCCCCATTTCCTCAAAGATCTCTAACCCCTTTCAGCCAGGTGTAGCACAGAACCAATGAAGGAACACTGGCACGATGCTATGTTACTTTATCCCGATCCATTAATGGGGAGACAGGCAGACCTTCCAATTTCTCAAGGTCGCTTTGGTTGAAGAATTCCTGTTGAAAAAGACAATAAAAGTATCAGTGTTGATAAAAGTTTTTAAAAGCTTCAATCTATCTATCTATAGCCCCTAAATCTGTTAATCCTATGAGTGGTAGCCACAAAATAGCGCCTCCACGTCTTCCTGTTCCCTGCCATTTCATTACCCTCCCTCCAACTTGCACCTCCCCTCTCTTATGTACCTCTCCATCCCTCCATCTATCTTCAGTCTCCCCCTCCTTCTCCCCCCCCTCCTCCACCTCGCTCATACTCTCCTAGTTAGTCTCTCATTCCCCATCCCCCAACTTTCACCCCTTCCCTCATATAACTCCCTACACCATCCCTCCATCTCATTCTCAGTCTCTCCCTCCCTCTCCCCGCTTCACCTCACTCACATACACTCTCTTGTTTATGGGCCTTGGTGCACAAAATCAGCTTGGCGACATCTGGGAGGACTGACTTTGGTGCAGAGTTCCTGTTCAGACACTTCAACGTCAGTGCTTTCAGTGACCCCCGAGCTGGTCTGGTAGTTTCCCAGCAGTTCACCAAACTGTACACTTTAACATGCAGTCACAGACTTCAGTGATGGCGATATGTCCTTCACACTGGCCAAGACAAAATACGACCAAACCACAGCCAAGCACCCAGCATTCAGTTTCCCAGCCGTATCTCGCGGAATATGACTGGTTGATACCGGTCATAGGATCCTAGGGTTGTTAAAAATAGGGCCACAATCAGAAGACCTGATAATACTTGTATATGCTACTGATGGTCCTCATGGTCACAGGGCAGGTCAGCTTCAGAGAAAAGGAGTCTGTTGTGGGTGACCCTTTCATCTCTTGACATGGGTTTGGCCTAGGTCAAGAGAATTAGGCAGTAGTTTGAGTTGTGGCCGAATCCACAACATCAAGAGTTTACAGCATACTGATCACTCAAAAATTCACATTAGGAAAACACCAGTGAATGGGACATCCAAAAGTTAAACCCACACTGAAACTTCGGGCTCATGTGTCCTCTGCACCACCACAATGCCCATAAAAAATGGTACGGTGGTGAACGGGTCCCTTCCCGACATCCCAAAGGCTCTCTCCAAACAGCGTTTGTGAGAGATGCCAGCTAAACACAGCCTCAAGAGTCCTGTCTTGCCGGTGACCAAGAATGGGACCTGGCAAGCCTGGGTCAGGGTCAGCCAAGACCAGTTGACCCTGATCATTTTTTAAATTTTCAAAGAGATGTTGATTTTTACAGAAATGGAGAGCAAACCCTTCCCCAACCTCCAAAGTCAGGCATGGCCTTACTTGCGTAAGGATATGGTTGTGGAATCCCCTGGTCACAGCCTGGCTCACCAGGTTTAGAATTAGTTTTCCTTTTACCTAGGCAGACTCCCAACCAAGGTTAATGAGCTCCACCAACCCTACTTGGTGGCTGTTGCCTTAAGCTCATCCGCCCTTTGACAAGCATTTCATCCTGGTAGGTGTCAAGTCGCCCTCCTCATTAGGCAAAACCTGAGGGGATACTGATCTGGTCACCGACGATCCGACCATGAAACACACAGTACTGGATGATATGGTACCAGTAGAGTAATGCCTGACCAGACCTAACTATCCAAATACTGTACATCTATCTATCTATCTATCTATCTATCTATTGCCAGACGCCTCAATCCCGTCCGGGGTGGCCACAAACAAATCGCCTCCATGTCGCCGTCCCCTGCCATTTTACTGCCCTGCTCCCAACTCACACTCCCCTCTCCCATATACCTCTCCATCCCATCCCTCCACCTCATCCTCGGCCTCCTCCTCCCTCTCCCCCCCTCCATCTCACTCACATACACTCTCTTCGTCAGTCTTTCACCCTCCATCCTCTCCACATGGCCAAACCACCTCAGTGTATTCCTCCTAACACTTCCTATCACATCCACATCCACACCACAACGCTCCTTTATATCCTCATTTGTCAGCCTGTCTCTCCATGTGACTAAACAAGCTCCTCTTAAATAACTCATTTCCACTGCTCTCACTCTTGACTTACACCCTTCCAACAACGTCCAAGCTTCACTTTCATACGTTAGAGTTGGTATCACAATACTGTCATGTAGTAACTTCTTCACTTCCATGCTCACTTCCCTGTTTCTTATCACTGCCTTCAATGAACCAGCAACCTTTCTTCCCTGCTGTACCCTTTCAAGCACTTCACCCTCCAACCCTCCATCCTTATCATCACACTACCCAAGTACTTAAATGTACTCACATTTTCCAATTCCTCGCTGTACATTCACTAACTTCACCTCTCTCAAAGACCATCACTTTACTCTTCCCTACATTCACCTTTAGATTCCGTTTCTTACACACTCTCCTAAACTCATCCACCAAACCTTGCAGCTTCCCTTCGTCTTCACTCAACAACACAGTATCATCTGCAAACAACAGTACAGGGAGTTTCCAAACACTACCCTCTCTCACCAGGGCCACTCCAACATCCACTACCCTACCCTGTACCTCTTTTATTACCCCATCCATGTACAGATTGAACAACCATGGAGACATGACACATCCCTATTTCAACCCAACCTTCAAAGAGAAAAATTCACTCAGTTAACCATCCACACGCACTGCAGCCTTAGCACCATCATACATACTCTTCACAGCATTCAACAACTTCCCATCTACTCCATATATTCTTAATACTTTCCACAATGCTTGTCTATCCACCTGCCATATGCTTTCTCCAAATCCATGAAAGCTGCACATAACTTCTTTCCCTTCTCTAGAAACTTTTCCACTAAAGATCTAAGAATGAATATTTGATCTACACAACCTCTTCCCTTCCTAAAGCCTCCTTGTTCTTCTCCAACTAATTCCTCTATTATTCCCCTAACTCTGTCAATAAGTATCCTACCATACACTTTTCCTATTATACTAAGATGACAAATGCCCCTATGATTACCACACACTTCTTTTTCCCCTTTTCCTTGTACAAGGGAATAATTATACCTGACTTCCAATCCTCCGGAACTCTACCTTCCTCCCAGGCCAATCTGCACATCTTCCACATCCACTCTACTACTATCTCTCCCCCATGCTTCAATATTTCACCACACACTCCATCAATTCCTGGGGCTTTCACCAATTTAACTTTCTTCATTGCTTCCACAACTTCTATCCTATTGATTTCTTCCTGTCTTCTCATCTCCCTCCTTCTCCCAGCCATTCCCCAGCCACTTATACTCACATCACTTCCATCCTCTATGTTCAACAATTCCTTAAAGTATTCTCTCCATCTGCTCACTTTTTCTCCCTTCTCCACTAGTAATCTACCATTTTTATCTTTCACTCCCCTGCTAAATTCACTTCCACCCTGTCTTACTCTCTTCATCTCTTTCCAGAACATTTTCTTACAGTCCCTCCACTTTACACTCAAATTCCTTCCAAATTCCTCATCCACTCTCTTCTTACTCTCTCTTACTAATCTTTTTACCTCTCTCTTTCTTTCCACATATAACTCTCTCTTCCGCCTCTCAACTTCTTCCACGCCCCTATTTCTCATCCATTCATTGTATGCTTTCTTCTTTTGTGCCACAGCCTGTCTCACCTCTTCAGTCCACCACGCTGTTTCTTGCACACCCCTCCGTCTTCTCTTCATCCCACACACCACATCACATGATGCACATATTTCTTCTGTGAATATCCTGCACACACCTTCCATGTCCCCCATCTGCTCCAGTTCATATTTGCCCAATCGTTCCTCCACTTCTCTCTTATATTCTGCCTTTTTCTCATCCTCTTGTAACCTTTCCACTCTCCTTGCAAATACTCCTTCTTCCTGTCCTTCCCTTCTTCTATTACTCCATCTTATTTGTATCTTGATTCTGCCCACCACCAAGTAGTAGTCAGAAGTCCACTCCCCCAACATCTATAAGCTCTTGCATCCATTACACATCTTTGCATCCTTTCATCCACACACACATAATCAGTCATTGCCTTCCTTTCATTCAGTTCACCACCCACCCTTCTCATCACTCGCCATGTACAGGTATACCTGTGGATCATTTTGTGCCTGAAGAGGGTATTGGCTATCACCGACCCCCTCCCACCACAAATGTCCACTAACGCACTGCCATACTCATCTATCTCAGCAGGCACACCTCACTCACCAACTATTCCATCCACCTTCACATTCCCTACTTTACCATTCATATCACGAATCAAAAACACTCTCTCATTCCTTCTGAACTTTTCCATGCACACTTCGACATTTGTCCACAACTCTTCTCTCGCTTTGCTTGCACAATCTTGCGTTGGCGCATACACGCACACAATCGCCCACATTTGTATTCCAACTTTCAATCTTACCCACACAATCCTTGACCCAACTGATCCATACTCTCTTATGCTCTTCTTCCATCTTTTACTCACAACTATACACACTCCTTCTTTTGCCCTCTCATTCTTATCTACTACTGCACATATACCCCATCCATACTCCCATGCTCTCACACTCTCATCTCTCCATTTAGTTTCAGTTTCTCCACATACATCAACTTTCGCACCCTCAAGCACCTGGACAATCTCTCTCTCTTTCACCTCATCATTCGCTCCCCTTACATTCCACGTTCCGATTACCATGTCCTTTGTCCGGTCCTTGGTCATCATCTTTTGGTCAGTCCTTGTCCGAGGCTTCTTGTTTGTCTTTTTAGTTAGTTGTTTTCCGGGGAGGGGCACTAACCCTCCGCCAACCCTTTTAGTCGCCTTGTACGACAAGCAGGGATACTGGGGAAGTATTCTTGAAAAAAAAACCTACCCCCAGGGGGTAACGGCATCTGGAGTTCCCAGGCGGTCACCCATCCAAGTACTAACCAGACCCAACATTGCTTAACTTCGCTGATCAGACGAGAGGCGGTGCTCCAGGCCAATGACACTAGACATAAAAGTATCACTTACATTATATCATTCAATCAGCCGACTGGCCCATTTGTTCACTTTTTAATACTGAATCGACTTAACAGTTTATTGAAACTGTAGAATTTGGGAGTTATGCATGAATTATACAATGTTTAGTAACATAAATGATATTTCTGCAGAATCTGGGCGGTAAAAATGAATGTACAGTTATGAAAGATAATCCCTGTCACATAAAATTTTGATCATTTGTTAGTGGGAACTCTACTGCAGTTTGACCAAAAATGCTATCAGTGTCATATAAAATTCATTAAATATTTATAAAGAAACATGCCACAAACATCCATAAATCCTGACAACCTCTAGATTCAAATATAACTGAACAGGAATATATTGCATAAAGTTTCTGGGTACCTACCAGGGTTAGTGAACAAAAACACTGTCTTGTTATCCCACCTAAATATATGGCAGGACACAGATTGCCATTTTAAAGCTGTTGTTGTTGAGTAACCCCAGTCTGTCTGGCCGAGCATACTTATCAACAGCAAGCATGCAATCACCCCTGCAGAGCCATCTCTTGCAATGAACTGATATTCCTTTGCAGTGGATAGTGACTTGCCGCCCTGAAGCTTGAGAAATTGTTCCTGGATGGACACTGAATTTGCTTTTCTCCACCAGTTAACAGAGGCACCACAGTAGGCTCCACACCACTCCATTATTTGGTTACATGGTTACCATCCAGTGTTGTAAATGGATTCCTGGGTTTCAGGAAATCATCTGGCTTGTCACTCAGTGTAGAGCCACCTGAAATGGAAAGAAGAGTAATAAAAAATGACAGTGAAGATGGCAGAAATAGGAAGGAGGGAAGATGCAGGAAAAAAAATGATAAAGGTGAAAGAAGAAATAGGGAGCACTGAATCGTGTGAATGATGGTTGCCACCACCTACCACCATCTATTTATAGTATAGTTTATGTTCAGTTAAGAGGAAATTTCTTGTGCTGAAGTAGTTTATGAACACTAAAACACCTCTAGTTTGAGAAGTCCCCTATAGTGAATAAAGTAGCCTGGAAAGAAAAAAATAACGTTGCAATGCAACTGAATACAATGTGCTTGTGCTTCAATTGGTCTTCTCATGCACTACTTTTAGTGAGTTAAATCCTCCCAACAGACATCTAGAAATCATTCAACAGTTTAAATTCCTATCCATTAGCCAAATCTTTCTTGTCCCATCAGGAGCACTGAGTTCAGGGCTATGCTACTCTGTATTGGCATTTAACTGCTCAGCAACTGTCCCTTAGTGGCATTTTGTGGTTGGTGGATAGGCTGTCACATGGGTAGTCTGGCAGGCAGGTAGGTAGACAGGGGGTATATATGTGTAAACAGGGTGATGGGTAAGTAGACAGTTAATTATGTTAATACTTACGTAGACAGGTAATGGGTGGTCTGGTAGGCAGGAAAGTTGGTAGATAGGTAGCTACAGAGATAGCAGTAGGTAGGTGGTCAGATAAGAAGGTAAGAGGACTGGTAGGAAAGCTGACATCACTAGACCAAACATATGAGCATGGTTGGAACAAAAAATAATGATCCATCCAGTCATCACCCAAACCAGCATTACCTCATCAGGAGCACCGGGGTCTAGGGCTAGGCTATTCTGTCCTGACAATAAAGGAAAGAGTGACTAGGTACTCATCCCTTAGCAATATTATGAGAACAGTAAACCCCAACCACCCCTCACAAGTAGACCCACATCTGTTTGGAGTGCCTCAACTCATTAGATCACAAGGTATTTAAAAACTGTATGGATACAGTGGGACTAATGCACTATATCAGTACACAGCACAAAGATCCACTCTTAATCTCCCTGTATGCACCATGGAACAGTCCCATAAGGGGGAAAGTACTCAAATGCAACAGGGGGAATGATGCTTCTAGTAATCTATAGGCAGATGCCACAATCCTGTAACAGGTGGCCTTCTGTCTTTCAGTTAGTAGTTTTACAGGGAGAGGTACTAAGCCTCCACCAACCCACTTGTTGACACAGGGAACACATACAGGTTGGTTATATGGTTACCACTCAGCGTTGTAAATGGTTTCCCGGCATACAGGAAACCATTAGGCTTGTCACTCAAAGTAAAGCCACCTAAAATGGAAGGAAGAGTAATAAGAAGTGACAGGAAAGATGGAAGAAATAGAAAGAGAGGAAGGCAGACAGAAAAAGAATGATAAAAGTGCAGGAAGAAGTAGGCAGCATTACATCAAGTGAGTGGATGATGGTCGCCACCACCTACCACATAAAACTTAAATTACCAATGAAATTAAAACACTTTACTGTATGATTCTTTATTAAGAAATGGAAAACAGGCAAAAGACTGAATAACAAATGCTCAGTGCACAATGAAGTAACAATTCAGAGCAGTGGGGTTGGGTGAGCCTATTAAATACTTATATTTATGTACAATATAAAAAAATGTAATTGGTAAATTAATCAGGTATGTGTAATGGAAATGGATATTTTGATTTTGAGGTTTGAGCATCTTGCATTATCAAAATCCTCACCTGTACCTTTTTATTTGTAAAGCCTCATTGTCAACCTTGGAGATTATTTTCACGTGTACTAATGTTTATCAGAAAGGCCATAGCTACGTACTGTATTATGACTGTGTTCTGATGTGTGCTTAAAAAAATGTGGGTCAATTTACTTAACCCCTTCAATCTGAGGGCATCACTTGCAGTTTATTCCTACTGCTGCTAAATTATTATTATTATTATTTTTTGAGGTTACAATATCCCCTTCCTAACAAAGTGGTTAATGAAAGATATATCTAACCCCTATAGGTGTTAAAAGCATGAACATACAATAAAGTATGGAGCACAGTACTGCATTTGGTGTGGTTATTCTGTTACAGAAAATGTCCTCTCTGACCTGTTTTAGACCTGATCTTGGCAAGATAATATATTAAATGGTTCACATACCACATTTCTCAAATGTCTTTAATTTAATGGCAATGATGATCAAGGTTTAATTTAACTGTTTAACCTAAAGCTGTCCAATGTGTAAAAAAAATAAAAATAAAATAAAAATAAAAATAAACATGAAATAACACCTCAAACCGATACCACAGAAAAGTTATACATTGAATTAACTAGCTTTGTACCTGGAAAGTCAGATACCATTATGAGGACTTTTACTGCGTATGATTATTTTCTCAATGCAAAGTATTGCATGATATGGCTGTTTAGTGGTAACTGTCCAACCTGACGACATTTTGTGTTCTTACAACTGTACCCCCAAATGGGTGTACTTGTATTCAATGAGAGATCTTTTTTTTAACTGGACAAGACAGATATGTCCTTCATTAACCCCTTCAGTGTGAATTTTCTTACAATGAATAAAATTATCTTGTAATATAAAGAATAAAACAAGTACAATATACAGTAATACATCATCTGATTGAAGGGGTTTAAAAAAAAAAAAATTGCAGTTATAGTGATTCTAATTAATGGAAAAGTGTTAATGTGGGAAAAATGTATAATGATAAATTTGGCATAAATGCCTACACATTTTATGACAGTAATGTAGAAAACCAAGCCTCACTGACATGCAGCCTATATGATACTCAGTGCACCAAGTGTATAAATTGGATCTTGGGAAACAAATAATCCTTATATTATCATGCTACCTATTTAAAAATCCAGACAATGTTTATACCTATTTTTGCCGAGCAGTGTGTTTCATCATTGCTATGTAAATATTGAATGCTCATTAAATGGAAATGTGTACAGTACATGACCGGCTGAGAACTTCTATTAAGGCTTCCCGCTGTAGACAAAGGAGAATGCAGAGACTAAGTTTAAGCATTACTAACATTAGACAAGACATGCATAGTGGAAATGTTGCCCCGATGTCACGAGATATATACACCTCAAAAAATGAAATCATTACAGCTACTTGAACTGATGTGCTCAATACGACTACATGCGGGGCTTCGAGGCTTGTATTATAATCAACTATGGAGGCTCCCTAGCACCTCTTCCTTCCCAGTTTATTTTTGCATATGGCACATTTATATTCTCCTTTACATAGGCAGACTGTCAATAATTTAATAGGTAATAAGCAAGAGAACAGAAGGCTGTAGTATGCAAAATGGAAAAGGTGTTTGAAAGCTTCTTTAGCTGACAAAAATACAGCCTCCTATGTGCTTGATAACCCTTTGACTGCGTGGAGTTTCTCTCGACTGAGTAACATCATCAGGTAATGAGCTAAAGAAAAAAACTTGAGGTCAACCCTTGCTGTGAAACTGAAGAGATCAATTTCCATCCTACGGCTGTGAATACTTTCTCTTGATTAAATAAAATTTTAAAGTGTAAAGCCCTTGTGTCAGAGTGTTGTACATAATTTTTACTTTGTTCTTACTATTATCAGACATTTTTATCAATCAGAAGCGCATCCAAGTGGTGAAGGGATTAAAAAAGTTACACATAAATCCTCCTGACTGAAAAGCCTCTCCTGACCTTAATTAAAGTGTCTGAAGAGAGCAAGAATAAAATAAAAACTTGTCACTGTAGTGGGGAAGTTAAGCCAAAATAACATATAGTACTTGAGGTCAACCACTGCAGTGAAAGGGTTGTTGAGAGTATATTTAACCCTGTGGCTATGTAGGCTTTTCCTCGAGTGAATATAATCATCAGTTAACCAGAATTAAATGCCTAAATTCAAACACTGCAGGATAAGGGTTAAGTGGCATTAAAGATATCAGGTCAATGTATTTAATAAAAAGTCTGACATAAGCATTGTTAGTTCATGGTTCAGTAAGTTGCATACAATCTATTATCAGAACTATCTGCTTGTAATTGTAAACTGGCTATAGTGTGTATCAATGTACGAAAACAATGTTTTCAGAGGTGCATTCAATTTATACTGAAAACTGTCATCACCTAAAAGTACTCATACATTCTGTAACTTCAAACTTATCATCCTAATCCAATTATCAAAGTTCACATGAGATGGGCCGGTGAGTTTTGCTATTTTCATCTCTTTTGAAACCGAATCTCTTTCCTGCGTCATACAAGTTATGAGGCTACTTACAAAATGGGAAGGTAGTGGATGATGGAACTGTCAAATCTTTATACAGTATTTAAACATGGACAGGGGTCTAGCCCCTGCTCCTTTCAGCTGCATTTCACACACACACACATACACACAAAAAATAATAATAATAATAAAAGTAAAAATAAAAATAAATAAATAAAAAATAGCCTAAGGCTTCAAGCCTTCAAAACTTATTCCTTGTAACTATGACTGAACAAAAAATGTTTCTTCCAACTATAAGTTGGAAAAAAAAAAAAAAAAAAAAAAAAAAGGCTACTTCAAGATTTGTTCATTTCAAGATGCCTGGACACACTGCATTTACATGACTGGTGATCACAGCCAGTGGGAAAGACAGACTGAGAAAGACAGTTCCAGGGCTGACCTATTACATACATGAAAGACTGACAGTGCTAGCTGATAGTCCTTCTGGACAGAAACTGGGTGGGTATGTCTAGATAAACAGGTGCTATGTGCATGCTAAGACGGGAAAGCAACGTAGCAGTGTGTTCAGATAATAATCATCAGAATGCAGTAATCCCTTAATTATCCAATGCAATACAGCCAAAGGCATGTCTGGATAGTGGATCCATCTGGAAAATGGGCTTCTCCCCTGGTCCCCCTTCATACATACCCTAACTTTGAAAGCCACTTTAAAAGGCAACTACAGTACACCATACAACACTTACTTCTGGTGTTTTACACTCTTATACCTGGTCAAGTAGACCTATAAACCACAACCAAGCAATTACCATGATCAAGCAGCCCAGCACCATTGCAAGGCCACACCCTACAGCAACTTGAAAAAAACAAGAAAAATACGGCCTGGACGGGAGAAAAGGTTAACTCGGCCATAATTTCCACCCGGATGCATGGATTTAGTCCAGATAAAATGGAAAAATGTATGAATAATGGTTTCTAACAACCAGATCACAGTGTCTGGTTGATGGATTGTTTGGATAATGGACGTCTGGATAATCGAAGGAATACTGTAGTAGCAAGAGAGAGAGAGTTGTGCTAAAGAGAAAATAAACTGAGGGAGGGAGGTGAGAGAAGGAAGGTGAATTGACTGAAAGAATTTGATCCACTCTGTTTAGAAGCTCTGTATATGGTGAGCCCTCTCACACATGAGAGCTATAATTCTATACCCTGTATAATTGGGTTGAATGAGCCCCTCATACAAAGTCAGCAAATGAGTGAAGTTACAAAATACATGAAGTCTGTTCAGCACAATTAACCACTGTAAGCTGTCTTTGCTAAAGAAATAAGGATAATGAGAAAAAGAGACACCCAAAACATTAAGGGATGATGAAGTACTGAGTTATGTGTTGCTGAAGGCAAGGGAATAACCATATGGTAGAAAGTGATGAGTTGAGAGATCAGGGAATTGAATTTTTGAGGCATTAAAATGGAACAAGCTTCCTTTCACCCCGACCAAAAATAGGAGTCAAACTAGAATATAAAGTGTGCCAGGCCTTCAACCTGCAAGTATTTTTGGCTGTTGTAATTGACACAGAAGTGGGTGGATAAGAGGATACAAAGGAAGGCAAACAGGAATAGACTTATTGGTCCTTCCAAAGCTGTTCAATAGATGGTGAGTTAAAAGTACTATAACTATTTTATGAATAAAAAATGGGACAGCAAAGCAGAAAAAACTCTCCTCACCCACCAAACCCTCCAACTGGAAGGAAAACGAGAGCAAGACCACCATACAGCATAGAAAAGCCGTCATGGAAATTTCATAGGAAAGAATTATCAGAAATCACACGATACGCTACCTTACATAAGCAGAGAACCCATGGGAATATCGCTATTATAGTTTTAACCCATTAACAGTGCATGGCGGGTTTTTGGAGGTGTCCGTGGTGCGCAGACATAGGGGTAAAAATTAAATTTCCCAAAGGCCAAATTTTGTCTTAGGAATTGAGAGAACACATGCCAAAGTATATAGTAACGAAATATTAGCTCAATAGTTACCCTGGTAAAGCCATGGATGAACATTGAAGTGTCTGATTCCCTATTGGAATGTATGATTTTCAGTTTCTATTTTGGTTTCGGTTTCAGTTTTGAAGGCACAAACATGCTTGCATGCGTCAACCTTGGTCACCATGGCACTATATTCAAAATTCACCCGCGCAGCCAGGGCTGTGTTGAGTAGTCACGCTTGGAACAGCCCAGGTATAGAGCAGTTAACGGGTTAAAAGAAGAGTGGCTGTCTACAACTAAGGTTGTTGAATGGATGATAAATCTGAAATGAAAGCACAAAAAGAAGAATGGAAACCATACAAGGGCAGCTCAAAAATAATTTGCGCACGTCCAGTAGTGTTGTGTACACAGAAGAAAATGTTTAGGAGAGTATAATGGACTACTCTCCATATCAGTGGGAAAAGAGAAAAAAAAAAAAGGTCTGGAAAGGAATAAGGTCATGAGTTATGTTCTGAGAGTTGGTTAAATGGCAACTCCAGCTCCCTTTATCACCAACTTTCCATCAACCTTGGTAATGTTGCCCTGTTCAACTAGTGTTACAAAATCCTCCTCGCTGCATTAGTCCTGAATTCTGGCACATGCTACTACAGCTTAGCAAATAATATAATGCTCCTGAATAGAATGTTTTACATATGTATGCCATGTTAGTTAATGACTTTCAGCTAGTCATTCTGTAAACAATACTTTCACTTTCTGAGAATGAAAAACTAACACATGTACCATACCCCATTACAGTACAGTATTTTACTGCTGACCGTGTTTAGTGGAGTACTGAATATACTATACTAGCAATGACATGCATTATGATGATGAAACTCAGTCCAGTAAATCCTGATTATGAGTTTATAGTCACAGCTGAACATCATCATCATCACTAAGTACTGTATTGCAGGTAACTGAAACTAACAAGAAAAATATGCAACAAACTGTACCATGTAAATACTAACTGCTTCACCCCAAATATCATCACTCTATATCAGTTCAAGTGTAATTATCTTAACACAATAGTATAACCAATTTATAAAAATTTCTAGACATTCTACAGTACAGTACTGTACAGCTATGAATGTTGTGCCTCATTCATGGCTAACTCAATGAATCAATTTTTCATAATATTTATAAAATATGCTAAGCATATACAGACTTGAGTTTTATATACAATGGGTAAGGAATGACTTTTATGTGTACAATATCAGCAAAGCATTTCCAGTGTTGTGATAGTTTTGATAAGTGAATATATTTCCTTCATAATGAATTTCAAGATAAATTATGTACACCATATGCCCGTTTGCATGAAATGTTGCCACACATAAATGACAAGAATTATAATTGCTGCATTACCATTCAACCTGTAGCTAGAGTAATGAATATCTGCAACCAAAGAAGAGTACAGTACACAAAAATTTTTAAAAGCAATTATACACTGCAAAATCACTCTTGTTACATCTGATATGTTGAATACAAGACTGGTGCTCTGAGAAATTGCTTACAATGTATATGAATCATTACCTATTCATAAACTACAAGATACTGATAAGACCTCTGTAATTGAATGAGAAAAAATCTAAATCCACCCTTGTGGATTATATATATACTGTATATATATTTAGTATATTTATATTTACAGTCAGTGTGATACAGTAGAGTACAATATTTTAAAAACTGGGAGCCTTAACCTACAAACTCACAATATTGGACAATTTGCACAAATATATAAAGGGTATTAAAAACTTTCTATTAAAAAAAACGATGTGCATTATAAGTGTTATGCACGCTCATACAAAGGAACTTCCATACTCCAAGTGCTGAGCCTTTAATCTGGTACATAATTACTTACTGCTGATAAGGTACACTGATGATAATTAGACAGGATTTGTTAACTTAATAATAACAGCCAATTACCATACACATTATCTCCTTTGAA
This sequence comes from Coenobita brevimanus, assembly GCF_032717465.1. NCBI lineage: Eukaryota > Metazoa > Arthropoda > Malacostraca > Decapoda > Coenobitidae > Coenobita > Coenobita brevimanus. The sequence continues at coordinate 5,504,468 of NC_136973.1, read as the reverse complement.
GTGTAAGGGTCCAATGCTTGGCTACCATAGTCCAGAGAATTTAGTTTAGGGTGACAGGCTGACTACTTCCCTGGTAGCATGGCATTATTGAAAAACCTCAGTCACCTGTAGAATATGTGAACCCATATGCAAGAGGAAAGGGCATCACTTCAGAGCTCTGTACCACTAGACCAAAGGGGACTGATGACATGTACATTGCCTGAAGGGGATAGTGTCCTCAACCTGTCTTACTTCTAATCTGGAAGGCATGGGGCTTATTTCTATTGCTGGCTAAAATTCAGAAGACAGTCTTAGGTACAGGAACTAAATTCTTAGACAGTGTATTAATGGGGACTATTGGTTATTCTTTTAGTGTATTTTATAGCAATGCTTATTCCAGTTATTTTGCACAGTTACTGCTCATACAATCTGATGTATTCCCTACTCATGCTGTGCTGCATATGTTATGGTTGGTTCAGTGCTAAGTTCAATGGGCTAGGGTGCTTGGGAGGTTCAGAGATTATATTCTAAGTAGCTTCCTTGATACTTTGATAAACTGAACATCCTCTTTTATTTAATTTTTGCTCTTCTATGGTTGTTTCTCCACCAAAGCAGTAACAAATAAAACCTATATGCTCTCCTGTGTAAGAATGATGCATTGTTGCTGAGAGATGAGGAAAGAAGTTGAAAAAGTATGTGAAACCACTTTGCTTATGTGTGTTAAAGGGGAAAACTATAAATCAAAGTTGGTTAGTGCAGAGTACTGGTATCTGAGAGAGACACAGACATGAACTGTGATGTGAGACCAAGTGGAGTTAAAATGGAAAATGTGCCATCATCTCCCATGGCTGTCTGTTCTACCATGGCTGTGGTGACCTCCTACAGCATGTTCATACTGGATGTAACCACTGTGTTGGTAACAGCTCTGTCATGTCCACAGTATATTTAGTGTGTCTAATATCAGCTGATGTTTGGCACGGCAAACTGCTGAGAATGTTTAACAGTTCCCATACAAGGAATATGTATTGGTAAGGAAAAGGAGTTCCTACTTCCGTGATAATCTTCCTCGTTAACACTCATGAAAATTTAGCAGGAAAGTTCCAGCACAAGTTATTTCCCTGAGCACTACGCAGTCCAACATTTGTCTCCTTTATTTCAGCTTTCAATTAACCCCTTGCATTAAATGATATTCTTTTTTTTTTAATTCTTGTTACCCATGTGAGCAGTGCTATGTTGTGTGACAGTGAGCCTTGGCCTGTATGACAAGAGGATATCTACAGTCTGGAATACATAAAAAATGAGCATGTTGAGATTGATGATTAGAGTCTTTGTGAGTGACAGAACTGAGAATAATGTGGTGTGGGTCTTCATGAGTGACAGAATTGAGAACAGTTGTGGTGTAGGAGGGATTTGACAATAAATTTCAGAGGTGATACAACCTGGCAGGTTGTGGAGGATTGGATATAATGAGAAGGCCTGAGGCAAACTGAGGAAGATGTGGGGTTAGGCCTCTGGGCTAGGGGGAATGAATAGGATAATGGGTCAATATTTCAACAGATGGAGAGCTGCCAGTGAGTGAAAGGGCCTACACATGTTAGCACTGTAATATAATTGGGATAAAGGGGTTAAAACTGTAACTCTCATCCTCACTGCTCAGGAGGAATAGACTGTGAAGTCGAAGACATCACTTTCATTCATGCCATTCCCTAATCTCTTGACACCAGAGAAACTGATGACTGGTGAAAGACAAACCTAGTTGCTGAACAACTGTGACTTAGCAGAGTATATAAATTATTACAACTGTGTCATCTTGTAGTCTTGAAAGATACCCTGAAATATCTTAAACTTATAATACTTCAACATATGTGCTTACATTTCCTATCAGCATTTCATACACAATCAAATCACTGCTAATACAATTTATCTTTTTTCAATAAATGTTGTTCTTTACAATATCCAGTATGCATGCACTTAAAAATTACCAGTAAGAGCCTGAACCCTTCATTTAAAGATAAACAACACCAAATCTTTAGTTACATGCATACTGTCATTTAAAAGAACTGTCATTACCGAAAGATATGAAGACCTAGCACTGTGATGAAAGTTCCTTTGATATTATGAGGAAAGGTACTGCATTTAAATATCCAAGAAATTCTATGCCTATTTAGATCTGAAATGTAAATTGAGTTATATAGAACAAGACATTTTCATACAAACTACAGAATTATCAAAAGCAAATTGAAATTAATACAGTACATCAAAGAGGTAAACAAAATTCTACGTTAGGAATGTACAGTATCTTAGGATTCACTATACTGATTTTACCGCTACTGAGACACAAAATGTAACCAGTTCTAGACAAGTTCACTGGCTTGCCCAGAAAGATCACACAGCGCCTTACCTATTTGCATAAATCGTCAAGTGATGGCTGACCGAATTTTACTAATCTACCAGAGTTGCATAGAACACAAAAGCACATCTTTGGTTTGGCCTGCTAAAATCACCTTGCAACTTCTTGTGCAATGAAGTGTTCTGAAATAATACCAAGATAAGTGAATGAGGCATGACACTACACTAAAACTCGGCTGATCCTGGCAATGGACTGACTCAGGAACTCTGCCATGCATCACCACTGACTTATCACACAACCATTGTAAGACCTCTGAGCCATTATAAGACTTCATTATTCAGTGAAACTATCACTGTCCTCCAGTATATCTTGAAATTACCTGGGTCAAGATTTAGTGGTGCAATACCTCTTCTGCTGTGAGACAGTTTATGTCACCAATCAAAGACTGATTTAAAATTCTCGATAAAAGTCATGCAATTTTAGCTTAAAGGGAACAATTATCTTCATTTTATGTCCTATCTCCAATATAACTTACAATACCAATATTAATGTATTTAATCCAATTTTAATGAATGAGAAAACTCTACAATGAAATTATAAATTGCCAAGCAAAATCTTGCTGCACTGTATTAAGAACTACTAGATGCTAATTTGAAATATACTGTATTGAATATTATAGTTTAAATTTTGGCATTCCAAAACCAAGTTTTCATGGACACTTCCATCACATATCTGTAATGCTTTTCAGGCCGCCAAGTAAATCAGCTAAGATGAAAAGCTCAGGAAGTGTTAACTGGGTCAAGCAAGTATTCTATAGACTAGGTTCAAATTAGTATAACCGTATAAGAAAAATAAAAATAAAAATAATAATAAGCAGAGTATCCAGTGAAAATAAGAGCTCAAACTTACACTATAATTTAACATGTGAAATGAACCTCAAGTCTAATGTACTGAAAATCTAACAACAAGTTTTGCTGCACAGAAAATTTAGCATACATAAAAAAAATACACTGTCAGTAGTTTTAAAGCCTTTGGTATTGCTTCATTAGGTCTCCGTCTCTATCTACAAATAAAGAAAAGTTATCTTATGATTTACACTCACTATAGACTCGGTACACTAAGTAGGGCTACGAAACGCCTCCCTTAGTAGTGTTGTACTAGTAGCTCCTGCCTGATGGTGGCTCAGAGCATAAGAGCCACCTACACAACCTGCAATTCCTGACCACTGTAATAGCCAATCCTATTTTGCCCCTTTTAAGGTCTAGGGACCTGAGGCTAGGCTACAGTAGTCCAGTACATTTTAAGCTACGATGACCTGCATGCTTCCCTTGGTGGCATTACATGATCAAAATCCCTCCAGTCAACTCTCAGGAATCAAACCTATGGAAGGCTGTCACTCTGATTGGGGCATTCTGGCTACTAGACCACCAGGGGCCTAACCACTGTGTCTCTCCAGAATGCTAAACTCTCACATGGCTTCCTCTATACATACTAACAGCTTATGTCCTCCCTATGGTTGGGTGCCGACACTTGGAAATGAGTGGTTCACAAACTCTATACAATAAATCCTTGTCAGTGTTTGGTAAAGTGTTCCAAACTAACACAACTTTACAACTTTCACACACTGGGTACTGAAAATTGGAAGAAAATGAGATATGAGCTTTATAGGTATCACTGGAATTTTGATAGGCAATTTTTGTGTGTTTTACTCTCGATTTAACAATAAAAAGAGCATCAGAAAAGGCAACTTATGAGGAAGTTGCCTGTTTCGTATTCTTCTTTGACACTTCAGACCTCAGAAAAAAAAAAAAAAAAAAAAAAAAAAAAAAAAATGCCTAGTAGAGTCACTGTAACCCACAAAAATATGCCTAGTAAAGAGTCACTGTAACCTACGAAGCTAATTTGCCAGTATCTCCCAATATACAGCAGCAATTCTGCATAAAATGTCGTGATACATAAAACACATCCCTTCCTTATAACAAAATCTGCCTTTGCCTGTCTCTCATTATCCTTAATACCTCCAATCTGATAATGTACCTCCTTTCAATTCATTCTTGCTATCTTTGGAAGATTTTAATCAGGGAGAACATCTTGCAGTGACAGCTGCATCGTTGGCTCATAAGAGCTCTCCCAAGAAATATAAAATCAGCTGGCGACAGCAGGACTCATATATATATATATATATATATATATATATATATATATATATATATATATATATATATATGTCATCGGACTGATGGAGTTAACATGGCTCATCTTCCTCCATCATTACCTTGTGCACACAGACAGATCCAGCACAGAGTAAATGAAGTGGTCCAGGACTTCTTCACCCACTGATGACAAGACTTTGTCAGCAGAGTCAAATTGAGAAGAAAAAGTACAGTACCAGTACTGGAAAACATGTGTTGCTTAATGCTTCCAAAAATTCAGTATACTAACTGTGGGTTACTGGTATGTATTGGTTATCAGTCAACCTGATCCCAATGGAAAAATACCTTAGATGTCTTACTAGGTTGCATTCACACTATACAGTGTAAATTCTGTCTATAATGAGCTGATTGGAGGGGAAGAGCATATCAATAAATCTGAAAACACATCAAAGCTAATGTTTGAAAATCATCTTCATTTATGTTACATACTTTACGGTACTGTACAACTTAATATTGTTTAGATACATACAGTATATAATATACATCATTAAATATTTTAAATCAATACTAAATTACAGTACATTAACACAACTGGTACTATACTGGAAAACAGTGTTTGGTTGAATCAACAAATAAGTTGATGCTGAAAACTGATAAATGGGGGGTTCATTACGAAGAGAGTACAGTACAGCATTTTGCATTCATTTTCAAATAAATATCCTGGTCTGGAAAAAATGACACAACTTGAAAGAAAGAAAGAGAGAGAGAGAGAGAATGCCAAAGGACCCTCCTTCCAACTCTGGATCTGCCACTGGTGCACTACCACACTAATAAACCAAAATTTCCGGTGCACTCTACACACACACTAGCAACCATCTGGTACACCTTTCATTGTTTCTAACCCCTTGAATTTGGTGAAGCATATTACTTTTTTACTCTTGTTACCTCTACATATTCATCATGAGAGGGCCTTTTGTTGTGACAGAGTCAATGAATACTATGTCATCAAGGTTCAAAAAGTCTTCCCTAACCTTAATAAAATTGTCTGAACTTACAAGAATGAAATAGTCTAGAGTTATAAGAATGAAATACAGAAAATGTCATCAGGCTGAAGAGGTTAACTAGTCCAGTATACCTTCTGTATGTGTCGTGAATGTTAACTCTAGTGGCACTTTCCATATCTATATTACTGTTATTCGCTGGTGCACTCACTATCCAGATACCCTAACTAGCCATCAACCATTGGCCTTTTCACATACTGTATATAGTACTGTCGGTCCTCACTTAAAGTCTTCGATGTGTGCAGGCAAAACGCTGTTTGAAGTGAACTTACTTTAAGTGAGACATGCTTGACTCATGGCTGGGGTTAGAAGCTCAAACAACACACAGCTCTCAAGTCAAAGCAACTTATAGTGAATCATAAGCAACTTTTATGAAAAATGGGGGTAATTCATCAGAACTTAATAAACACCTTAGTAACCTTACATTAAATGAGGACTAACTATACAAGTTACCAGTACTCCTGTAATTACAAGCTGCTCCTGTAATCCAGTAACTAATGCTTTACCACATACTGTATAGTCCATATTTTAAAATACAGGTAATCCTCATTAGATGACTGGGTTGGGTTCCTGGAAACAGATCATAACCTAACATTTATAGATCACTACACTTATAATTTGGGTTGTGGGAATACATTCCAAAGAGATCTTAATTTGTCACACAAACAACACAATTTTTTAAAAGAAGTTACTAGCAACTGTATTTAAAAAAGCACATAAAAAATAAAGTACTAAATGGTAAGACCTTTCCAGTCCGATATACCATAGCTATACTTTATTCACTCAAGGTAAATAAGTGCAGGACTGCCTGTACATGACATGTTTCTCACACTAAACACCAACCATTGGAAGAACTGGTCAATGTTGAGGATGCTGGTGAAGGCATAGCAAGAATGGCAATTAATAACACTGGCAGGAGAAAGATGGGCCCATTTCCTAGCTGTGCTTGTGCAGTAGCACAAGGACAAGTCAGCTGCTGTGACAACAATTAACTATTGTCAGCTCCTGTAAAATGACGCACAGGATGTAAACACGCAGATATTTTAATCCTACCTAAGCCAATGACCATAAAGTAATGCTAAGGGAACACATCGTGAAACATGAGTACCGGTGGCAAAGTCAAATGATTTTACAGGTAAAAAATTGTACACCATACGATCATAAATGAGGATCACCTATACCTCATATGTTGTGCCTCTAAGTCCATCACAATTCTAGCCACCATTTAAAACCTTCACACAACTCTTAACTCCTCTACTACAGACATCGTATCTCGTTTATGCCACCTCCAGATCATTATACTCAAGTCAGAATTGACTTTTCTTAATTCAGGGGCTAGGTATGGAATTCATTAGCCATGTCTTGCTTCTAGGAGGCTCGTCAAAGGTACATAAAAATAGTCAGGCAGCAACAGGAATTAAATGAAGATTCAGTGGTTGGATTATAGGGGTCAATACGTATTCTGTGCCAAGTTAAGATTCTAAACCTCAATAACCTCTCTTCCGATGACATTTTTCATTTCATTCACACTGTCCCCTGATGATTATATTCAGCTTAAGGGACTCTTATGAAACTAAAGGGACTGGATATAGCCATCTTCAATCCCTTTTTTTTTTTTTTCTTTTTTAAATACAGATCCTTTGTCTGCCTCTCTATCTATAGTTTGATGCCTTAATCCCATAAGGGGTGCCCACAAACAAATCACCTATATTTCACCCTGTAAGTTGAATAAAGTCACCCACATGTAGCAAGAATAAATAATAAAACTACATCACAGACTGAGGAGGTGAACTGGCCCAAACCCATCAATGTCAGTCCTATACCTGCTGCATTTATTGTCTCTCTCACTGTTAGCATGACTTACAATTTTTGTGATGTCGTTCAGGAATCTTAGATTTATAACCACACAAATCTACGATACCCATTATTGCTAATTCGGTCATACGTGGTGTATTTCATTTAAAAAAAAAACTCTACATGTGAAGGTAATGATCACAGTCTATAATAAATTCCATTGTATACTCACACAAACTTAAAAAGTCTACAATACATTTAAATTCTTAGAAAGAGTTTGTATGATAGGTCTATCACAGGGACTTAAGGAATACAAGGAAACATTCAGAGTCTTTGATAAGGCAATACACACCTATCATCAAAATAGAAATGAAAAGACTAGATTAACTTTTAGGAAGTTATTGTGTTCCATTTTCCTCCTTCCATTTAGATATTATCACAATGGGACTAAGATGCATTCCCTACGGAATTTATTTTACATCTACAGTACTTTTATCATTTTAAAGATTTTGAAAATTTGCCACCTGTTATGGTACTTATCTGGATGACTGTACATAGGTAACCTGAAAGTCAAAAGGAAGAAAGGCATAAGTCTCCAAAGATATGGAAGACAGGCACTGCAAAGAAGAGCAAATAACACAACTTCCATAAAAACATCATAATGCATAATAAATGCATTAATGTTCATATCAAGTTAGAGCCATTCTTCCATATTATGGCTTTAGAGATTGTCTACCTGGGCAAACACTGTAAAAGTTTAAAGCCCGATTAAAACGTTGCCACTTTTCAGTGTTCATTTTCATAATTTTCAAGATCAACACTAACTGGCCAGGGTTGGTGGCACTCTAATTCCCAGGCTCAGTAACGGGCTGACTGCTAGAGTTCGGTAACAGGCACTGGCTTCGTGGGGGTCATGGTGTAGGCCTGATGGTAGCTGTGGGTGTAGGGAGTGTCACAACGCCCTTGCCGACTACCCAAGTGGTGACCCTTCAGAAGACGGTGCACGCAGGAGTTGTGGTGACGGTACAGCATCACCAGTACAACTGCTGCTATCACTACCACCAGAACACACACCACCAAGCCAATCACCACCCCTTGCATGGTAGGATCCAGACCACAGGCAAGTTCCTTCATCTGTAAGGACTGAAGAGGTATCCCTTCCAGACCAGGAGGGGAGCCACATACCACCTTACCACTGGAGTTGGGAGCCATCATCAGTGTTCGTAGCCAGGCAGCAGAGCAGTTGCAGGTTATAGGGTTGCCATCCAGTCGCCAGTGTTCTATGTCAGTCCATGAGGCAGCATCTTCACTGATTTGGTGTAAGTTGTTATTCTGGAGATCCAGAACCTTTAATTCTGGTAGGAAACGTAGAGCATCTGGAGCAATGTAGGCAAGCTGGGGATTATTTGTAATCACAACCTTTTTGATGTTTAGATTATGCTGCAAGACATTCTTCTCAAGGCGCTGAAGCTGTGGGCAGAATGACACATAGAGAGAATGCAAGTTGCGGTTATTTCTAAACATATTTGTTGGTAGTGTGGTGAAGAGGTTACGCCCAATATGCAGTTCTTCCAATTGTCCCAAGCTACTCAATGGGATACTTGGTACAGATGTTAATCCACAATCTTCTAGATTTAATTTTCCCAGTCCAGAGAGACTTTTGAATGATTCCAAAGAAAGTCCATCCTCTAACATACTCCCAGAGAGATCAAGGTCCTTTAGTGTTCCCATTGATAAAAAGTCATTCTCTTTAATCTCTGTGAACTTGTTGCTCCCTAGGCTGAGTTCTGCCAGATCAGGAACCAGTGCCAAGTTCGATGCTGGTATTGATTTTAATTTGTTTGATTGTAAGTGCAGAACTCTTAAGTAGGTCAATCCTTGAAGTGCTTGATTTTCTAACTTTTCTATGTGATTTTCTGAGAGATCAAGCTCTCGCAACTGTCTGAGATGCTGGAAAATTCCTCCATCCAAAGACATGATGGCATTCCCTTGCAATGACAACACCTGAAAAAAATCTCTTGTAAGAAAGATATAAATAACTAGGGAGAAAAAAGAACACTGATAATTTTGTATATTTATAAGCTACAGTTTATAAGCTAAGACATAAATGAAACTCTGGATTCAAATATTACATGGATCCAGATATTACAAACAAGGATGAAAAATAAGGGGAATTAGGAGGCAGATGGAAAAAAGTGATGTCAGAAATGGTAGATGCAAAAATAGTGCGCCATAGGTGAAGGCTTAGTGAACGAGTTACCCACCCCTCTTTTCTTTTATGAGAAGGGGTCTGAACTCTAATACACTGTAAAAGCATGGACATTCAACCCTGCCTAGCCATGGCAACTGTGTATCCCAATCATCAGTGTTATACCAGGCAAGTGAAACCATTATTAGGCAGGTTCACTATTAGGGATCATAGGGGTAAGCAAGGTAACAGCTCAAACTTCATCCTAAAACACTATGATGTTCTGTCAGGCCACAGTCCCCATTTCCCAGTAAGGATGGAGTTAACTGACCACGGCAGAGGTTGGACCCAGTCGAGAGCAAGTGGTTCTAAGAATTTCTGGGTATCACGGCCTAGCCATCTATGGAAACTAAACCTTGGGAAGTACAACGTCCAAGCTTTTGCTAGTGAAGCTAATTTGGCTGTCCTTCCTGAAGAACTGAGATATATAAAGAGGGAAACCACAGGTCACAGTAAGGTTAGAATACCAGGTGAGGCATGCACAGATCTGTCTGGTGGTCATATAATACTATGCTGTTGCTGCAACCTCAGGCTCATCTGGTTATGATCCTGGATTGCAGGAAACCAGGCACATCAGCTGGGGTCTTCCAGAAATCTATTGCTCAGGGTATGTTGAAGGATTATCTGTCATGATAGGTGCATGCAGTGAGCAAGTGTGTTGTGGTATGGGCGATTGTACTGCAGTGTGGGCACAGTGGATTGCTTGTGAATTTTACAGTACAGTACTTTGTGTTCATACAGGAGCAGAGTGATGGTTCCACTGCAGTCTGGCTATGTGCACTTGTCTTTCTCTGGACTGGGTAATTTCTAAAGGTTGGATATCTGATGGTTGTTCATGAAGGGGGCTGTTTGGCTAATGGTTTTCGATGGCTGTGGTTGTTTGGTGTTTATATATGTGTTTGTGAAGTGTACTGTTAGGTGGAGGTTGAGGAATTTTAGCAGCCATGGCTCAGTGGGTTAGAGTGCTCCGCTCTGACCAAAGAGTTGGAGGATCGAATCCACCCAAGGGTCACTGGTAGACATCAAGAAGGGCATCCGGTCATAAAATGCTACATGCTCCAGTCCAAAAGTCCTCTATTCAGGGGCAACGCCTTAGCCCTTTGGGGATACCTGGCGTAAAACCAAATTTATATATATATATATATATATATATATATATATATATATATATGTATATATATATATAGTTTGTGTGTGTGTGTGTGTGTGTGTGTGTGTGTGTGTGTGTGTGTGTGTGTGCGCGCGCGCGTGCGTGCGTGCGTGCGTGTGTGATACACCAATAAAGTTACATGGGTGGAAGAGCTCAAGATGAGCAATGAATTGAGCACCTCTCACATTCATATGATTTTTGACAGGAAGTCAAAGCATGGTATGCAGAGGCATAGAGGAAGTTGAGATATGGAATGGAGAGTTATATACAGAAAGGAAAAAGAGAGTGTTTGAGGAATTTGGAAGGAATTTGAGTGTAAAGTGGAAGGAATGTAAGAGAATGTTCTGGAAGGAGGCAAAAAGAGTCAGATAGCATGATAGAAGAAGGTAGTTGGGGTGTGAATGATAAAAATGGTAGATTGATAATGGAAAAGGGAGAAAAAGTGAGCAGATGGAGAGAACATTTGGAGGAACTGTTAAACACACAGAATGAGAGTGATGAAAGTATAAGTGGATGGGGAATGGCTGGAAGCAGGAGGGAGATGAGAAGGAAGGAAGAGATCAGTTGGATGATATTAGTGGACGCAATGAAGAAAGTCAAAATAGGGAAAGCCCAAGGAATTTATGAAGTATGTGGTGAAATGCTGAAGCATGAGAGAGAGATAGTAGTAGAATGGATATGGAAGATGCCTGGGAGGAAGATAGAGTCCTGGAGGCTTGGAAGTCAGGTATAATTATTCCCCTGAACAAAGGAAAAGGGAAAAAAAGAAGTTTATGGTAATCAAATAAACATTTGTCTTCTCTGTATAATAGGAAAAATATATGGTAGGATACTTACTGACAGAGTTAGGGAACTAACAGAGGAATTATTTGGAGAAGAAAAGGGACGTTTTTCAATGGGAAGAGGTTGTGTAGATCAGATATTCACCCTAAGGTCTTTAGTAGAAAAGTATCTAGGGAAAGAAAAGAAGTTTTATGCAGCCTTCATGGATTTGGAGAAAGCATATGAAAAAGTGGATAGACAAGGAACGTGGAATATATCAAAAATATATGGAATAAATGGGAAGATGCTGAATGCCAAGAAGAGTATGTTTGAGGGTTCTATGATGGCAGTGCATGCGGACAGTGAACTGAGCGAATTTTTCTGTCTGAATATTGGATTGAAACTAGGATGTTTCAGGTCTTCATGGCTGTTCAATCTGTATATGGTTGGGGTTATAAAAGTGATACTTTCCTGTTCTGTTGTTTGCAGATGATACTGTACCGCTATTGAAGGGCAACTGCAAGGCTTGGCAAATGAGTTTGGGAGAGTGTGTAAGAAATGGAATCTAAAAGTGAATGTAAGGAAGAGTAAAGTTGTGGTCTTCGAGATGAATGAAGTCACTGGGTGCACAGTGAGGTTAGATGATGAGGAAAAGGAAAATGTGAGTGCATTTAAGTACTTGGGTAGTGAGATGAGTAACGATGGAAGTTTAGAGGATGAAGAACATAAATGGATACATTCATTTATTCATTCATCACCTAATCCAGTGTTGCCTTATGGGAAGCATAGGAGCCAGGGGCTAGGCAAGTTGTCCTGACATTTAAGATGAGAGTGACCAGCCTCACTCATCCCAGTTTGGCGTTACTTGAGCAATAAACCTCAACCATCCCTTGGATATAAACCTGCATCAGCACAATCCAATTGGAGCACTTTAATTACCCACTACACCATCAGGCACCATAATTTGGTTATATGATTACCACCCAATGTAGTAAATGGTTTCCTGGTGTAAACGAAACCATTTGGCTCATCACTCAGTATACAGTAGTCACCCGCAGACAGAAGGAAGGAAGAGAGGAAAAGGCAGGCACCAGAAAGCAGCATTACATCGATTGAGTGGATGGTGAGCACATCCACAGGTGAAAAGGTACAACAGGGAAGAAATGTTGCTGATTCTCTGAAAGCAGTGATAAGAAATAGAGACATCAATATGGAAGTAAAAAAAGTCACAGCATATAGTATTGTGGTACCAACTCTAACATATGGAAGTGAAGCTTGGACCTTGTTGGAAGGACACAAGTAAAAAATGAGAACAAAGGAAATTAATTGAGTGGAACATGTGGAGTTACATGGAGAGACAAACTGTCAAATCAGAAAGTGAGGAAGCATTGCAGTGTGGATGTGGATGTGATAAAGAGCATTAGAAGACATACACTGAGGTGGTTTGGATATGTGGAGAAGATGGGGAGGGAGAGACTAATGAGGAGTGTGTGTGTGAGTAAGGTGGAGAGGAAGAGAGGGAGAGGGAGACCGAGGATGAGATGGAAGGATGGAGTGGAGAGGTATATGGAAAAGGGTGAGTGTGAGCTGGGGGAAGGGCAGTGAAATGGCATGGGACAGGGCGGCATAGAGGCAATTTGTGGCCACCCATTACGGGATCAAGATATCTGGCTATTGACAGATAAGACAGATTTTTGTTTCCTGATGCAAGTGATCTGGACTTCTGGTTCTTGTGCATCCTGTTAATATTAGTGAGGCTTTGTTTTGTGTTTCTTGAAGGTTTTACATGTTTATGGCAGTTAAAGTGGAGGCCCAGTATGGCCTTGGGTAATTCATTGTCATTTTAATGAATTTCAAAGAATGTTTTTCGAATTTCTTTCTGCTATCCGAAGGCAGCGCCTGTGAGTGTTTTCAAGGCATTGAGTTTATGAGATGCCTTTGCATTGATGTTCCTTGTATAATTAGAAAAAGTCAAAACTGTGATCAAGATAAGTCCTGAGAGTCTAAGGTGTCTTTGTAATGGAAGTGATTAGTTACAGAGAAACACAGTTTGAGATTTAAGTCTACCTGAAATGAAGCAGTCAATTGGCTTTGTCTAAACCGGTGTTCTAGTGAGTATAGATACATTACTGCAGCTCACCACAGCTGTATCAGCTCAAAACTGAGCTTCTGGAGAGACATACTGTGCAACAGAAGCAAACATAAAAAGAGGGAACATATTGTAGTAGGACTTTTGGTGAATGAACACTTCTGTGGCAATATGAAGAACTCTTTAGACATAAGAGAGAGAGTAGCAGGCCTAATAATAAATATAAATAAGAGATACATGACGAAATAATCCAAGTTTACACTCAAGCATCACCTTGTGAGGATAAAGAAACTGATAACATTTTACATGATGTGGACTTTGGATTTGATATCCTGCATGGATCACATATTTACTGTGCTGTGTGAATGAATGTTAATAAAAAAAGTAAAAAATAATGCCACTCAGGGATGAGTGAGGCTGGTCACTCTCATCTTAAATGTCGGGACTAACTGCCTAGCCCCGGGCTCCTACGTTCCTCATGGGGCAATGTAGGATTGGATGATGGATGGATGGATGGATGAAAAAATAATGAAGACTTTTAGATGGGATATACTGCTTGGTCATATACACTATTAATTGTGCCAAGTGAAAGCAAGTGCATAAAAAAAGTAAAATGATGATGAGTTACAGTGATATGGTTATTCACTGTAATGTACAGTACATGTTTACGATACATTAATATCCAGTGCATTACCTTTAAGAAAGTGTTTTGTGGGTGTTTCTAGTGCAGGTTTTGGTTCTCTATAGTACCTACATCAGTACTGTAAAATACCTGTTTTTGTCCTTTTCCCAATATTAACAGTCTCCAGTTTCAACAAATCGTCATTTACAGCACTGTTTGGTGAGTAGGCCTACATTTATTCCTAAGAAATGGCACAGAGTAATTTGTCTATGTCTCTAAGTCTTATTTTAGCATTTTAAGTGGGCTGGGAATATGTATCAGAGCACCTTCCAGCATTTTACAATTTTTCAACATGCAGCATGATTACTGATAAGTTCCTACCAATCCAAATAAAAGAGAGTGTATAGTGTCACTGTGCTGTCAAGAGGTTAAACCAGGCAATCTTATAACTTTACACCTGGCAATGATCAAGCAGAAATATTGATTCTTGTATATGCCTAGAGAATAAATTCAGTTATAATGGCTGCTTTAAAAATAAAATAAGCTTACAAGGCTTTCTTTAGCATGAAGACTAAAGCAAAATGCCTGTGTCTCTCAATCAAAATACTGTTTGACATTTGGCAAAAACCTGTATTACCAATTCTCACACATGGCTGTGAAGTGTGGAGTTTTAAGGCCTCAAAGCCAATGAATGTACTCTACAGAAAATCTGTAAAAATTTTATACATGAAGGTTAATAAGAGCTCAGAAGAATGAATATTGTATGGTGTGAGGGATAGATGTGTGAATGTTGAGGGTACAGTTGCACACAGCAGACCGTAAAAACTTGGAACATAATCATACAGTGTGACCTTAGGGATAAGCAACTGAATAAAGAGGCTGCTAGAGATCAAGCAGTGTGTACACCCCCGATTAGATGACCATGGCCAATGCATGCAGGCATGTTAGAGTCTCTAAAAACAAAACAAAGTGAAACAAGACTTGTACAAAACAAAACTGATCACCAGTACTAGGCAAAAAATAACTGCTTATTGATGTAGAGTCATGTCAGGGAGTTGTTGAACTTGTAAACAAAGTGAAACAAAACTCGTACAAAACAAAACAGATCACCAGTTCTAGGCAAAGAATGACTGCTTACTGATGTAGAATCATGTCTGGGAGTTGGCGAAGTTGTCATACGTTTTGCACAAATTATGAAGAAGCATGAATACTGATCTGAACAATGCATTCCAATCATGATGGCTTAGCACTGTAGGAGATACATTTAACAACACTGATCTAAACAACTTGCAGCTGAGATGATACGTTTCCAGAAAATTACATTCATAACCCTGTTGAACAACAACTGAGTGACAGCTGCCATCAGGACTGACAACTAAATCTGAAACAGAATTTGCAATGCACTATATACAGTCTCTTCAAAGTGTAAAGCACCAAAGACAAATATCTATTTTCTGTGTTACAAAGACATAATCATCTATCTACCTATCTATTCCCAGACGCCATAATCCCGTAAGGGGTGGCCATTTGACTCTGAGTTATTTGTTTTACAGGGAGGGGCATTAACCCTCCACCAACCCACTTGACACGTAGGAAGCACATATGGTCTGGTTATATGGTTACCACCCAGCACTTTAAATGGTTTCTTGGCTTACAGGAAACCATTTGGCTTGTCACTCAATGTAAAGCCACCTGTAACGGAAAGAAAAGCAATAAGTAGTGACAGGAAAAAGGGGAGAAATAGGAAGAGAGGAGGGCAGGCACAGAAAAAGAATGATAAAGACCAAGGAAGAAGTAGGTAGCACTACATCAAGTGAGTGGATGATGGTCGCCACCACCTACCACTACATGTAATTAATAAGTTCTGATTCAGGCATCATTACCTGCCCATCACAACAACTGAAATCAATACCAATGAAGAGGATGTCATTTGTAAACTATACATTCTAAGAGATAATGAAAAGCTAGTTGGTAGTAAGTACAAGTTTCATCCATCCATCCATCCATCCATCATCCAATCCTACGTTGCCCCACGAGGAGCGTAGGAGCCCGGGGCTAGGCAGTTAGTCCTGACATTTATGATGAGAGTGACCAGCCTCACTCATCCCTTAGTGGCATTATATGAGCAATAAACCCCAACCACTCCTTGGATATAAACCTGCACTGGCTCAATCCAACTGGAGTGCAATAATTACCCACTAAACCACCAGGCATCAAAATTTGGTTATATGGTTACCACCCAGCGCAGTAAATTGTTTCCTGGTGTACAGGAAACCATTTGGCTTGTCACTCAGTGTAGAGTCACCCACAGGCAGAAGGAAGAGGAAAAAATGAAGGAAAGAAAGATGGAAAAGGGAGTGTGAAGTCACCCGTAGGCAGAAGGACAAGGAAAGACTGAAGGAAAGAAAGACAGAAGAGGATGGAAGGAGAGAGGGATGGAGGAGAGGATAGGGCAGACACCCGAAAGCAGCACTGCATCCAGTGAGTGGATGGTGAGTGCCCCCACCTACCACAAACAAGTTTCAGATAAAATATTTTCAGGTCTGAAAAAAGTATTCCAAACAAAGCATTAGTAAAATGAGAAACACTGCAAGATTCATGAATATTATCAAGACCAAATTTTAACCAAGCAGAAATGCAAGTGCAGATGATAAGGAACTATTATCAGTACCTGATTTTGCCTCAAGGAAAGGAGGAAGACTTATCATATCAAATACATCTGATCTTCAGTACAGTTCAACCCTCAATCTCAATATACAGTTAACGCAACATTTCCACTTACAATATCAATGTATTCTGCACTGGCTGTGCAACAAATCTGTTTAATATCAATGCTTCAATACTTTTCACCCAATTTTTTAGCACAATAACTACCTATAACTTTACCCTATTAGTACTGTATACTAAATACCTCCAATAATATTTCCATTCAGTCATCAATATATCATGGTATTCAAGTATATTTTTAAATTAACTTTTATATACAGCATTTTAACCCAGTACAGTACTGAGACACTATGTAATTTGCCGAAGATAACTTTTACTACCGTACTCAAATGTAATTAGTGTATGATGCATAATGCATATTTTTAATTCAGCACTAAATACAGTAGGGTACTGTAATACATAATTTCCAAACTTTCCCCATATTATTTGAACAATCACTGTATGCTGTATCTCATATATCTCAAAGAGTCAATTGGGATTCTGTCTAAATAAACCTATGACTCCTGAATTCAAGACTTTACTAAAATGCAATTTTAGCATATGAGAAGTAGATGTCTGCCTCTCCTGGCTAGTATTAAAATGAGCAATGGGTCTTGTTAACAGAAGAGAGTTGTAACAAAAACCTACAGTCTTAAAACAAAACAATGACAAACAGTTCAATGCTGAGAGATGGAGGACAGTGGTGTTAATTCATGAGATTTAATAATATAACTATTTCAGAAAAAACTGTTTTAAACTAAAACTACCTTCAAAGTGAATTTTTAAAATTTATTCCCTCTTATTCCCATCCAAAAACAAATAAATACAGGTATATAAATAAATAAAACAAATTTAAATAAATAAAGGAAAAAAACTTACAATGAGTTTGGAGAGGCCAAGGAACATGTCAGCTGTGAGTTGCTTGATGTTGTTGTGGGCTAGGTGGAGCTCCTCAAGATCTCTCTGATTCTCGAAGGTCTTTGGAGCCACCTCGGTTATCCTGTTCTTACTGAAATACAAGTACATACTGTATTTTTCAGATAGACAGATTGATACTGTACATACTGCTTCATTATCATTACTATCCTGACCTCTTTTGCCCACCCAAAAACATGGGGTGAGGTAGGATTCTGAAAGCAAGAAAAAGGGGAAAAATAAAATGAAGTGGGCACTATTTAACAGCACACCCCATGAAATGAAGCAAACACTCATGAATACCCCTTGCAAACCTCAAAAGTAAGCCATTCACATATACATGTTTTGTATCTTATATCAGAAAGAGTCAGTTCAATAACTATCAAGTGAAAAAATGAAGGTGGGGGGTGGGGTCCAAATCGTTGTTATAAGTTCCTTTATACAAATTTCACCCACACAGCTCAATCCCACATCAGTTCCCTAGCATCATCAACTTCAATATCTCATTTTCCTACAAACTCATTTACCATATAAATCCACTTCCTTCTCTGCCTACCATGGCCTCTGCTATCTTCAAATTCTCTTATAGATATCCTCTTCATCACTATTTACATTCTTTTTCTCCATATGACCATACCATCTAGCAATGACTCGTATATCATACTGTTTACTGAGGTTCCAACACGTTTGTGTGCCTAGGCCATGGTCACCTAATGAGATTCTCCACGCAGCTCAATCTCTGGCAGCCTCCCTATTCAGTCCCTTATCCCTAAGGCCACACTCTATAATCTCATCTCAGGTCTTTTTTGGTCTGTCTCTCGCAACCCTACCCCTAGTGTTCACACTTCTCACTTTCTGCACCCAACTGTCATCCTCCATCCTCTCTACATACCCAAACCATCTTAATCTGCTCCTCATCATCACAGCACCAATTCACTCCAGTCCCATCCTTCTTCTTGACTCTTCCATCATAAAACCTAGCCCCCCCAGGCCTAACATTCAATGACACATTGTCATTTCTGTATGTTTGAGCCTATGAATATCTTCTTCCTCTACTGTCCACGCCTCACTACTATACAGCATTACACTCCTAACACACGCCACATACAAAGACCCCTTAGTACAGACGGAGAGTTCTCTCAGTGTCAGGAGAGGCAACAGCTCCCTGAATTTCCTCCAATGACTCCTTATGCTAGTCACAGAGCTAGCTCCAGCCCTACCTTCAGCATTGTTTTAATATCTGAGAAGGTTTCTATTCATGCTGGATCATAACCTTCACTTCAGCACTATTTTAATATTTGAGAAGGTACCAATTCATGCTAGAACATAACCTTCACTTAAAACAATTCTCACATTACACAGCATTTTCTTGCTGTTTGCTGATGATACAGTATTGTTGAGTGAAGATGAATGGGAGTTGCAAGGTTTGGTGAATGAATTTAGGACAGTGTGTAGGAAGAGGAATCTGAAAGTTACTGTAAACAAGAGTAAAGTTATGATGTTTGAGAGGAATGAAGTCACAGAATGCACAGTGAGGTTGGATGGTAAGGATATGGAGAATGTGAGTGCATTCAAGTACTTGGGTAGTGTGATGAGTATGGATGGAACTTTTGGGGATGAAGTGCGTGAAAGGGTACAGCAGGGAAGGAAGGTTGTTGGTTCACTGAAAGCAGTGATGAGAAATAGGAAGGTGCGTATGGAAGTTAAGAAGTCACTGCATGATAGTATTGTGATCCCTACCCTGACGTATGGAAGTGAGGCATGGACCTTGCTAGAGGGGAACAAGTCAAGAGTGAGAGCAGTGGAAATAAGTTACTTGAGAGGAGCATGTGGAGTGACATGGAGGGACAGGTTGGCGAATGAAGAAGTGAAGGAACCTTGTGGGGTGGAAGTGGATGTGGTCGAGAAGATTAGGAGAAATACACTCAGGTGGTTTGGACATGTGAAGAGAATGGAGAATGAAAGACTGACTAAGAGGGTGTATGTAGGTGAGGTGGAGGGAGGGAGAGGGAGAAGAAGACCGAGGATGAGGTGGAGGGATGGAGTTGAGAGGTATATAAGGGAGGGGGAAGTGAGCTGGGGGGAGGGTAGGCAAATGGTGGGTGACAGAGCGACTTGGAGGCGTTTTGTCTGCGGCCACCCTCTGTGGGATTAGGGCGTCGGGTTATAGATAGATAGATAGACATTTACAGTGTTACATGAGGAATTCCTGTAAACCTGATTGATGTATACTAAAGGATGGAATCACAACAACACAATTACGGACGTTAAAATCAATCCATTTCCTTAAGATGAAAAACGAGACAGAAAGTGATGAATTTCGAAACTGAGTGATGCGCTCTTTGGAACCCACAAAACTTTTCAGAATATTGTGTAAGAGTTTCATAATTGTTAGACTAAAGTGTGGATTCATATTCCTGGTAACAACTGTACATCTAGCTCACCTAATTCTTGCATGATGTATAAAGTACAAGCAGTCTTCATTACAAGTCTAAGAATGTGTTGCAAAAAACACACATCATATTACGAGTAAACATTAAATGGGAGAAATTAGCAAACTAGTTTCAAAGAGTAATGAAGCTTTAAGAGCAATTTTTCTGCAACTTATTGAGGGCCTAGTAGAAAAAAAAAAAAAAAGGTAAATAAAAGTAAATCCAAAACAATGATATATTGTACAACTTAGCAACGTAAAAAAAGAAGAAGAAGAAAAAAAAGAATCCAACACCCAATCCTATGTTGCCCCATGAGGAGTGCAGCAGCCAGGGTCTGGGCAAGTTGGTCCTGGCATTTAAGATGAGAGTGACCAGCCTCACTCATCCCTGAGTGGCATTATGTGAGCAATAAACCCCAACCATCCCTTGGATATAAACCTGCACCAGCTGAATCCGATTAGAGGGCCGTAATTACTCACTAAACCAACAGGTGCCTTAATTTGGTTATATGGATACCACCCAGAGTCATAAATGGTTTCCCAGTGAAAAACAAAACAAAAAACAAAACAAAACAAAACTTTTAATATGGATAAAATGTACATTACATTTTAACAGTACCTGAGATTGACATGTCTGAGATCTTCATAGAAACGGAAGGAGATGACATCAAGGGTGCTGATCTCAGTGCTATACATGGTGAGCTGCTGGATGTTTGGATTGAAGGTCACTGGCATCACATCAATAGAGGAGGGCATACACCGCACAACTAAAGCCTGCAAGACACACATTAAGATATAAATTAACTGATAAAAACAGCTTTAACTCCTTCAGTCAGATCATAATCTACTGACATATCTGCCATCTACAAACAATTGTATTCAACTGTGGAATGACCTCTAGCACTGAAGAAGTTATTACAGTTATATCTAACTCTTGTTTGAAGTCACTCTAAGCTAAATAAAACTGTCTGATTGCAACAAGAATAAAATATACAGTACATCATATGGCACAAAGGGTAAAATACTGCAGTTGGCTTGCATAAACCTGACATAGGCAAGTATCTCTACTATATAAGTTACTTTTGTGCTGTATAGGTCCTGAAGTGTAAATGATTCATAGGTCTAAGGAACACCACTTTCTGTCACCAAGTGCTTTATGCAGGGGAATGTGGTGTAAAAGGTTTTGGAAGTGTAGGGTGAGATGTGCATGTGAAAACTTTTTTGGGAGTGGCTGTGTTCATAAGTGAGAGAGTATGTGTGTCACTGAGGTGATCAATACAGGGAGCCAACATGGGGAAAACATTAGAAAGGAGATACTTATGCAACTTCTTTAATGTCTGCCCCCAAGTCAGAATTAAAAACTACAGCATATGCTTTATCGACCTGAGTGGCAAAGGCTCCAACAAAACTAAAACAGTATCAACAAACTGGTACAGTATGTGCAAAAGATGCTATGCTGCTTGCTAATAGTGTACTGTACATGATTTTTGCAAAATGGTTCAGAGTTTTGTGAATGACAAGTGCCCTATGGTCAACTGCCCCTGTTCCTTTCGTGCCCCCCCCCCCTGCAAATTTAGCACTTGAATTTGCGAAAGACTGCTGTTATATGTCCTACACCCCCAACACTACACAAAATTATTCAAAAAATCCCTCCTCCACCCAGTGCTACACTATACAAATATACAAAACACAGCCATCAAAGTCATCCAAGACCTCTATCCAATCAATAGTCTTCTTGAACCCCTACCAGACACTCATCCCTCAGAAGTTACTCTTCCCAGAGTACCCAGCCAAACTACACTGTGGCCATTACCCTTCCATACCCCAGTAAAAGGTAAATGGAAGGGAGATGTTATCAGGCACTGAGCTGCACTGCTCATCTCCATGAATTAGGCCTTTGTGCCTGTGGTAAGTTACTGTATTCACTCATTATCCTGGGATGCAAGGCCACTACATCATCTGCTACCACAGTTCTCCCCTTGGTATTACCTTAAGCATCCACAGACTCACTCTAATGCAGCACCCCCACTCTATCACACTCACACAGACAATTCTTTAACAAAACCTCAGCAAATTTTCTGGGAGTACCTAGCTGATGCAGCTGGTGTATGTGAGTAAGTATGAAGGTAGGAGGATGTATTGTAGGCCAAAGAGGAAGGCAAATAGATATGGTACATGAGTGTGTGGGGAAGTGACTCACACAAAAAAGGTTACTGAAGATAGGGAAAGGACATGGGATCAAGCTGGTTGGATGAATTTTGCAAGAAGGACTGCATGACAAGGGTTTGGCCCCCCTTTTTAATTTAGCAGTTTCCAGACTGACTATCTGATAAGTAGCATAAAGTGTATACAGAATATGGTGAAGGTTATGCCTGTGAGGTGGATTCTGGATTCCAGGGCCTTAAATGTAAGTGAAATGAATGAGTGGCTTATTTTATTCGGCAACTGTTGATTAGTGTTCCTCAGTTTCTTTTTTCCCACTTTCTGGACTGACAGGTGATGGATAAAGATGATGGTGATGATTACAGCCTATATGGTGTATAACAATCTTACTTCATCATCGCAGGTACAGTTTCTGGGGCAGATAGCAGCACAAGTAGCAGGCAAGGAGGCTGCTAGTAGAAGGCAGAAGGCAAGTGGAGGCAGTAGTGTTTGTGGCCATTTTAACAACAGTCTAAATGGCCGACTGGTGGTGTTGCTGGCTGGACAATGATGGAGGGGAGGATGATGTAGAGCTGGATCTTTCTGGAGGGGAGGATGGTGGTGAGATAGGTCATCCTGGAGCTGAAGTGTTGACCTCCTTGTGTGAGAGCTCCACTGCTGGTTCGCTTCATGTGTGATGTCTGACTGCGTGCACTGGGGCAGGCGGGAATTTGCTGCCCTACACTGTTCCTCTCCCCTCCCACTCCTTCTGTGTCTCCTCAGGCTGGCCATGGTCGATACCTGAAAGATTTTAATAAATTAGGACATACTGTGCAAGCAATTTGGATGTATACATAACAAACAATGTCATATTCAATGCAGTATACTGTAATATTGATTTCTTCAATATGTTATACAGAACAGCAGAAATTAGACATCACTTAAAGATTGCCAACATTCCCAAGGGAATGAAGGACTGTCTCTACAGAGCTACAGTCAACTGACATACATCTGTGCCACTTGCTATGCTGATTACATACAAGAACATAGGATCCCAATCCTTGTGTGTTTGTATGGTTTGACATTTGATTCCATTAAACTCTTTCAAGGGACTAACAGTGGCATGGCTACAGGGAGCTTGAGAGAGCCCAGCCCCCCTTCCCCAGCAGACCCTTGGCCTCCACTAGCCCCCTATCTGAAATTTCTGATTGTCTAATATATGAACACTTTATTCGGCAACTGTTGATTAGTGTTCCTCAGTTTCTTTTTTCCCACTTTCTGGACTGACAGGTGATGGATAAAGATGATGGTGATGATTACAGCCCATAAGGCTTGCTCCCATCTCCACCCCTATTTATGAAAATCTGGCTAGGCCACTGACACCTAATTAATGAAGTGATAATGGGGTCTCTAGGTATCTGCCAAAAAACAGTTGTGCCAAGTTAGCAAACTGGTGAAAACATACAAGAATGGCAGAGCGCTGATGAATGTTCAGAAGAAAGAAATGAAAGTTGGAAAGAAAAAGGAAGAAACTGTGGAAATACAAATGGGTGGAGACCTAAAATGGATACCCTGCCCATACAAATGGTTAATGATGTCAAAATCATAAGTACTGTTATATATCAACTCATTTTCTTGCTAATCATAACCATTTGTTGGCAACTGGCAGTTAGCAGCACTGTTTCATAGCCCTTCATATTACTGAAAGAACCAACACAGACTTTATCACAATTAACATTAATAACACCTCTGTTTCTATCTCATTCCAACATATGTGTATTTAACAACGTAAAACTGGTGAAACTGATTCCATTCACTGTGGAGAATGTAACTGCCTGTCCATTGTTATGAATCACTTTTTTTTTTTTAAGGTTGATTTAAACTATTCCATTCAATTGTCCTTTTTTAAACTCAATTCTTGCTAACAGCCAACTATAAATTCAACTTGATCCCCACATACTGTACATGTTTAAAGCACAGTATGTTGTAGGGGTTTACCCCTGAGAACCAACATATAGGCCAAATTTTTCCATGTATCATACTCTGTCTACACATTTAACAGCCTTTTCCCTGAGGCCCAGCAATCCTCCTAAATTACAAGTTACACACTTTCACAAGTCACTATTTACTTTATGTCTGAACTTCATCTTGCAATTACTGAACACGGGAAATTCTATTATTTACACTAATTTTGCGTAGTCACTGTTATCTGCTAATCCTAGTCAAGCATTTGCTGTTACATGTGGTTGGGTATCATTTATGAAGTAGTAGCCAATAATATCTATCTTCTCTGATGCTTTTATCTCACCAATCAAGCAAACCAAAGTCCATGGCAATAATCATATCTGGTTCCTATTTGCTACCACTACCCTTTTCACTTTAACCTGGCCTATAATAGCCATCTCTCTATCTTGAAATCTGAGCTGCAAAAACAGATTAACATTTGAATATGATGTTAGTCAAGAAGTTCTATGGAAGGGCTGTAGAATCACAGCATTGTCTTCTGCCACTGAGTTGTTTGCAAAAGGACGAAAATCTGGGCCAAGTTAAGGTGAAAAAGGCATAACAATCCTGGTTAACCTTCTCATTACTAGGCTAATTTACCAGATAGGGCCTCTAACTATACTCTTCTCACCTTAACTTGGCCCAAATTTTCGTTCTTTTGCAGCTTATTTCACACAGCTCAGTGGCAGACTAAAATAATACTAAAGCTCCACATCCTTTCCATACCAGGCAGCACTTCGTCATGATTAGCATAAATATCTGGTGTTAATCTACTGTTACTATTTAGCATTCAAGATAGGCAATTTTAGGCCAAGTTTATGTTAAAGAAGTACAGTCGTAACACAATCCCCATACGCGGAGAGAGAGAGAGAGAGAGAGAGAGAGAGAGAGAGAGAGTCACCTTAACTTGGCTCAGATTTTCGCCTTTTTGCAACTTCTTGTCGCAACTCAGTGCCTACCCCCCCCAAAAAAAAAGACAATGCAACGAATCTGCAACCTTTCCATAGCACTTTTTCGTGACTAGCATAATTTTCCAGTGTTAATCTACTGCTACAGCTCAGCATTCAAGATGACAATTTTCGGCCAAGTTAAATTTAAAAAGGGTGTACTGTAATTTGTGCCCACCATGAGTACCGCAGAACTATATTAATTTTAACTAGCTCAAACACTGCCAATCTCCGTCTCGAATTCTGAGCTGTTACAAGAGATTAACATTCAAATATGTTACTAATCACGAAGAAGTGCTATAGGGAGGATGCAGGACCGTTGTATTACCTTATTCTTTGCTATAGTACAGGAAAGAGGTCAGAAAAGGATGAGAATCTCCAGCAAGCTGAGATGGAACTAGGGTCAGTATCAAAATGAGGAAAATATTCTACATTATATTCAAACTAGAATGCACTAAGAGAGCACATACCTCCGCCGATGCCACTGCAGGATCCGGATCTGGATCCGCCACAAAATTTAATAAATTCTTTCTTTGCCCTTGGCTCACCCTTCCACTTAATTTCACTGAAATTCATTAAGAGCTTTTGGAGATATCGTGTAGACAAACAAAAATTACTGGATCCCGATGATGATTCAGATCACCACTAAAATCTAAAGGATTGTTCCATGGGCCATACCCTAACCCTCAAATAAATAAATAAATAATATCTCAACAAAAACCGTTCATAACTATTTGAGTAATCCTGCTAACAGACTGTAAACAAACAAACAAACAAACACACCAACGCTGGTAAAAACATAACCTCCGTGGCAGAGGTAATATCTCACAATTCATCCTGAAGGGGTGATTGGAAAGGAATTTTGGGAAAGACCTTGGACAATTCTTTCGGATGACGCATTCCACTGTTACTCCACTTCACAGGAGTAGTAGAGACTTGTGGATATCAGTGTTGGTCTGCTGTACAATACTGTTTTTACTCTAACTTGGCCTAAGATTGCCAACTCTCCATCTTGAATGCTCGGCTGTAACGATTGACACGGGAATCTGATGCTAGTCACGAAGAAGTGCAGTGGAACGTACGTAGATCCACAGTATCGTCTATTCCTGCCACTGAGTTATGTGAAATAAACTGCAAAAGAACGAAACTCTGAGCCAAGTTTGGAGTAAAGAGCTTATTACACGGGAAGCAAAAGACAACACTGCATATTCTCTTTTTAACATGACTTAAAATTACCATACCTCCATCCTGAATGCAGAGTTTTAGCAGCATAGTAATACTAGGATATGATGCTGGCCACTGACAAGTGCTATGGAATGGAAGAACAATTTCAACGACCCACCAAGGTATTAAGTCGAATTAAGAAGAAAAAAAACTGCTACAATGAAATCCCTGCATAAAGACACTATTTCTGCCGGCAACGAGACGAAAAATATTACCAGAAAACAACGAAAAAGTATATAATATTAAGCAAAAGTCAGCAGCCAAACCAGTCACATTTCATACATCCTAATTTTGTGGACTTTTTTTGAGGGTAGCCTTAACTTTAATATTACACCACTAGAGAACAGGAAGGATGATATATGGACACATTTATAGGGGTTTTTGCACTCAC